>NC_080542.1:66480960-66807210 GCF_028640845.1 Ahaetulla prasina
CCTCTCTGTAGGAATATAGGAAATTGACTTAAACCTGCTGACTACAGACCAATTAGTTTTTAATACAGGTAGTCCTCAATTTATGACCATAATTGAGCCCAACATTTCTATTGCTTAGTGAGACAGTTGTGAGTTTTGCCCCATTTTATGATCTTTCATAGTTGTTAAATGAATCACTGCAGTGGGTAAGTGAACATGGTTGTTAAGTGAATCTGGCTTTCCGTTTGACTTTGCTTGTCAGAAGGTCATGAAAGGTGATCATGTGACCCCAGAACACTGCAACTATCATAAATATGAGTCAGTTGCTAAGAATCCAAATTTTGATCATAGAACCATGGGGATGCTGCATTTACACTGGGATTGTAAGAGTGAAAAATGGTCATAAGTCACTTTTCAGTGCCACTGTAACTTTGGACTGTAACTTAGTGAGCTGTGTTGTCGAGGAGTTCCTGTACCAGTATCTTTATTTAAAACTTTTGGATTGAGTGCAAAATGAAAATGTCCTCAATGAGAAACAGATGGGATTTAGGAGGGATTGTTCAAATTTAGATGATTTCACTGGTCTTGCACCGTTTAGCTGAAAATACAGTTCACTTCTTTGCTTTGTTGCAGTCTTTGTGGATTTCAAATCATCTTTTGATCTGACTCCAAAGGAGCAGCTATAGCAAGAACTTGAAGAATCCTCAATGGATAAAATATTATTTTTCTTATTCAGACTTTATTCTAACACTTTACTGAAAGACAGAAGTTCTTATAGGCATATTTTTGGAGCTATTTTCACTGAACGAGGGGTAAGGCAAAAGAACATTGTAGTCCCTTTACTTTTTAATTTATACATTAGTTCAGATTCTCTCATCTTCTGATCATCATTCCCCAATGTTAGCAAGTTGTGCAATTCGAGCCTTTCGAGCCTTGTACGTTAGTTTTGTTTATCCCACCTTTATTATTTTTATAAATAACTCAAGTTGGTGAACATACTTAATACTCCTTCCTCCTATTTTCTCTACATATGTGATGTGAATTGAGTTGAGAAAGAATGAATGGCCCAATGTCACCCACCTAGCTTTCATGCCTAAGGTGGGACTAGAATTCAGAGTCTTCTGCTTTCTAGGCAATGCTTTAATTACTAGACCAAACTGGCATGATGTAGTAATTTTATTTGTCTCTCGTGGGAATAAGAAGGACATTGAGGCATTGGCTTCTTTTTGTCTAAAACAACGTGCAATAAATTATCACAAATCTAAAGTGCTAGTGTTTGTATAACAGTAGGTTACATAAATGGCAAATTAATGAGACCACAGTGAGCAGGCGTATACTAAATAATATCTTGGGTGCAGTTCTAGACTTCCTTATCTTGGAACACACATTTATCTGTGTGGTCGAACATAATCCTAAACCTGTCTTAAAATTCTTCTAATCAAGGGAGCACATTTTATTCTTGCAGACTGCAAAGTTTTTCTTGCTCAGATCATATTTCAGCTTATGATATTCCAAGATGCATCAAGAATGATGTTTTATAATTAAAAAATCTTGTTTAAGTGGGTGACAGGGCCTACTTTCAATTCCTTAATTTTTGGTTGAAACTTTTTTTATCTGTGGGTTTGACTCAACTGGTTCTCAGATAATATTTTAAACCAACCTGGCTAACAAAAGATAATAACAAACTGTAGTCCTTAGGTCTTTCTTTGGAAAATCTCTATCCACTAGGGCTTGAAAATGCCAGGAGTCATTTTGAACAATATTTCTGAGATATTTTTCAAACTACAGTGTGTCCAACTCTACAATTTATCAGTTTTTCTCAAATAAGCATGTGCCAACCTTTTATGTCTGACATGTCTTTCCAGATTGCCTGATTTTGTACTATCATTTCTTGTTTCCATCTTATCCATAGTTGAGGTTTACTACAAATTTTGTTGATTTACTTACAAATTTTGCTGATTTGTATCACAGTTACTATAATTATGTAATTTTATTGCATTTAAAAGTTAATTAATAATTGAGGCCTGTGTATTTTACTGTTGTGTTTTTTGGCTTACTGGTTGCACTAAAAATTTTAACATTTGACTTGATTTGAAGCTGAATATGAAAATATTTTTCTAAACAGTAAATGAGAAATGTTTTCATATTAACCATACAAGGAGAATTATGTATTCCAAGAAACCCAGAAAGGATGCAAGATGGTAAAGATTTCTTTATCATCATGTACACCAAGATTTACTGACATCTGCAATTCAAAGAACAGTGCTAAGTGTAGGTGACCTGTGACAGAATGGGACAACTCGCCACGACCAAATCGCTGCAGGACAATTCACCAAATACAAAAGTTAAATTAATTTCAATGGAACCATGGCCAATATCAATAAAATAAAGTCAATCCATAAATACAAGAGTTACAATAGTTCTGATGAAAACATGGTCACCAATAATAGAAGTAACTGAATGAAACGATTAATATAGCATTGAATTACCCTGCATTGAGTTATTCTGCAGCTGGCTGGCCACAGCGAGTTGTCTTAGGTCCATCTGTGATAAGTGAATGATAGTTATTTGCAATGGCAAGAGTGATAGGGATCCGTGGTACTGCAAAATTTGAAAAGCTTCAGGTTCCTCATTTCTGCAAACCGATGTTGAGTCAACCAGTATCAAGCACAGAGGGTAGGTTTTGCCCTCAATATAACTTTATCAAATCAGGTAGGATCCACAATACTATTTCTTTTAATTTTCTGCTATGTTTCCTAAACAAAACTGCAGCATGTGTTAATTAATATAATACAGTACAATACCCACAGAGCTTTTATTGTAACCAAGTACCACCTATAACTTATAGTGTAATTGCATGGTGAGGAAGAATTTCAAAACCCACATGCATTTTACAATCTATTTTTACAGCATGAGTGCTGCCATATGTCATGATACAGCTCTGAAATAAAGAGAGGTCACATAGCTATCCCAGGTTTCTTTCAAAGAAGATCTGTATGCAGAGTTATGTAATGGGAATGGAAACTTTAAAGATTGTTTAGGAATGCAACTTGGTATATGGAAAAATGAAAGTCATCTCAATGAAAAATAAATAATTAAGAATTTCTTGCCTTCTAATCCACTTCTGGTCAAAAGAGAAAAACGGAAAAAATACTAAAAATGCATTAGCATAAGTATCAGAGAAAAGTTAAAATGCTGTAAGCATATGAAATATAAAAACAGAAAGCAGCAGCAGCAGGATAGCTGAACAAATATGAAAACAGAAAGCAGCAGCAGCAGGATACTGACAGTGCCAAGGAAAAGTGATATTTGAAAAAAAAAATTGGTAACTTCAACTGCTGAACATGCAATTTCTTGGTCATGACAAGATATTGGAACTAGCTTCCTGCAGACAAACTAGAACCTGCAAAAAATATTGCAAAAGGGAATGTTGCTATTCAGGATTCTAGCAATGCCACTCCCTTTTAACCTTCTTAATTAATAGCCATGAACTCTACCTCAAAGCATGCTTAGTCTTCATTTCTTGGAGATTTGCTTTTTGAACTTTAGGAGGATTTTAAAGGGTTGGATTTTTTGGGATGTGTGTCAGAGCCTTTAATAACTATAATTTTTGCTGTAGAAACAGCAACGTAGGTGGACAACATATTAGAAATAAGATGAATGCCATGGTCCAACATTATTGATACCTACAAGAAATCTGAATAGACAATCTATTGTATTAAAAACATTGCTGTCCTTTACTTTTATGAACTCCTCTGGCAAAAGAAGTAAATTGCAAATTTAATTGCATTTACTAACATCTCTTCAGAGCAAACATTTAAAATAATTTCCACCCCATTATACAGAATAACAGAGTTGAAAGGGATTTTGGAGGACTTCTAGTCCAATCCTCTGTTTGAGTAGATGACCTACTCAATCTGTCCAGTCTCTTCTTAAATCCTCCAGTGATGCAGCATCCCCAACTTCTGGAAGCAAGCCTTTCCACTGATTAATTTTTGTTACTGACAGGAAGTTTTTCTTTAATTCTTGGTTGGATCAATACTTGATAAACTTTCATCTGTTACTTCTTGTCCTGCCTTCAGAATAGGTCAACGCCACTCTTCTCTGTAAACCCCAAATATTGAAAGTCTGTTATTATGTCACTCCTAGTCCTTCTTTTTGTTAGACTGGACTTACCAAGTTCCTGTAATCATTCCTCATATGCTTTAGCCTCTAGCCCCTTGTACATTGAGTACATTGTACATTGAGTACATTGAAGTGAACTAATGTGCACTTTTGTACTCGTTCATGGAACAATTGGTTTTTATTACTCTTTTACCATTGAGTCATAGATCCCAGATCTTCAGAAGCTCTGCTCTCCAAGATTCATCCAATTTTCTATTCCTATAGTTCCTTTATATATTTATCTTGGTTTTAAAATATTTCTTCTATGATAGATGCATTATTTAAATATGCAAGACATTAGAAACATTCGCAATTGCTTTTAAAAATTACTCCACTTTTTAAAATATGCTTCCCACCTCCTTTAATCTGGGGTTCAAATTAAAATATTCAAATATTCAATAGTGCCTCTTGGCACTAGCGCAATAACAAAAGTATCAGGCTACAAAGAGGAAAACGTGAGTTCTAGTTTTTCTTTAGATTCAAAGCCAGTGACTTTGAGCCAGTTCCTTTTTCTTGACCTAGAAATAAGGAAATGCAACTTCCAAAAGTACGGTCAAGAAAAGTGTAGGAGTCAAGACTGACTTGAAGGGACAACTTACCTTTCCTATCTGGAATAAAAGACACAGGATCCTGGCAACATCTCTCTTGTGTCACTCCACCGAAAAGGAAAAACCCCACACAGGTATGTCATTTAGAAATGTCGAACACACCGGCCAAAGCACATTCTCTACCGAGGATTGTCATTCCACATAATCGTTTGACAAAGTACTACACAAGACCACATAATTTTGTTTAACAGAGGAGAGGGTATTTCGCTTACTCTTCACTCCAGCTCCTGGCAGATTTTCGTTCACGCAATCAACCCCGTATTAGAAGCACAGCTGCTTTGCTTGTTGCCCTTTGCACAAATCGCGGGTGGCCAAGTCTCTACGGCTGCTAACGAACCACTCCCTTTCTTGGCTCTCGAGTAGTAGAGGAAAAGCCCAATTCCGGGAGTCAACGCAGATATGTAGCTCAGACTATAGCAGGTGAAACCTCGGCAGGGTAAAATAAAGAATCGCCGATAATAAATGGGCGGAGTTAAGGGGTACCACCAGCAGCTGATTGGTGCTCTTAGTAAAAAACCGTGCGGGCCTTCCCTGGAAGTCTCTTAGTTACTAGAATCAGGTTAGTTCGCGAAGAAATGAGAAAGGTGGGGGTGATTTCTCTATATTCGCGCTGTACGGACGGCATTTTCCATTTCTTAAATCAGGCTGATTCGGACCAGAGCTTCCCTGGAGAATATTTTGGAAAAACTAGGTAGTCGACCTATTGTGTACTGTCCATAGTTACATTTAATAACAGCCTCTCTATACATTGATAATCGGCTCTACCTCGATGGAAAGTGACCGAGCTGTTGTTAAACCGAAATTTATTAGGATTAACGTCGAGTTGCGCTCGATCCCTGACAAAATTACCTGGACAAATGGATAAAAACTTTCCGTGGCTTTGTGTCTATGGAGATTCTCATTCATCCAGGGTTGTCCCAAAGGTGCTTTTTCTTCAGAGCTGAAGAAGCTTCTTGGATGAAAAATGAACCGTCTTAAAAAACAAAGTCCAGTTGCTTCTTGAAAAAGCACCTTTTCCCATGGCTTTCTTCTTCTTTCCACTTGGAATTTGGAGGTTCAGTAGTATTTCTCAATCTCAACAATTTCCCGAGCCACGGCTGGGAAATTCTAGGAGTTGAAGTACATATACTTTAAAGTTGTTGAGATTGAGAAACACTGGGCTAGGTGTTGCCTCCTCGTTGGGCAATTGGTTTAACATCTCCGACAACTCGCAATGGGTTGGATTTTAAGCTCCAGGCAAAAATATAATTTGAAGAAAGGCCAGCTTTCCTTAACCCATTTTAATTAAACACGTTCTGTGTTTAATTTATTAATGACTGATTGCATAAATTGGTTAGATAAATCTGATGGGACAACTCGAGTCCGTCCTGTTAGGTGACATCAGGTCATTCCCGGGTAAGGGCAAGCCCAAGCGAACGCAGAGACTTTAAGGCTGAACAACTAGTAATTTAATTTTTTTTCTATTCAAATCTGTCCAGTAATCCTTGGTACTTACTGTACGCATCGCAAATTCAATAGGTAGAAGGGCTGATCAGGAATGGGAAGCGCCTATATCGCCCATGCTTCTATTCTTCCTCGGAGAGAAGAGGGAGCGTAGCGTAGACATGGCTTAGCAAACAGCCTGTTTTTCACCAGTGTCCTCAAACTCAACAACTCTAAGATGCGTGGACTGCAACACCCAGAATTCCCTAGCCGGCTGGGGAATTCTGGAAGTTGAAGTCCACGCATCTTAAAAACATTGAGAATTATAGCTCCAAGATCTCATAGCACCAAAGACCCCTCACTGTAACCAACGCATATTGTCCTTCATCCAGAGGATTGCAGTGACTTAAAATGATAATAATAAAGATCGCATCCCCTGGAAACCTGCAAATTAAGCAATCTGTTTTCCCGCACTTAGCTGGTAAATATAAATGAAACTGTTCCTCTTTAAACTAAAGGAATCTCTCTCTCTCTCTTTCCGCCTCTTAGGCGGCTTAATCAGCGTTCGTTCTAGGAATCCGTCCACTAAACTCGTTGGTAAGCCTGATCAAGTGTTTCAAGATGGCTGCACCAAGGGAGGAAGTGTGACTTTTTAGTTTCCACGCGGTATATGTTAAAATTCGGTGAGTTTGAATACATACAGGAATTATTTTCAGCTTTCTTAAAGACAGACTGAAGTAAACGTGGTGGGCCTTTTATTTTGGTAGTATGTTTAAATTCAATTCTTTTTATTACACAACCGTTGCGGTACCATAACAATATTTGTAATCTGTTTTGGTGTTTTATTAATAAAAGTTTTAAGTTTAGGCATAATGCTACATACCAATTCAAAAAGAGGCTCGAGTTCGAGCAGCTTTACTTCCATGTAAATAAACACCGAATTGAGATTAAAATTTAGTCTTCAATCCACAGCCGGGGAATTAGAGCTTGGTCAGTCATGCTGGGATTTCTAAAATAAACTGAAGTGCATTTCAAGAAACAAAAAAATATATACAATAAGTGTGATTTAACATTAAAAAAATTCTAATTATTGCTGTGTTCACTTAATCTCTAGCTTTCTCCATCTTTCCTTCCGGCCTGACAAGATTAACAAATAAAATACGTGCTTCATTGTGTTTCTAATAGTTAAGTCTGATAATAAAATTAGCAAAAATAAGATTGCATTTAGAGTATTACAAATCCAAGTATGTTTAAATAGTTATACAATGCAAATATATGGGAAAAAACCGGATTTTTGTTAGATTTTCTTATGTGCCAAGAATAGTAGACAGAAATTCTTTTGATTCTCTTATGTGAGTGCTTGTAAGTGAAGTCAGAAGACAACCTTTGTATGATGGTATTATAAGGTGAATGGCCAGGAGAATAGACTAGAATAGAATAGAGTAGAATTAGAATAGAATAGGGATGGGGATGGGGATGGGATTGGGATTCTTCATTCGCCAAGACACACAAGGAATTTGTGTTTGGTGCGTATGCTTTCAGTGTACATAAAAAGACAAGAGATGTTCATCAAGAATCATAGGTACAACACTTAATGATAATCAGAATACAAATAAGCAATCAAATCATACTAGGAAACAATATCAATATAAATCGTAAGGATACAGGCAACAGTCATGCAGTTATAAGTGGGAGGGGATGGGTGATAGAAACGATGAGAAGACTAATAGTAATACTAATGCAGACTTAGTGAACAGTTTGACAGTGTTGAGGGAATAATTTGTTTAGCAGGGTGATGGCATTTGGGAAAAAACTGTTTTTGTATCTAGTTGTCCTGGTGTGCCTTGCCTTGTTTTGAGGGTAGGAGTTGAAATAATGTCCAGGATGCGAGGGGTCTGTAAATATTTTCACAGCCCTCTTTTTGACTTGTGCAGTATACAGGTCATCAGTGGAAAGCAGGTTGGTAGTAATAGTTTCTTCTGCAGTTCTAATTATCCTCTGAAGTCTGTGTGTGTCTTGTTGGGTTGCAGAACCAAACCAGACAGTTATAGAGGTGCGTGTCAAGGATTTGATACCTAATTATGACATTTTTTGATGTCATTGCAATTATATTGCCATTTTTGGCAATCATGGCCTGTTATGGATACTGCTAGATTTCTGGCTTACCCCATAATAGGCAACAAGTTTATTTCCCGCCATGAGAAATGGTTCAACAAGCATGATAGCTCTGTTTGTGGTTACGTAGGTTAGTAGCTATAGCCTACACCAAAAAGCAAATTTGGTGTGTGGTCTTGCTAAAAGCAACAAGCCAGAGTTCCTAGTTCTCTAGAATGATAGATGCACTATAGAACATTGATAGACAGATGAGCTATTTTTGAAGATATATGGAGGGTGTACTTGTCACTGCTATGAAAACTGCTTATTCCCAAAACCCCAGCAATATGGCCAGAGATAGACAGATATAGCTATATATACACATACATATATGTACCAGAAGGTCAATTAACTCCCATGATAATGTTTGCCATTTAAGGGAGAGCTTTGTAGGGTCAAAGATTGTGTTACAGATAAACACATTTCAGCATGATGCTTTGCTTTGCTGTGTCCTATCTTCTTCTATTTTTTAAAAAAAGTAAAGGCAAGTAAACCTAGATTCATGATGCCTAGTCTTATTTATATAGAATTATCTACATCTGTTTAACTACTTCCACTGGCAGGAGAAGTTATGGAGAACTGAATTGAGCTCTACTAGCTTGCCCCTTGTTGTATGCTAGAAATAATTCATTACGGTCTATGCCTGTTAATGTAACTAATAGGTAGGTATTTTAGAATTTAGTTAAAGGATGGTTGAAATTTGCACTGCAGTTTGCATAAGATAAACTGAAAGGGATTTTGGCAGAACAGAATCCAGAGGATTTCCATGGAAGAGAAACAAAGAAAAGCTGCTTAAATTTACCAAGTTGAAATTTGTTGTGAACACCAGTCTTACTGAATAACATAAGAATATCAATATGATGGGAGTGGCAGTTGTTTGGCCCTGAAATTGAATGCTCTCTCTATTAATACTCCCTCTATTACCCTGATATCTCTATGCAACCTAAACTCTTCTGGAATAAAAGATAAAATTTCATTTCCCTGTTGTTTATTTATTTATTTATTTATTTATTTGATCGTATTTATATACCGCCCTATCTCCCGAAGGACTCAGGGCGGTTTACAGGCACTTAAAAAACACATAAACACATAAATACAATATAAAAACAATTAAAAAACTTATTCTAAAAGCCCCAAAAATTAAAAATATAGAAATAAAACCCAATTTAAAACCCATAAATTTAAAATCTAGCTCAGTCCTGCGCAATTAAATAAGTGTGTTTTAAGCCCGCGGCGGAAGGTCCGCAAGCTGACGAAGTCCGGGGGGTAGTTCGTTCCAGAGGGTGGGAGCCCCCACAGAGAAGGCCCTTCCCCTGGGCGTCGCCAGACGACATTGCCTCGCTGACGGCACCCTGAGGAGTCCCTCTCTATGAGAGCACACAGGTCGGTGAGAGGTATTCGGTAGCAGTAGGCGGTCCCGTAAATAACCCGGCCCTATGCCATGGAGCGCTTTAAAGGTGGTCACCAAAACCTTGAAGCGCACCCGGAAGGCCACAGGGAGCCAGTGCAGTCTGCGCAAGATAGGTGTTATGCGGGAGCCACGGGGGGCTCCATCTATTGTTGTCATTTCAAGTTTACTTCTAATGCAATCTTTGCTTTTACTATCAATATTTTAAAATTCTTTTGTAAGGGTTGGTAAATATTGAATCCTTGGCCTAAGAACAACAAAATCTGTTTTTAATGCAAGCTGTCTTGTTGGAGGTAACTAGAATTACAGGAAACAATTCTCTTTATGGATTATAGAAGTATGGTTTGATAAATTGAATGTAGATAAGATCTAAAAACTGAAATAAAAAATCTAGGCCAAAAGATAGATAAGGGACAAAATTAAATCTGTATTATTTATTCCTTATTCTACAGACTATGGAGATAATATGGTAAATACTGTTTTACATTACAATATATCTCATAAAACTGTACGTGCTTTAGTTTTTAAGGCAAAAAAGTTTTTCAGAGCATGAAAATGTGAATGTGCAATTCTTGAATTCAAACAAATATTTTCCTGGAGTTGGTTGACAACTGCAGAGGACAGCCACTGTAAGCATTTCTGCCAATAAAGCTAGCAGAAATGCTTACATTGACAAAAACTAAGATAAAAGTGCATATTTCAGCTGTTTCCTCTGAACGTCCAAAATGATGCCTAGCTCATTGGCATATAACATGTCCGCATGTTTAGAAGTTCAGTCCCATTCATCTGCAGTGAAAGGGATGAATGATAAAGATATTTTGAAGGGACATTCATCGTATCTTTGTAATTCCTAACTATGTAGATTAAAACATGCTTGATATTGGTAGAAGGGTTTACCACTTAGATTTTCTGTCTTTTTCTTTTTTGCTTGAAGGGTTTTTTCACTTTCAAAGTATCTTGTTGGAGATTAAAAAAAAACTTTGTTAGAATTGTGAATGACTGAAGCACCTTTTTTAAATTTGGCCTTGGCATAAGGATCTCTATCTGCTGTTAAGTAAAGTTGCTTTGTCATTTACCTACAACAGGTCCACATTTTTACATCACATCATATTCCAAAAGGTGTGTGAAAAACTATCTTGTTAATACAGGTGATGCTTTAGTAGGATACAATCTGGAGTCTTAAATAAGACATTCCAAACTACACAAAGAACACATGGAGCTTAGGTAATCTTTTAAAATGAGCTAGGGTTTCATTATGTATTTATGGGTTAAACTGTAACTCAGGCTGGGGTTTGAAGAAATATATTCAAAGAAAATGTCAATGAATGCTAAGATAACTGGGTTGTAATCCTTAAAACAGTTTTTTGAGAGTAAATGTAATAAAATATCCCCATTTACTTTCACTTTTGTAGTATTATTGGTATTATATAATTGGCTGCATGTTTACTCAGAAATAAGCTGCTTCATAATTAGCTAAGTTTACTTTCTGAAGACTAACATTCAGATCTGTAACCCTTATCCTTTCAAAGTAATTTTTCTAGGAAAAATTCAGTTATATGTCCCCCTATCTATGTTAATTGATCAATGTATGGGTCTAGATGGGATTCAGACTTCAACTGAACCTTAGTAAAATGAAGGTCCTTCTATATCCAGGAATTTATTATCTTTAGTCCTGGGTAGGGTTGCATTACCCCAGACAGACCCAGTGCAAAACCTGGGAATCCTCTTAGACTCACAGTTCCTGATGAAAGAACAGGTGGCAGACATGGCTAGGAGTGCTTGTGCACAATTTCACATTGTGTGCCAGTTATGCTCTTCCTGGACAGGGAGGCCTCAACTTGGTCACTCATATCCTGGTCATTTCCTGATTGGACAGTTACAATGGGGGGTACATGGGGCTACTCTTGAAAATTATCCAGTAGTTTTAGCTGGTGTAAAATGTGGCTGTGTGCACCATACTGTGTGCCCAAAGAAGGGCACATATAATATCTTTTCTCCGCAAACTGCATTGAGTACAAGTTTGTCTCTGGATCCAATTCAGGCTGTTGATTATTACTTATAAATGCTACCATGACATTATTTATTTTATTTTATTTTTATTTATTTTTCATATTTTTATACCGCCCTATCTCCCTAGGGACTCAGGGCGGTTAACAACCGGATAAAAATATATATATAAATACAAATAAAAACATCCATTAAAAAACTTATTATAATTGGCCGAATAATTAAAATGATGATAATAAAAATAATAAAATCCCCATTAAAACCAATTTGAATTTAAAATCTAGCCCAGTCCTGCGCAAATAAATAGATGTGTCTTAAGCTCGCGGCGAAAGGTTCGGAGGTCAGGAAGTTGGCGAAGTCCTGGGGGAAGCTTGTTCCAGAGGGTGGGAGCCCCCACAGAGAAGGCCCTTCCCCTGGGTGTTGCCAGCTGGCACTGTCTGGCCGACGGCACCCTGAGGAGTCCCTCTCTGTGAGAGCGCATGGGTCGGTGAGAGGTATCCGGTAGCAGCAGGCGGTCCCGTAAGTATCCCGGCCCTATGCCATGGAGCGCTTTGAAGATAGTCACCAAAACCTTGAAGCGCACCCGGAAGACCACAGGTAGCCAGTGCAGTCTGCGCAGGAGAGGTGTCACATGGGAGCCACGCGGGGCTCCCTCTATCACCCGCGCAGCCGCATTCTGAACTAACTGGGGCCTCCGGGTGCTCCTCAAGGGGAGCCCCATGTAGAGAGCATTGCAGTAGTCCAGATGAGACGTCACGAGAGCGTGAGTGACTGTGCATAGGGCATCCCGGTCTAGAAAGGGGCGCAACTGGCGAACCAGGCAAACCTGGTAAAAAGCCCTCCTGGAGACGGCCGCCAGATGGTCTTCCAAGGACAGCCGTTCATCCAGGAGGACGCCCAAGTTGCGCACCCTCTCCATCAGGGCCAATGACTCGCCCCCAACAGTCAGCCGCGGCTGCAGCTGACTGTACCGGGATGCCGGCATACACAGCCACTCTGTCTTGGAGGGATTGAGCTTGAGCCTTTTTCTCCCCATCCAGACCCGTACGGCCTCCAGACACCGGGACAACACTTCGATAGCTTCGTTGGGGTGGTCCGGTGTGGAAAAGTACAGCTGGGTGTCATCAGCGTACAGCTGGTACCTCACACCGAAACCACTGATGATCTCACCCAGCGGCTTCATATAGATGTTGAACAGAAGGGGCGAGAGAATCGACCCCTGCGGCACCCCACAAGTGAGGCGCCTCGGGGTCGACCTCTGCCCCCCTGTCAACGCCGTCTGCGACCGATCGGAGAGATAGGAGGAGACCCACCAAAAAACGGTGCCTCCCACCCCCAATCCCTCCAACCAGTGCAGCAGGATACCATGGTCGATGGTATCAAAAGACGCTGAGAGGTCTAATAGGACCAAGGCCTATCCCTGGCCCTCCAGAGGTCATCCACCAACGCGACCAAAGCCATCTCAGTGCTGTATCTGGGCCGGAAGCCGGACTGGAACGGGTCTAGATAGACATAGGCAGGGGTCAGCAACTTTAAACACTCAGAAGAGTGTTTAACACCCACTTGGGCCCGTTTCCCACAGAAAACAAAACCCTGGGAGCCACAAAACCTGGGTGGGCATGGCCAACTCGATGTCACTCAGTCCCACCCAGTCACATGTACCAGGCGGAATGTTGTTGCCGTGCAAAGGCAAGTGCAGGGGTGCCTTGCTCCTGCACTAAGGGTCTGACCATGCCACTGCTGTGATAGGGTGATGGAGCCCCAGCAGAGAACTCAAAGAGCCACATGTGGCCCCAAAGCCGCAGGTTGCCAACCCCTGACATAGGGCCAGGCTACCTACAGTACTGGCTTCGCTCCATTTATCAGCCCCTCTTATTTGTTTAGGTAAGGAAGATATGGTACAAACTTCATAAGTCAAAGAATTTCAACTAGCAGGGAAGAGGAATAATGCCTTCTCTGACACTGCCCTGTATTTTGGAACATCTTGCCCTCAGATGTGAGGAAAGCCCTCAATTTCTTGGCCTTCTGTAAAGGGCCCAAAACTTGGCTCTGTAGCCTTGTGTGGGAGACACAGAGATCTGAACAATCATGGGCTGGTTGGCCCTATGTGAACCTCCACACATATCTGCATTAACACCTGCTAATTCCCCATCTTGGAATTCTTCACTTTTGAAATTTCTCTGTTTTTATAATTTTAAAATTTTAATCTTAAATTATTCTGATTTAAATGTTTAATTTTATTGATTATATTGTATACTGCCCAGAGCTCCTCTTAGAGGAAAATGTGCAACAAGCAAACGATTACCTTGCTTTCCCCAAAATAAGACATCCCCTGATAATAAGCCCAATCTTATTTGATAATAAGGCTTTTGAGCGCATGGCAATAAGGCCAAGAACTTATTTCAGGGTTCAAAAAATATAAGACAATCTTATTTTCAGGGAAACACGGTAAATAAATATCCTATTATTTGTTTTTGTTATATATTCACTAGAACAGAATATTATAATTTAGGGTAGTCCTATGGAATTCATGTTGATCTTTGAGCTCAGTTGTATGCCTTGTGATATTTCATCACCTAATTAAATAACATCCTTACTGTATGTTTCCATTATGAAAGTTAAAGTCTAGGGTTTACACTTTGTTGGTATAAATTTCTATAAATATTTTGTAACAGTGTTTTAGAAGTACTCAGTATAGGAATAGTGTTTCAGAGATGATAGAATTTCTCATACCTTTTAAGAAATATGTTTTTATTGTTTTAAGAACTTTTGAAATTAAAATTTCATATTAAAAATAGAAATATGTATAGACAAACCATGGTGATTGGCTATGTTTCTGGGCCTCAGGCATTACTGCTGATCACCAGCATCTCAGTCTAGATCTGAGTTCAAGAATGTGATGATGTTGTTAGATATTATTTTAGAAAGTTCAATTATGCCTTTGGGAGATCTGGTGTTTGACTAGGATTTCTGAGTTCTGAAGTATAGAACAGTGGCTACACACACATAAGAAGGGCTTTGATTATATCTATACCATCAGGGTGAATTAGATTTAAATCATTAGTAAAAAGGCTTGATTTAAATCCACTCGATTTAAATCATACTTTTTAAAGAGCAACTGTCATCTCTGTCCCGCAGCGGCTTCTCCTCTGATCCGCTATTGACTTACCGACAGTCCCAATATTGCAGAATATACAGCCTCATGTTATATAACTAAGCTCTATTTCATGCTGAATAAATCAGTATCTTAAATAGAAAACTATCTTTAGATAAATTTTTACTCCAAAAGCATTTTAGTAAAATAAATTTGATTCTTAAAAAATGATTTAATTTTTTAGAAATCTGATTTTTTTTAAAAAAATCATTGATTTTTATCCATCTTGTATACCATTTTGATGCTGTTTATCCCTTTCATAGTTACTGTTTGAAAGTTTGACTGCCACATACATGCATATATCCATAGTCATGTAATCACATTTTGGGTACTTGGCAATTGGCTCACATTTATGACCAGTTGTAGTGTCTTGCAATCATGTGACCACAATTTGCATTAGTTTTTTCTGTTTTTCCATAGAAAGTGGCAAAAATATCACTTGTTGAATATGCTGGATTTACCTAGATACAGAGATCGCTTTTTTAAAATTTGAATTTATATCCCACCCTTCTCCGAAGACTCAGGGCGGCTTACACAGTGTTAAGCAATAGTCTTCATCCATTTGTATATTACATACAAAGTCAACTTTTATTGCCCCCAACAATCTGGGTCCTCATTTTACCTACCTTATAAAGGATGGAAGGCTGAGTCAACCTTGGGCCTGGTGGGACTTGAACTTGCGGTAATTGCAAGCAGCTGTGTTAATAACAGACAGACTTAGTCTGCTGAGCCACCAGAGGCTTAACCACTACAATGACTTGATTCATGACCATTGTAAAAATGGTCATAAAATCTAGTCTGATCACGTGGTGCTTCAACTTATGACCAACATTCTGGGCTCCGTTATAGTTTTGTGTATATGAATACTTTGAATACAGGCAGAATATTTGTTGCAGATCCTACTTCATTTGTTTGACTTGTTGCCACACATCTCACCTTCTTGTCCTTCATAAACTCATAATTACATATTATGAATAACTATGTATCATACTCTTAAATAAGCTTTATAATGCTAATGAAAAGTATGATAGTCTAAAATAGAATGTATGGAGAACTTACTGAAACTGCATAATCTTGTGTTCTCTTCTATAATCGGTTGGATAATATTATCCTGTCCTGCTAGTATGACCCTAGGCAAACCCAGGTAGAGCAGTTGTAAAGTCCCATTACAAATCTCCTTGCCACTGTTCATGTTTTTGTGCAGATGTTAGTTAAAAAACAAAGGTTTTCAGATGTTACATATAACATGGCTGCATGTTTTGGTAGTAAATTATGGTGTTTCCCCAAAAATAAGACCTATCCCAAAAATAAGCCCTAGAATGTTTTTTTTTTACTTCTATGCCTAATATAAGTCATACTCCCAAATAAGCTCTACTTAAGAGCCTGCGCTGCCTGCCACATACCCATTCCATCTGGTTGCTTGCAGTGTCACTAAGTGGGGAGCTGCCCCATGTGTTCTTCACCAGCTTACCTCAGGACCCCTGCAGCCAAGCCATCCACACTTGACAACTGCCTTGTGGCGACAGCACCAGCAACCGGAGCCCACATGGCCACTGGGCCACTTCTGCTTGCTTGTGGCCACAATGGAGCTGGAAGCCAAGTGACGCAGTGGTGCCACAAGGTGAGGCTAGTGTTGTGGAATGGATGACTTGGCTATGAGGGCCCTGAGGTAAGCCAGTGCGGGGCATGTGGTGCAACTGCATCCCCCCTCCTTGCGATGGCTGCACACTTCCTGCCCTACCTTGAGCAAGCAGAACAAATATGCAAAAAAATATATGATACTACCCGAAAATAAGCATTAGTGCTTATTTTGGGACCTGGAAGAAAATAAGACCGATTCTTATTTTCAGGGAAACATAGTAATTGTAAAGACCTGTGGTGTGCAGTGGTTAGAATGTGGCATTGCAGGTTAATTCTGCTGACTGTCAACTGCCAGCAGTTTGGCAGTTCAGCCCTCAAGATTGGCTCAAGGTTGACTCAGCCTTCCATCATTCCAAAATCAGTAAATGAGGATCCAGATTATTGTGGGCAATATACTACTCAATAAACCACTTAGAGAGGGCTGGAAAGCACTGTGAAGCAGTATATAAGTCTTTAGTGCTATTGCTATTGTTAAATTCTATAGGTTAATTATATATTGCTTTAAAAATACTTCCTTTTTGTCAGCCCTGAATTTGTAGCTACTTAGCTTTGATGTGTAATTAATTTGTGTATTGTTTGCTCTCTCCATATCAGTCTGAAACTATAATAATCTATTATTTGTCTTTCCTTTTAAAATAGTTAAAAGGGTTTTCTTATCAAGTAAAGTCTCCTATTCTCCCCTCCCCCTCCAGCCGAAGCATACACCACCTGTTTTTCCTGGTTAGACCTAAACACGGCTGTTAGAATGATGTTGCCCCAAAAGTACATTTAATAGCGCTCTGTCTGTCTGTCTCTCTCTCTCTCTGTGTGTGTGTGTGTGTCTCTCTCTCTCTCTGTGTCTCTCCCTCTCCCTCTCCCCCTTCCCTGTCTTTCTTTCTACATACACATACACACACATACACCTCTGTGACAACTTACAGATCTTTTGAGCCTTAGGAAGGTGTTTTCATAGTCTGAGTCTGTGTGAAATTTTGCTTGTAGTTTCAAAAAGAAAGATCTAGAAACCTGAGAAAGAATATCAGATAGAGAAAGGAGGTTAATAAAGTGAAAAAGTTTGAAGAGATAGAAAATATATATTTTATCTTGTTTATCTTGCTTGTCCTATATGACTCAATAATGAAGAGATGCTGGCTGAACAAATAATAGGAGGAATATGGTAAAACAAAATTACCGTATATACTCGAGTATAAGCCGAGTTTTTCAGCACGTTTTTTGTGCTGAAAAACGTCCCCTCGGCTTATACTCGAGTATATACGGCTTATACTTGAGTTGTTTTTTCTTCTTCTTTTTTTCACATTATACCGGATGGTGCAAACTTGGCGGGCTTTTGCATTAGCGCGGGGAAGCCCTGCCGGTGCAGTGAGAGGGCGGGGCGGGGGAGCCACCAGCCTTCTCGGCTGAGGGAGGGAGGCTTTCCCTGACCGGTAGCTGCCTCATTTCCCTCCCTCGGCTTATACTCGAGTCCCCAGTTTACCCCAGTTTTTTGGGGTAAAATTGGGGACCTCGGCTTATACTCGGATCGGCTTATATTCGAGTATATACGGTATTCAGTTAAAGGAATAACAAGAAATCTAGGCTAAACATAAATTGCCATATTAACATTATAAAAATAAAAGAGATCCCATATTACATGGCTTCTCTCCTCATATGCATCATGACCCAGCATGAGGTGTTATTGACTTCTATTCCAGAGGGCTAACTATCTAAAATATACATAAGGAAACATCAGAGAAAGGGAATTGGAATAAATGTAGTAATGGAATATGTTATTGCATATACTTTGGCTTAATTGCAATAAAGCAGAGGTATCAAACTCAATTTGATTTCTTTAGGTATTCCTCATTCTTCTTTCTTTGAGGAAAACAGAACAATTCTGCTTTCAATTTTTTTTTTCAGTTCAATGTTTATGTAAACAGCTGAGTTGAGAAACAACATATGTTGGTGATTTTTTTCTGTATTCCTTCGTAAACCATCCCTAGGGAATAATTGTGTATTGATAAAGGTAGATAGATAGCTTCCCTTGCAGCAGATGGCAGTACTAGTTGACCTTGTCTGATCTTGAAAGAGTAAACTGGATTTGACTTATATAGGAGAATAGTAGATTAGACTGGAAAGTTGAAAAAGGCATTCAAGAAGAAGGGAGTTGCAAATCATCTGTATACACTGCCAAGAAAACAAATTAATGTCTCAATTAACTGACTTCAATTTGAAGAAATGTTTATGTAATACAAAGTATAATGTAATTTAATACGCTTAAAATGTTTTCATTTTTAAGTAAATTTTTTTTTTCTTTTTTCTTTTATTTTCTGTTGCTCTGGTTTTTGTTTTGTTTTGAATAGTCCTCACCTCAATTTTTCTATCTCACTGTCTTTACATTTCCTCTACTCTGTCTTGTTTTTAATTTCTGTCTAATCTATGGTTGGTTGGATTGGTGGGTGGATGGATAGATAGACCGACAGTCATACATATAGACAGACAAGCAGACTTTTCTACCTATTGCACTAGAATAGAATAGAATAGAATAGAATAGAATAGAATAGAATAGAATAGAATAGAATAGAATAGAATAGAATAGAATTTTATTGGCCAAGTGTGATTGGACACACAAGGAATTTGTCTTGGTGCATATGCTCTCAGTGTACATAAAAGAAAAGATACGTTCATCAAGGTACAACATTTACAACACAATTGATGATCAATATATCAATATAAATCATAAGGATTGCCAGCAACAAGTTATAGTCATACAGTCATAAGTGGAAAGAGATTGGTGATGGGAACTATGAAACGATTAATAGTAGTGCAGATTCAGTAAATAGTCTGACAGTGTTGAGGGAATTATTTGTTTAGCAGAGTGATGGCCTTCGGGAAAAAACTGTTCTTGTGTCTAGTTGTTCTGGTGTGCAGTGCTCTATAGCGTCGTTTTGAGGGTAGGAGTTGAAACAGTTTATGTCCAGGATGCGAGGGATCTGCAAATATTTTCACGGCCCTCTTCTTGATTCGTGCAGTATACAGGTCCTCAATGGAAGGCAAGTTGGTAGCAATTATTTTTCTGCAGTTCTAATTATCCTCTGAAGTCTGTGTTTTTCTTGTTGGGTTGCAGAACCGAACCAGACAGTTATAGAGGTGCAAATGACAGACTCAATAATTCCTCTGTAGAATTGGATCAGCAGCTCCTTGGGCAGTTTGAGCTTACTGAGTTGGCGCAGAAAGAACATTCTTTGTTGTCCTTTTTAATGATGTTTTGATGTTAGCTGTCCATTTGAGATCTTGCGATATGATAGAACCCAGAAATTTGAAGGTTTCTACTGTTGATACTGTGTTGTCAAGTATTGTGAGAGGTGGAAGTATGGAAGGGTTTTTCCTAAAGTCTACCACCATTTCTACGGTTTTGAGTGTGTTCAGTTCCAGATTGTTTTGGTTGCACCACAAGGCTAGTCGTTCGACCTCTCGTCTATATCGGATTCGTCATTGTCTCGAATGAGACCAATCACTGTTGTGTCATCTGCGAACTTCAGTAGCTTAACAAATGGATCATTGGAGATGCAGTCATTGGTATACAGAGAGAAGAGAAGTGGGGAGAGCACACAGCCTTGGGGGGCCCCTGTGCTAATTGTACAGCTATTTGATGTGATCTTGCTTAGCTTCACCTGCTGCTTCCTGTTTGTTAGGAAGCTTGTGATCCACTTACAAGTCTGTTCCGGTACCTGTAGCTGGTTTAGCTTAGTTAGAAGAATGTCTGGAATGATGGTATTGAATGCTGAACTAAAGTCTACAAAAAGGACCCTTGCATAGGTCTTTGGAGACTCAAGATGTTGTAGGATGTAGTGCAGAGCCATATTAACAGCATCATCTGTTGATCTATTTGCTCGGTATGCAAATTGCAAGGGGTCTAAGAGCGGATTCGTGATGGTTTTCAGGTAGGAAAGCACTAGCCTTTCAAAGGTTTTCATGACTACAGATGTTAGAGCAACTGGTCTGTAGTCATTCAGTTCCTTGATGGTGGGCTTCTTCGGCACTGGGATGATGGTAGAGCGTTTGAAGCAAGAAGGAACTACACTTCTTTTCCATAAGGCCTGTCCAGGATAGAATCACAGAAGATTAGGAAAAGATCCACCAAATCTTTTAAAAAATGACCCCCAAAACAAACAAATATCAAACAAGCAAAACCCCCACATCAAATTCTTTTTCCTGTTCTTGTAAAAATTATTTTAACCCCACTGGAAGGTGAATATATTTTCTTCTTGCACATATTGTAGTGTCTATCCTTGCCATACTAGAATGCCAATTAGAATCCTGAACAAAAATACTAACAGATTGTGTATCACTTGGTTTAGTCCTGTACTTACATTTAATATGATTCTCATGGACATAGTTGCTTCAGAAACAGCAAATGGGTTTCTTCTAAATTAGCTACTCCTAATTATAGCCTACTCTCTGGAGAAAAATCCTTGGGTCTTCTTCATTTGTTATGGAAATACTATGTTTCTGAGGATTTTTTTTTAAGGGAATGTGTTTATTCATGAGTGCACAGTGCAAACAGATATATAAAGTATGTGTGAAGAGAAAGATCCCGAATTTCCTTATGACGTAACATTTCTCTCCTTTTGTTTATCAGCCTGCTTCGAAAATTAGTTAAAAGTCTATGAACAGATTAAGAAATGGATAGATTTGAAATAGATCTGTAATAAACACAAAATAATATGTTAGCAGAGTACAAATGGACATTTCGTACTGATATATTGGAGTCTCCTGGAAAATCCCAGAGGATTTTCTAATACATTCAATTTCAACAACAGGGTGTGGAAGAAGTGTATAAAGAAATGTTAGTTTTCCAATTCTTTTCTCATCTGATAGGTTTTGATAGCCAAGAAGATGTATTCTCAGCTATAAAAGGTGAAAGAAGTTTATATCGGATAATGTAACACAGGTAGTCTCTGACTTACAGGTCTAAGAATTACAGTTATAAGTTGCTGCAATCAAGATATCACACGACTGGGTTCAAAGTTACAACCGGTTTTTTTCCTTTAGTTGTTAAGCGAACACCACATTTCTATTTTTAATATTAATATTAAATATTAATATTCAAATATATTCAAATATTTCTATTTGAATTCATTTTTCCTAATGGGTGTTTTTTGTTGTAAACTGGGAGTAAACATTGGAAACTAGCAAAAAATATCGCAAATTGTGGTCATGTCACTATGTACGCTGGGTTAGCTTAAAAGAAGTTTTTTAAATGGGGTTTTTTAAATGGGGTTTTTAACTTTACTTTAATTTTTAGGCCATATATTGAATTAGTTTTTTATACTGTTTTTAACCTGTGTTATATGTATTTTTTGTATTTTTATTGGCTGTGAACTGCCCTGAGTCCTTCGGGAGAAGGGCGGTATACAAATCTAATTAATTAATTAATTAATTATTAATAAATAATAAAATATACTGTACTTTTTGGAGTATAAGTCACACTTCCTCCCCCCCAAAAATGAGTGAAAATTGTGATGCATCTTATACATCGAATGTTGCCAAAGACCTGCCCACCTACGTGGCCCCACCATTCGGTCTCCACACATTTTATTTTTGGCCTCCGCACACCATGTTTTAGACCTGTTCCAGGCTGGGGGATCAGTTACAGCATATTGCCACCTTTTGCCGTCTCCGTGTGTCACATTTTCGGCCTCTGCACATATTTCCCAATAGCAGTATATGGCACTGCTAATCCTTGGAGGGAGGATGGCACAAGCTCCAGAGGTTATAACAATAGCCAGCAACTACGTGAACAGTAGAATGTTTCACCAACTCCAAAGTCAGATCCAGGTAAGCACAGGAGGCATAACACACTTGATTTCATTACAGCAAAGATACAGATGTCAGCTGACTCCATGGAAGATGAGGAAAAATTAGCTCTGTTATTTGGCACTTTCTGTACAGAAGACCAACAAGCAATGATATGCAAACTTGAGGCAGTTAAACAAATACTCAGATGCTCAGTTGATTGTTGCAACTGAGTCCCTCAACACTGGAATCTCTCCAGCCATGCTCCTGTTGAAATGCTGACAAGTTCATTTTCTGAGTGCTTATACTCCCAAAAAACAAAAAAATCAGAAGACATTCCAGTCCAAAATTCATCCAGGCAAACAAAAAGCTGAGCAATCTTTCTGAACAAAAAAAAGCTGAACAAATCTTTATAACCCTCCAAATGTTCATCCCTCAAATTATATTTTCTCACAACTGGACTTTAAAGAACAGACCAGCATTCTGGTAGTTGGTTCTCATATCTTAAAGTTGCCATGTTTGAAAAGTACTGATCTAGATGAATCTGTTAATGTATGGCCTCTGCTAAATTCTGGGAGGAGAGCTAAGCCCACAAGACAGAATGGCATAAGCTCCGGAGCTGATACACAGCCAGCAACTACCTGCACAGCAGAATGCTTTGCCAACTCTAAGAGCAGGTCTGGCTAAGCCATTGAGGGATAACACCCTTGATTTCATACAGACATCAGCCAACTCTGTGAAAGACGACGAACTACTAGCTCAATTATTTGGCACCCTCTCTACAGAAGATCAACAATTATATGCAAACTTGAGGCAGTTAAATCAGTGCCTTAGTTAGTGTTCTCTCTCAACACTTTACCACTTTCCAGCTGCCCTCCTGTTCATTTTCTGAACGCCTAATACTTCCAAACCATACATAGGCAAAAAGGCATTCCAGCCCAAACTTTATCCAGACAAATAAAGGGAACAGAAAGCTGAACAAGTAACCCGATCTCTTCATCACTCTCCAGATGTTCATTCCTCAGGTGATATTTCATCAGAACTGGACTTTAAAGAACAGATCTGTCAAACTGCAGCCCCACTTCCACTGGCTTCCCCTGCATTGATCCTGAATCTATTCATCTAATGCAGGGGTGTCAAACTCACATCATCACACATGGTCACATGATATATCATGACTTTTCCCTTTCGCTAAACTGGGTGTGGGCATGGCCAGCGCATGATGCATCCTGCCCATGGCCACGAGTTTAACATTCCTGATCTAATGGCTACCTCATCTCCCAACTGGCTTTTCTCCTTGCAAGTGAACTCTTCAAAGGAGCCCCAATCTAGGCCTACTTTGTTCTTTCCAAGAAATGTCTCCTATGGAATTGCCACAGACTCAGTATACTAGCCACCCTAATTGGCAGCAGGAGGTCTGCTCTCAATCTTCTTCCTCAGTCTATAACCTGCTCATTCCAAGTGTTGATTTTTCTGATCATTTATCCACAGCTAGCATCCCAAGGGAAAACCAGACAACTGACAACTACATCCTGCAATGTTCTGTTCATCATCTCTTGGAACATAGCCAGGTGGACACAAAAAAGGAGACACAGACTTTCTAGGATTTCTGTCTAACTTTGTTATAGTCTTTTTGCAGGAAGCATGGATCTTGGGGGAATTCTCAATCCCAACTATTTTTCTCTGCTAGACCCTTTACAACCTAGTTTTAGAAGTGGCAGACCTAATGGGAGGCTTAGTCTGTTTATACTTTTAAAGTACTTGTCCAAACTGTAAAATAATCAACTCAGTTTGAAAATGCTGAATCAGCTTTGTTAGTCTTTGACTAATTTTCTTTATTATGCATTAATATATATCTTAATCTTCAGCAGTTCCAGTTACAGGTAATACAAATGAGGCACCTGCGCCTCACACAAAACCATCTCCCCCCCCCCACCATCAGGACGCCAACATGGAAAGGTTGGGGAATGCTGCTTTTTGAACCCTTCAATATCTTCCTCTTGAAGAAGAAAATGTGCCACCATTTGTAATGGGGCTTATCTACTAAAGTTAGCTACTGAAGTTACTATTGAAGTGACACAAACCTCACTTAATCTGCATCAGATGGTTAATAAAGGATACTTCAGTAAGTATTCTTAGTGGAGAACTGGAGCACTCTGTGGTGCTCTCTGACTTCTTCAAACAAACCACACAAGAAGGTAAAGTATTAACACAGATATTATGAACAATAATTCTGAGTTGTCGATAAGCCCCATTACAAGAAACAGATTATTTGGACTCTTTTAGTCAGGGTTCAGGTCAGGCTACATCTCTGAAACAATGTTGTTTGTGCTGATGGATGGCATGTGAATTACTCAGCTTGGGAGTAGTGCTTATCCCATTTTTGATAGAATGGGCCAAAAAAATGATGCCTAGGGAATTATTAAATAAGAAACAGCAATGAATAGACAAAAGGCTCAGTAAGGCCTTCCTAGTTTCTTGGACCATAAAGGAGGCAGTAAAAGAATTGCACTTTCAGATTTGCAAAAATCTGTTAATGTAGCTTTACAATAAAGTAGAATCAGCCTATCTGAATATGTTTCCTGTCTGGTCTTAAGTAAGGCTAGCTGTTTTACTGCTTTTATATTATTGTTTTGTGAGCTGTCTGAAGTTGTGATTTATAATATGAGTGGATATATACCGTATATACTCGAGTATAAGCCGAGTTTTTCAGCACGTTTTTTGTGCTGAAAAACGTCCCCTCGGCTTATACTCGGGTCTATACGGCTTATACTCGAGTTTTTTTTTTTTAAGCCCCTCGGCTTATACTCGAGTATATTCGGCTTATACTCGAGTTTTTTTTTTTTTTTAAGCCCCTCGGCTTATACTCGAGTATATTCGGCTTATACTCGAGTTTTTTTTTTTTCTTTTTTTCACATTTTACCGGACGGGCTTTTGCATTAGCGCGGGGAAGCCCTGCCGGTGCAGTGAGAGGGCGGGGCGGGGGAGCCGCCAGCCTTCTCAGCTGAGGGAGGGAGGGTTTCCCCAACCGGTAGGTGCCTCATTTCCCACCCTCGGCTTATACTCGAGTCCCCAGTTTACCCCAGTTTTTGGGGTAAAATTGGGGACCTCGGCTTATACTCGGATCGGCTTATATTCGAGAATATATGGTAAATAAAACTTATGCTTTCATGCAAATAATTATTTAGAACATCAATTCTTTTTTGTGATGCTTTCATAATAAACTTTTCTTGGTCTTTAGTTTAGAAATATGATTACTCAAGTTGAGTAATTTTATCTCCAGTTTTTCTCTAGTTCCACCACTTTTGTGATACATTGCTACATATGTTCAGCTGATATAGAAAAAAAATACCATACATCCATACCTCACTTTCATTCACATTCTGAAACACTCAGATTCAGTTCTTACAGTAGTTTTTTGTCAACTTCATTCATCTTTAACTCAGATCTGAAAGGGAAATGTTATGATTAATAGAACCTGATAAAATGAATATGTTTGGTACAGGTAACAATCCAACTAATAATTACACCAGGAGAAATAAACTAAGTTATTTGTTTCCTTTAAGGGATTGTAGAAAGGGAAAAGATGAAGAATTCATTTTTCATATAAGTTAATAATCCCTCTCCACTGTTATTTTCCAGTGTCTAACCAATGAATTTCCTGTTGCAACATGTTTTACATGTGTTTGCCTTTAAAAAGTATTTAGCTGAAGCTAATCTTAAAATGCAGTTTCATAGGTAATTTTGGGGAACCATGATATAGCCATATAACAATGAAAATGGTGTTATTAGCTAGTTTCCAAGATGGCGCTGCTGATGGCTGCCTTGGTGAAATGCTCTCTAATGGTTTTTTAAATTTTTAAATTATTCTTTGCGATTCTCTACGGATTTTGAATAGACTAAGGAAGAGGGGGAAGAAGCCCTCCATCAAGGCAGTGAATGACTACAGACCAGTTGCTCTAACATCTGTAGTTATGAAAACCTTTGAAAGGCTAGTGCTGTCCCACTTGAAAACCATCACGGATCCACTGTAAATCTCCCTGCAATTTGCATACTGAGCAAATAGATTGACAGATGATGCTGTTAATATGACTCTGTGCTACATCCTTCAACATCTTGAATCTCCAAAGACCTACAGAGGGGCCTCTTTGTAGATTTTAGTTCTGCAGTCAATAGCATCTTACTGGACATTCTTCTAACTAAATTAAATCAGCTAGTGGTACCTGAACAGACTTGTAAGTGGATCACAAGTTTCCTAACAGACAGGAAACAGCAAGTGAAGCTAAGCAAAATCACATCAGATATCTGTACAATTAGTACAGACCACCCCCCCAAGGATGTGTGCTTTCTCCACTTCTCTTTATATACCAATGTCTGCATCTCTCATTTGAGACAATGATGAATCTGCATACAGAAAGGAGGTTGAATAACTAGCTTTGTGGTGTGACTGGAACAATGGAACTGAACACACTTGAAACTCTAGAAATGGTGGTAGACTTTAGGAGAAACCCTCCCATACTACCACCTCTTACAATACTGACAACACAGTATCAATAGTAGAGACCTTCAGATTTCTTTTTTTTTTCATACAAGTTTTTATTGTTTTTTAATTTTCCCCCTTCCACACATGCACAAATCATAAATAGAGTATTAACATTTTCTTATCATAAACATTTCAAAATATTCAAATAATTTTTTCATAATTACAATTTTAGCCAGAATGTTTCTTTTTTTACCTCATAGTTTTTTATTCCTTTCCTAATATTTCTTTGCATATTTCATTAGATCACATCTATTTTCGCCCTTCATTTTCTAATTTCTTCATTCTTATTCATATTTACTCCCTTTCATTCTATTTTTTATTTAACTATTTTAATTTTTATACTTAACATATTTTTGGGGTTCTCTTTCCTCCCTTTTCTTTTCACAGCAATTTCTTCCTCTCCTTACACTCCTCTTTTTCTCCTTCTTCATACCTACTTTCTTCCTCCTTTCTTCTCCTCCTTCCCTCCTTCCCTATCCTTTCTCCTCCTCCACCCTACTCCCTCCCTCTAACCTCTCCTACACTTACTTCCCTTACCTTTCCACCTCTCCTCTTCCCTTCCTTCTTTCTCTCTCCCTCTCTTTCAATTCTGTCCTACCTCTTACCTCTCTCCATTGCTGTATCTACTTTCAGTCTCTCTAATGTCCAGACATCCCCAATTTTCTCATTTGTAACACATATTGTTCAAACCTCCTCTTCTATATTTTAAATCTTAGCATTATCTTAATCTCAATTATATCATACAATTGATACACTTTTCTATCTCTTATTTTAATATTTCTATTCAAAAAGAATAAGATCAAGTATTTCGGCTGGCCGGTGGGATGAGGGCATGGCCGCTGGCTTGTTCTGCATGTTTGGGGCGGCGGGCGGCGTTTTCGTCATTTTTTCCCTTCGGTGATGGCAGAGGCGGCAGCGTTCGACGCCTGGGGCACCAGAGGCGATTTTTTCCCCTGGGGAGCATTTGACAGGACAGAGAGACGAGGAGACTGTGTTTTGGAGAGGGAGTGGAGGTGTGGAGGCATTCTCGGCCGATTGGGGGATGCGGATGTAGGCCCCGCTGACTGGACTGGGGGCATTAAAAATTTAATAAATAAATAAATAAATAAATAAATAAAATTCAATACTTATTGTTTTCTTTCAACAATATATGTCATTTACTAACATTTCAATTTTATTCCCTTTTGCATCTTAAATTTCAATCGTCTTCATTTATAAACGATATCATTCCAAATTACCTCTGCTGAGATTTTCATTCTTTTATAAATTTAAGTTTTTTATCTTAATCAGCAACTTTAATTTTTTCTCTTTCCATATATTATCCAATACAAACAAATACAAAAAAGGCAGCAGTTCTATCTCTATTTTAATTCCTTTTCTTTTATATTTTTCTCCTACTTCTAACCATTTTCTTTCAATCTCACCCAGAACTCCTCTCTTAATATTTTCCTTCCTTTATTCCTTTCTTTCATTTTCTTTTTTCTCCCTTTCTTATTTCCTCTTTTCCATTTTCCTCTAACTTTTATTCTTTTGATATCCCTCCTCAATATTTCTCTATTTCTTCCTCTTCTCTTTAATTTTTCACTGCTAATCCAAGTGTAATCTGATTTTTTCCTTATTTTTTCCATCTTTTTGATTTTCCTTCTCAATCTTTTTTTTTCACTTTCCCCCCTCTTTTTTTAAAGTTCTTTTCCTTCTCTTCATTTTCATTTTTTCACTCTCAGTTCCAGAATGATCTTCTATATTAATTTCACTAATTTCTTTTCCAGCCATATGTCTCATAGACTCTTGGACCATCAAAAGCATCTCCGACAATTCCTCCCAGTTTTCCTTGATTTCAATACAAGGAGAATGTTTTTTTTAAAAAAATTATTTATAGCTTAACTCAATTTCAAGTCTATGTATCTTATTTTTTCTTTGCTTCTGGATGAGTTCATCAGTGTGTTTTAGAAACTGTTTCAGTTTAGGTCTTTATCTTTTTCTGCTACAGTCTCACACCAGCTGTAAAAACAACGTTCCTTCCCACACTGATCTGAATGTTACTTTCTTTTCTCCAGCAGATGTCTCTTTCCAATTCACAATTACTTCTGCAACAAAATGTCTTTTGCCAATCCACAAAGTTTATTATTTCCGGTCTCAATTCTTTGTTAGCAAATGACGTTTTCTTCAGTTTTCTAATTCTTTTAATGTTCTCTTCAAACACCAAATTAAAAGTCGGATGGAATTTTTTTTTTTAGGGCTTTGCAAAGTTCCATTTTACTTTTGCTTTTCTTCTATTTTTATTCCCATATGCCAGTTTAGCCGCTAATTTCCAATTGAAGTCTTCTTTTAAATTTTAATAGATGTTCTTCTTACCTATGCGTTGGCAAGTCGCTTTTCAGTAAGAACATTGTTCAATCACCTCTCCTGCTCCATTCTTGCGGTGTGGCCGCCCCAACTTGTGACAGCTCTAATGGCTGTCTTCCTAATCGCTGAGTCAAAAGCTAATGTCGGCACTCCAGGGAATTTGCCACTTCACGCCGATCCGTGCCTCCCTTTTTCACTGTCTCTACAAGACAGTTCTGATCCAAAAAGGATCCCCAAAATGGCTGGGATATTGGCATTCCTCCAGAGCCCCGGGGAATTGCCATCCCGCAGCGGTATTGGCCATGCCCCCTCCAGATCTTCAAATTTCTAGGTTCTATCATATCTCAAGATCTAAAATGGACACCTAATGTCATCAGAAAAGCACAACAGAGAATGTTCTTTCTGCGCCAACTCAAGAAGCTGAAATTGTCCAAGGAGCTGCTGATAACAGTTCTAAGAGTCTGTCATCTGCACCTCTATAATTGTCTGGTTTGGTTCTGCAACCCAACAAGACAGACACAGACTTCAGAGGATAATTATTAGAACTGCAGAAAAAACAATTACTACCAACCTGCCAATTACTACCAACCATTGAGGACCTGTATACTGCACGAATCAAAAAGAGTACTGTGATAATATTTACAGACCCCTCACATCCTGGACATAAATTGTTTCAACTCCTACCTTCAAAACGACATGATAGAGTACTGCACACAAGACAACTAGATACAAGAACAGTTTTTTCCTGAACGCCATCACTTGGCTAAACAAATAATTCCCTCGACACTGTCAAACTGTTCACCTTAGGCTGCATTACTATTGCTATTAGTCTTCTCATCATTCCTGTCGCCCATGTCTTCCCACTTGTGACTGCATAACTAACTTTGTTGCTTATATCCTTGCGATTTATATTGATATTGTTTCCTAGTATGATTTGATTGCTTATTGTACTGTATGACAGTCACTGGGTGTTGTGCCCTGTGATTCTTGACAAGTGTATTTTGTCTTTTTATGTACACAGAGAGCAAATGTACCAAAGACAAATTCCTTGTGTGTCTAATCACGCTTGGCCAATAAAGGATCCTATCCTATCCTATCCTATCCTATCCTATCCTATCCTATCCTATCCTATCCTATCCTATCCTATCCTATCCTATCCTATCCTAACGCCTCTGTTCTGTTAGCTAACTCTTAGTGGGTTTCTCCATGCAATTCAAGATGCTGGCTGTCACCTTTAAAGGCCTACATGACATGGAACCAGGTTATTTCTAGAACCAGCTGTTCCTAATGATTTTTGTCCATTCTTCTACAACTAGCAGAGTAGCCATTTGCCAATTTACTTAAGTGAAGCAGTGTTACTTGGTGGCTCCCCAGGAGGTGTGCCTTGCCCTGTGTACCTTGTTGGTCTTCTGAAAAGCTGTAAAGACCTGGCTCTTCCCCCAAGACTGAGGCCAGGATATTGATTGACTTCTGGTGTGAATGCAGTTTGTTTTAATAAGTTGATACTGATTTTTAGGAGCTGTGATTTCTTTCTAATAGTTCTGTATAGTTCTTAGTGTTTGGGGGATTTTTTACATTTCTGTACACTGCCCAGAGTTTCTGAGTAGATGGAGTTCTGTATGAATTTGATCAGTTAACAAATGAGCCAAAAGGTCTGTAAGGCATGCTACCTCCAATTCAGAAAGTAAAAACTATCAATATTCATTGTGATTAATAATTAATCCTATATAAAACAAGGGAATCTACTTTGAAAAAGTCTGGGTACTATTATCACAATTGGCAGCTTAGTTATGTGCTTTGTAGGGGGAAAACCTGTATAAGAAACATAACTGCTTGTATCAAAAGTTTTTTTTTAAAGTGATGGATATATTTCTGCTGCATGAATGCACAGGCTCAAGACAAAGTATCTTAGACTGCTTTTGTTTCAAGCTTATTATTCTCTGGAAAAAGATTTTGTTGGCTAGTGGATATTAATTTATGCTCCCTTACTTGAGAGGTAAACAAAAACTTGATGGCACACAATTAGTTACTTGGGAATAAATCAGTTGGATAGGGTATAACAATTTTATGCCTATCTGTTTTGCTCAATGAGCTTTACATTATTAATAAATGTTCAAGGATACTTATGTAGACATGTATTAGAGACAGATTAAATGACTTTGCTCTAAAAATTCAAGACTGTAGATACTCTTAACTAGTTAACCTTTGTTTCAGATGGAGCTAAAATAAATTTAATTGTATTGATATAAATTCCATGTATCATTTTAAGTGAACGTGCTTATTTTCTATAACAAATGCAGAAGAGTATTTGCTTAGCTTGCTGTATAGAATATTTGCAAAACACAAAATAGTGATCATATAAAAGTGAAAAAAGAATTAATACACTATAATTTGAAATCTGCCCCTAGACTCATATTAGACGTAAGTATCTCCAGTTCTGATTATTCTGTTGTTTGTCTATTTCTTTGTAGATCATGCAGACTGAAATACATATGAGCGAATGGCAAAGGAATTACTTTATTGTTACCTCTGATACTTCTACACCAGGACAAAAAGCAGATGCATATCGTTCACAGATTTTACATATTCAGCATGCATGGGCAAACTCAGATATTTCCCAGGATTGTGCTGCTAACCTTTTCAAAAGATATGTAGAAAAATATTCTGAAATTATTGATTCTGATAATGTAGAAAGAGGCTTGAATAACTATGCTAAAGATATTTTGACTATGGTAAAGTATCAGCAGAATGAAAGTGACAAGTGGCAGTCTGCTTTGACAACAGATAATGTGATGGAATTGAAATGTGTTCAAGCAATGATGCAGGCTGGAAAAATGTTTGAGATACCTCTGAAGGCACAAATAGATATATCCATTGATAAACAAGTCACTGAGTCTGTTTCTTCAAATGTTCCCAATCTTACTCTATCAAGTGGTCATGGAGAATCTATGTCTGGAGCTGGTTTGTCAAATTATGTAACTCAAGCAACAGAGATTTGTGAGAAGCCATCAACTTCAAAGTGTTATCGAAATGATATATTCTCATCGCCTAAAGCAGGAGTTGCATGTTCTGTTTTGCCTGTGACTATGAATGATGTGTCTTCTATAGCCCTGACTGGAAATAATGAATCAGCATTTAATAGTTCTCTGAGATCCACAAGTAATACTTATTCAGGGCAAGATTTATCTTCTGCTCAGTCTGCTTTCTCTGCAAGAATGGGTAATCTGGGAAAAAGGAAAACATTTGCTGCGTCCAGTGAAGATAACAGTAATATATCTTCTAGTTCCACTCATAAGTTAGTTCCTAGAGAAGGGTCAAACATTCCATGGAATGAAAAGAAAAATAATGAAAACAAAGCATCTGGTTTCAAAACTGCAAAAGAGCAGCTGTGGGTTGATCAGCAAAAGAAATTCCAAAATCAGCCCCAGCACATCCCATTGCCATCTTATGGGGGTACAAAGAAATCTTTGGGAGCTGGAAGATCCCGTGGTCCATTTGGAAAATTTGTTCCTCCACTGCCCAAACAAGATGGAAATGGGAACACAGGAATGCCATGTAAATCATATGGGACTGGATCTACAGAGCTGGCTTATCCAACAGATGAAAGATTAAAGAATATAGAACCTAAAATGATAGAACTTATAATGCATGAAATCATGGACCATGGGCCTCCAGTAAACTGGGATGACATAGCTGGAGTTGAGTTTGCAAAAGCAACTATCAAGGAAATAGTAGTATGGCCTATGCTGAGACCTGACATTTTCACTGGATTACGAGGGCCTCCAAAAGGAATTCTTCTGTTTGGTCCTCCTGGAACAGGGAAGACTCTTATTGGCAAATGCATTGCCTGCCAGTCTGGGGCTACATTTTTCAGTATCAGTGCATCCTCACTGACTTCCAAGTGGGTTGGTGAAGGAGAAAAGATGGTCCGTGCATTGTTTACAGTGGCACGCTTCCAGCAGCCAGCAGTAATTTTCATTGATGAAATTGATTCTCTCTTATCCCAGCGTGGAGATGGAGAACATGAATCTTCCAGAAGAATAAAAACTGAATTCTTGGTCCAGTTAGATGGAGCAGCTACTTCTTCTGAAGATCGCATATTAGTTGTAGGTGCAACCAACCGACCGCAAGAAATTGATGAGGCTGCCCGAAGGAGACTGGTGAAGAGGCTCTACATTCCACTTCCTGAGACTTCTGCCAGAAAGCAGATTGTGTCTCGTCTAATGTCAAAGGAACATTGCTCCCTCACGGAAGAAGAAATTGATCTCATTGTTAAGAAATCAGATGGTTTTTCTGGGGCTGATATGACCCAGCTTTGCCGAGAGGCTTCTCTGGGTCCTATCCGCAGCCTTCAGGCCCTTGACATTACAACTATTAGACCTGAACAAGTACGATCTATTGCTTTTCAGGATTTTGAAAGTGCTTTTAAAACTGTTCGACCCAGTGTGTCTTCTGCAGATCTAGAATTATACGAAACTTGGAATCAAATGTTTGGGAGTGGAAGATGAGAAGAATTAATTTGTGTGCATATTCAGTTCTGAAATATTAACAATGATCTAATAAATTTGAGAAAACTAATATCTTTTCCTAGAGAATTGTTTTGCATGAAAATCTTTATTTTTGCTAGTAGAAAAGTAGAATTCTATAAAAATTCCCCATATTGCTCTTTTATGCTTTGCTATATTTTTATATGCACCTAACATTAAATAAATGTTAATAAGATGCTGTTGTGTCTGCGCCCCCTGAACCAGGCCCCCTGCCAGAAAGTGGCTTGGAAAGTGAGGAGGAAGGGCCATCAGTACGTACCACTGGAGCACCGGCTTCCTTGGCTCAGCTCCAGGAGCCAGAGGCAGGCCAGGTGGAGGAGATAATGAGGCCTCCGTCCCCTGACTCTTCCCCCCCCAGGCCACGCCTCCAGACCTGGCTGATGGCAATCAGGCCTGGCTGGACTCTAGGTTTCGTAGGCAGGAGAGGCGGGAACAACAGAAGCAGGGGTGGGGCAGGCCTAGGAAGTGCTGAGTCATGGAGCCACACCCCACAGGATTAAAAGCAGCAAGGGCTGCTATACCACTTTGTGGCAAGCAAATCAACTGCTTAGAGGGAGAATTAGAGCTTAAATCCTGTTTGTTCCTGGTTTCCTGGCTGACTCATCAGCATCAAGTGAGATAACAGAGACACTTGGCAGACGCTCGCTAGTTTGCTGCCAGAGCTGATCGTTGCCGGCTAATTAAGTCATCCTCGTGTCTCCCGGACTGCGGAGGGGGACAGAACAGATGCATTATTAACTTTAATGCATCCTCTCCCACTCTTTCATCAAAGGAATACAGGAATTCTTTGTAAAATGTAGCTTAAAAGGTAAAGGTTCCTCTCACACAGACTGTGCTAGTCGTTCCCGACTCTAGGGAGTGGTGTTTATCTCTGTATCAAAGTTCAAGAGCCAGCGCTGTCCAAAAACATCTCTATGATCATGTGGCCAGCATGACTAAACGCCAAAGGTGCATGGAGCACTGTTACCTTCCCACCATAGGTGGTCCCTATTTTTCTACTTGCATTTTTTACGTGCTTTTGAACAGCTAGGTTGGCAGAGCTGGGACAAGTAATGGGAGCACACCCCATTATGCGGCACTAGGAATTCAAACCACTGAACTGCCAACATTTTGATTGACAAGCTCAGTGTCTTAGCTACTGAGCCACCGCATCCCTTTAAAAAATTTAGCTTATGTACAGGCATAAAGTTATGCACAATTTTCAATGCTAAATTATTGGGGTGAGAAGTGGAAGTGCTTAAAGTGAATGTAAATTTAATAGGTGGATGTAGGTATATTGGATATGTTCACTGCCTTGAGTTATTTGTAAAAATAATATAGGTGGAATACAAATAAATAAAAATAAATAAAACTTACTTCCAGAAACTATCATCCCTGATATGAGAATAAATTATCACTGAAGCTTTTAGGGAAATACTGTATTAAACTTTTTATATACACTGACACAACTTGTTAAGTTACAAGTAGTCCTGAACTTGTGACCACAATTAAGCCCAACATTTCTGTTTCTTAGTGAGACATTTGTTAAGTGCGATTTGCCCCATTTTACAACCTTTCTTGCCACAGCTGTTAATTGAATCACTGCAATTGCTAAGTTTGTAACATGGTTGTTAAGTGAATCTGGCTAAAATCACAAAGCTAAACCAGACCAGTTTTAGGAATGCTGACAGAAAATACTTGTTGCTGATACAACAATTCCTAAGCATTTTTCAGGCTGGATAACTTAGTTTCTGTAAAACATCTCCTTAGAAGAACATAATTTGTAAAGAAAGTTTTAATTAAAAACCATTGAATAATTTCCTGCATTTAAAATAAATAAAAAATTAGCATTCTGTCTTGAAAAGCTGGAACTTCTGTATAACACATAAAATGAAATTTAATATTTCCAATTTTCCTTTTCCTCCCTTTTTTAAAAATTCTGATTAAGTATTCACTTATGCACTAAGTAGGAATAGAATTCATTGAATGATAGGACCATAGAGAACATTGGAAGTCAGAAGAAAAAGTTAACATTTAAGACAGGAAAATATTCTTTCAAGTATAAAATGATCTAATTATATATCAATATACAATAATAACATATGTATATTAATATAAAATAATAACATTGCAAGGAATTTTTTTCCGGTTTTGTAGAATTGTGAACAATATACTGTGTTTCACCAAAAATAAGATCCTGTCTTATATTTTTTTGAACTCCAAAATAAGTGCTTAGCCTTATTTTCAGGGGAGGTCTTCTTATTTTGGGGCACATGGAGCAAGATGGGGCTCCTCTTGCCATCTTACCTGATTCCACCTCTGCCCCCCCTAACCCTAACCAGATGAAATGGTGTTTAAATATTTTCAGGGCGGGCTTATTTTTTGGCAGGAGCTAATTTCTGAGAAGGGCTTATTTTAGCACATGCGCTCAAAGGCCTGATTGGGCTTATTATCCAGGGAGATCTTATTTTCAGGGAAACTGTAGTTAAAATTTAAAATGCTGTATTCAGAACATCCTGTATCTATTTGGCTTGTGGTAAAAAACATACAAGAGGTAAAAATCTCACTTTTCCTGAATGGTTTTTGAGCTGCCTCACAGGGAAATTGGATTATATAATTAATTCTTACTTCCTTTGCAAGCACTTATAAAGAGACTTGTGAAGATTAGACTGAATGTGTCATTCTCCCTTGCGGGTGGAGACAACAGCCGGTTATGGGTTGTACTCGTCTGTTCAGATTGGAGGACTGAGTCTGTCAGAGCTGTGAAGTCCTGCCCCTGTTGCTAGGGGCCTCCAGCTTTTGACTCAGTCCTTCTGACTGGAGAGACGTGTGGAATTGCCTCTGCTTTTTCTATCAAATTGTAGTTAGTTTTTTTACAGATTCTGCTAATTGTGGGTGACATGGCTGATTTACCTTTGTGGATTGAGCCCTTTCCCTGCAGCTAGCTTCAGCTTGTCTGCATTAGGGGAGTTTTACTTGTTTCTTCCTTTTAATTGAGCTGTGAGTTCTTCCGTTGAGCAGTTCTGGAGCAGTCTAGCATTCCCAGAAACAGCTGGGGAAGTTGCTTGGGTGGAGCTGCGCGCTCCCAGTGACCGGAGGATTGGCATGGAGCTTAGCACTCCCTGGCTGGAACTGTCTAATGGCTTTTAAGCCGTTTTTGACTTTGCTGGACTTGTGGAGCCTTGCACTTCTCTGTGGGCTGCTCAGGTGGGTATTTCATTTGACAACTGTCAAATGCTGCCTGCTGCTTTGTGGAGTGGATGGAGCTTTGCATTCCTAATTTAGCCGGCCTGCCTTGCTCGGTGGTAGCCCCTTTAGAGCGGATTTCCTCCCTGGCATTTGCGAGGGCTTTTTGAAACCTGGTGCTCAGTTTTGTGCTTTCTGAGGTGAGCAACCATTGAGAAGAGCTTCACGCTCCCACTTACGACCGTTGCCAGCCACCATTTTATTTGCTGCCAAATTTAAAAGGAGTGGGTTTTCTGCTGCTCAGCAAGCCTCCATGCCTTTTTGAAAGTTGCTGCTTTTGTGGACTTTGCTGTCTGGCTGGAAAGCCTAGACCTTGGCTGCTCATCTGCTCAACTTGACAGAACAGATTACCCTTGGCACAGCTGTCAGAATTGACTGATTGACTTATGACAGCCATTTTACTTTGCTGACAGGATTAGGCAGATTGCCTTTTGGCAGCCATTTTACTTTGCTGATTGACAAGGCAAATTGCTTTTTTGCAGCCATTGTATTGGGCTGTTTTTTTCTGGAACTGCAGGACCCTTGGGCTGCAATAGCGTGTTAAGGGCTTTCTGACCCTCTCTGCCTCTCTCCATTTTCTATCTGTGCCAGCAGCAGCAACTGTCAGTTTTATCATTCCTAAGGCTTTATCTAAGTCAAAGCATGGCAGGAAGACTGGAGCACAAGAGCAATTGGATGTTAATCCAAAGGACTCTGATACCAAGCCTTCACAGAGCTGCAGTCTCCAGGGCAAGTCTTCTGGTGAAAAGAGCTCCCACTCTCATCACAAGTCTCGCAAGCATTCTTTTGCTTCTTTGAAAGATGAGAGGCGCAGGGACAAAGTGTTGAAGAAGATTTGTGACAAGGCCAGTGGGCACTTGCCAGCCTTACCTAGAGAAGGAGTTTGCCCTTCTAGTTCTGATGTTATTTTAGAACGGCATCCTATAGCCACGCCAGACCAGGTGTCTCTTAAAGACTGCCCTGTGGTCATACCATTTTCTGGACTGTGGGGCCTAGTAACACTTCAGCTCCTATTCCTGTCGTTTCTGCTGAGGCAGCCTCTGCTCCGAGAGTAGATCTGACCCCACCCACTGGCCATTCTTCCATGGAAGCAGGCCCTTCTCAAGACCAAGAGCACACTATTATGTTGCCTGGGAACATTCAGATAATCGCTGCAGCCATTTAGCAATCCTTATCAACAAGCCTTCTGCCTCCCAGCAGGGATCCTTCTGTGTGATCTTGCGTATCTGTTTCTTCTGATAGGGATTACCAGGATGATTCCTTCCCTGCTGAGCCTCCAGATTCCCCATCTCTCTCCCAATGTAGCCGTCCATCGCTTCTGGATTAGGTTGAACCCAAGGAACCTGATTTGTCGGATGATGAGGTCCTTCTTCTGGAGCAGCCTGCTTTCACTGGACTCTTTCCTCAGGCCATCTTTAAGTCCTTGCTTTTCAAGGCCTCTAATGCAGCACAGCTGGGTTCCTGCTCTACTGAGACAATTCCTCTCAAGGCAGTCTGAACCCGCTTTTTGCTGATTGACCAAGCCGGTGGACTGTATCCTGGCTCCACCTCTGTTCCTTGATGTAGTCAAGAAACAATGGTCTTCACCCAGGTCAGCTCCGATCCCTTCTTCTGCCGATAGATTTTTTTTAATGTGGCACCTGATCTGGCAACACTCCTCTAGATACCAGCGGTGGACACTCTAGTCACAGCTCTGCTCCCTGATACCATCATTCCCGGGGATCCGGATGAGGGGCTTTGTCCCGAGGAGCGTCGAACTGACCAGGTCCTCCAATGCGCTTATCAAAGAGCTGCCTGGGCGATCCATTCTGCAACCACAGCTTCTTTCTTCAATAGGGCAACGCTTTTGTGGCTATGCCAGTTGCAGGAGAAGTTGCCACCAGAGGATACGAGACTGTAGCAGTCTAGTTTTCTGAGGATGTCACCCTCAACTCTGCCCGCTTCGTCTCCAAATTCCTAGCTTCTTCGATGGTGGCTCGCCATTTGGTCTGGCTCCGACATTGGCAAGCAGATGCCAGGCACAAGTGGCATTTGGTGTCTGTTCCCTTCATGGGGACTAAATTGTTTGGGGGTTCATTGGAGCCTTTCCTGGTTGAAACCAAAGATAAGAGAAAAGTGTTGCCTTCTGCACACCATAGGGGTGAAGCCCAGCATCCCCAGTTTTGGTCCTCTGAAAGGGATGTTGGCTCTGCTCGATATCCAGGTATTTTCAATCAGAAACAGAGGGGATCCCAAGACAGGTTTTCCAGGGGCAGAACCTTTTTGACTAGATGGCCCTTTCAAGGGGGGGGAGGCCATTCAATCCGGTGTCATAGTTAGCTGCATTTCTGGTCCTCCCATTGGCAACAGATTGGCCCTTTTGCCAACCTCTGGGAGACTACTACTTCTGATAAACGAGTCAGGGATATGATAAGATAGGGTTTATCCCTGGAATTTCTCTCCACTCCTGCCTTTTTCATACAATGCCTGCTTTCTCAGGACAAGGATAAAAGGCCTCTTGTGGCTCAACAGACTAATGCAGTCTGTTATTAACACAGCTGCCTGCAATTACTGCAGGTTCTAGTCCCACCAGGCCCAAGGTTGACTCAGCCTTCCATCCTTTATAAGGTAGATAAAATGAGGACCCAGATTGTTGGGGGCAATAAGTTGACTTTGTATATAAATATAAAAATAGGATGAAGACTATTGCTAACATAGTGTAAGCCGCCCTGAGTCTTCGGGGAAGGGCGGGGTATAAATGCGAATTAAAAAAAAAAGATCCCTCATGGATTCTGCTATATAACATCTTTTGACAATCAGAGCAATAAAGATCAATTCAGAGCAGCCAAGGACCTCCAGGTAACACTTCAGGTCCTATCTTTTCATGGGTTCTCGATTAAGGTGGAGAAAAGTCTCCTGACTCCGACCCGCCTGCTCCATATGGGGGCAATAATTGATTCAGTTGAAGGGACAGTCTATTTGTCCCAGGAGCGTCAGGATAGTCATAGGGCCCTTATGGCCAGAATTCAACAGGACCGAAAGGTCTCTCCTTTCTTACTTTCTCAGCTCCTGGGCAAAATGATTTCAGCTATTTCCATCATTCCCTGGGCTTGTTTACATGCTAGAGACCTTCAGTGGTTCCTTTTACCATTCCAGAAGGCAGGCAGAGGAACATCAACAACCAAGGTGTTGGTTTCGAAGGAAGTGCTCAGCTCCCTCACCTGGTGACATTTGCCAGCCATTGCCAAGAGCTGCCAATTCCACCACCCCAGAGGCTGGTGGTGACAATGGATGCCAGCCTCTTTGGCTGGGGAGCACATTTCCAGACACAGGTAGCACAGGGCAAGTAGAGTGCCCGCGAGCAGCATCAAAACGTCAACTGGCTGGAGTTGCAAGCAGTATATCTGGCTCTCCGGTACTTTTGGAGATATCTATCTGGCAGCCATGTCCTAGTGCTCATAGATAACGTCACTGCAAAAGCACACATAAACTGCCAGGGGGGCACTAGGTCCAGATCCCTGATGCTGGAGGCCAAAAGACTGGGGCTTTGGGTGAAGCGACACCTTTGCTCTTTGGCAGCGGAGCACATTTCTGGGGTGGCCAACATAAAGGCGGACTGGCCAAGTCGCCAGGCCATTGAAAGGTGGTGCCTGCACCCTTCGATCTTCAGAGCTCTGACGACCAGGTTTGACACCCTGGAGATAGATTGTTTGCATCTCAAGTTAACACTTAGCTTCTGCATTTTTATTCACAGTTCCCAACTCCACAAGCAGAAGAAGTGGACACTCTTTGGACCACGTGGCCAAGAGGGCTTCTTTATGCGTTTCCTCCAATTCTTCTCATCCCGAGGGTAATATGCAAGATTCTGCAGGAACAAGTGGAGGTTGTCCTTCTGGCCTCATTGGCTGTGCAGGCCTTGGTTTGCCAACCTATTGACCTTGTTGGTAGACCCACCCTGGAGGATCCCTCAGGGTGTAGCTTCTCTCAGCCGGGGCAGTGGTTTACTGCACCCTCAGTGGCTCCAGCTGACTGTCTGCCGAATGAGCAGTGCGCCCTGAGTGGGGACAACTCCTCCAGGGTCATCCAAACTATCCAACTATCCAAGCTTCTCAGAAGTTTTCTACTGAACGGATTTATTTTGCCATTTGGCATTTTGTTCCTGGTGTGACAAGTGGGGCATTTCTCCACTCCAGGCCTCTATAACCCAGATCTTGGATTTCCTCCAGGACGAGTTGCACAGTGGGCTATCGCCCAATATAATTAGGAGGCAGATAGCTGCCATCTCAACCGTCCTTTCCTGTGGTTCCCTTTCTTTATCTCAACATCCTACTATGCGACGGTTCCTAAAGGGTGCCACTAATCTGTGTCGTCCCCCCCCTCCCGGTCATCCACAGATACCTTACCTGGGATTTGTCAAATTCTCTCACAGTGGCCCCGTACAAACCCTTATGAACGGCCAGTCTTTGTCTCCTATCATATAAAGTTGCCATTTTGATTGCCATTACCTCTGCACGCAGAATTTCTGAAATTGCTGCTCTTTCTGTGCGAAGTGATCTATGCATATTTTATAGTGATCGTGTGATCCTTCACTTTGACCCTTCTTTCCTCCCTAAAGTTAATATGCCTTTCCATCACATGCAAGAGCTGGTCCTTCCCGATTTTTGCCCCCATCCGGCCCATCCTTTGGAGCACCGCTGGCATATGAGGGCTCTTTGGATATACATTAAGAGAACTGCTGTCTTCTGCAAGACAGAATCGTTGTTTGCCTCTTTTCTCCCAGTCTCTTTAGGTGGTCAAGTGACTCCATCTATGGTGGGAAGGTGAATCAGACAGACAATTGCCAAAGCCTATGAATTACGCTCCTTGCCTCAGCCAGCTCATCTCACAGCACATTCTATCCACAGTCTGGCCATGACGGCTTCCTTACTAGAAATCTGCAGGGCAGCGACTTGGACTTCCCTTTCACCCTTTATTAAGCCCTATAAATTAGACAAATTTGCTTCAGCTGAGGTTGCATTTGGACGTGGAGTTTTACAACAGGTCCACACTGAAGGGGAATGTTCTGGCGAGACTGGGCCCACCCGTTAGGGACAATAGGCTTTGGTATGTCCCATGCCTGGCTGCTGTCTCCATCCACAACGGAGAAGGGGCATTGGTCTTATCTGAGATGCACCTTCTCATTGGATGGAGACAGCAGCCAGCCCCACCCTTTTCCAGTCTGACTTTTCTGCTAATTCTCTAATTTTTTTCCACACGTCGAGTCTCTTTCTTCATCTTCGCCAAAAGCTGGAGGGCCAAAAGTTGCCCCTAGCAACAGGGGCAGGACTTCACAGCTCTGACAGACTTAGTCCTCCAATCTGAACAGACAAGTACAACCCATGCCTGGCTGCTGTCTCCATGAGAAGGTGCGTCTCAGGTAAGACCAACGCCCCTTCTGGAAGAATTATCTTACTCATCTAAATGAGTCTCCTTGTACCCATCAGACAACAGAAGTATACAAATGTGGAATGAGCAAAATACACCCAGTGTAGGAAGCATCATCATACAAGAAAATACCACCTTAAAAATGAAGAATTTTCTGTAGAAAAGCAAAAGCTAGCTTATTGTTAAATTTTCTTTTTCTCAACACAAAATGTACTTATATATTTAAAAAGCTAAATATATGATATAAATCAGTGGAAGAATCAGAAATCATTCTTTTGGAAAACCTAAAATTAAAACTTAGTGTTAACTACAAATATTTTTTAGATGTTTTAAATTATTAACTATGATATGACTTTTAACTTTGCTACGACTGAATTCCAAGAAATGACTATGATCTTCAGGTTCAACAAGTTAAGGGTTCTGTCTCTTGAAAATAAATGTTCATTAATTCATTTTAAAAATTGTATAGCTTGAACCTAGAACTCATTGTAGAAGATATAAAAACAATGTAAAAAAGATGTCAAGATCCTCAATGAATTCCACATACAAACAAAAAATACTTTATGCCCTCACCCAATGTAATTTAGATCTACTAACAATGAGTACAACAACTGCAGAACCCAACTACTCTGCAATTCTGGATTTTCCCTGAGGAAATCTGCTTCCATTCTCTTAGTTGTACCTCCCAAATCATCTTCAAGGCAACCCCATATAGAGTGCATTGCATAATTTGAATGCATGATTAGGGCATCATATAAAACTCAATAGATGCTAAATTGATCTAAGGCATCCTTAGCTGAATATAAATCTTACATCTGAAATTCATGTGTTAAAATTCATGTACAATAAATCTATCTGTTTTTATAATTTAAGCAAAATACTTAAGGTTATTCAATTATATCTTTTATGGTGGGAGTCAGGGAATGATATAAGAAATCTGTATTTATTTACCATCTCTACCAAGTGACAGGGACAGTTTACAATACCATAAATAAAAGAGTAAGACAATTGCAGTATTAAAATATTAAAACATCAAACATTAAAAGTTAAAATATTAAAATTAATATTAAAATGGACCAAAAGAACCAATGCATAGATGGGGTGGAAATGTTATCTTCTATTAACCTATGAGCCACCTCCAAAATCGATTACCCATATTGAGGGACCTGGCCATTTGTCAAAGCCAGGTTTTCGGGAAAGACCAGAAAAGTGGGAGCAGATTTCCTCTGGGGAGCCCTAATATTCCAAAAGGAGGGAGCTATGACAGAAAAGGCACTTCAGGATCCTGCCAGTTGCCAGAAATCTGTATGTTTTTATGTTGCTATTGCACAATTATGCTTTTAAATGAATAATGAAGTTATTCTGAAATTTTTTTGCTACCCAGACTAATATTACAATTTAACTGATATGGCAATAAATACCTAGTATATTTCCAATACAGGAGATGCACTATTATGTACACATTTAGGAACTTTTATCTGAAAAAATGAATTACTGCATATTATTCAGCACATTTGCCTGCACATTTGTTCTTGTTAAAAAGATATTTGTCATGCTTACATACCCAATCAGATAACAAGGCATATGAAAAAACAAAAAAGAATTCACTATTTAATTAGATGGCATAGAACATTATCTGGTGTTAAATTAGTAAATCATTTTCTTGTCTCCCCATTTTATCCTTCGTTGTATGGGTAATAACCAACAACATTTAGAGTATTAAAAATAACATTAAAATATTCATTTAATAAATGCCATAATTAACAATGGCAGCTTTTCTAAAGAAGAGAGAAAAGATAAAAGCCGAATGCAAGAAGGTATTTTCTATTAACCAGAAAAACTGACAGCTTATGCACCGAAGACAAATTCCTTGTGTGTCCAATCACACTTGGCCAATAAAGAATTCTATTCTATTTTCCAGTTTACCAAGAAAATGAAAAATGTCTGAAACCATCAATGTTTTACAAAATAACTTCTATTAAAAGATTTTGCAAATATAATAATTACATTTAAAAATGTAAATGTAAAATGAAAAAGAAAAGAGGCAAAAAATAAAGGAGAAAAAATAGAAAAATGAACAAAAACATGAAAAGATTTATAAAGAAATTGCTTCTGATTGCTCTTGGGAGTTATTATTCCCTTCTTTTTATAACCTATTCTTTCCATTTACCAAAACCATAAATAACAAGTTCATTTTCATTGCACAAAAATTTCATAAGCTTTCAGACACCAATAAATGTCCTTTCTCTAATCAAATACAGTTTTTCCATCTCGACAAATTTAATAATAAAACATAAACTGAATTTATTCGAAAAAGAAAAACTGGCACAAAAAATTAAGAGTATAAAACAACATTTCTTCAGAAACACTAATAAACCAGGAAGATGGTTGGCATACAAATTAAAAAAAGGAAAAAGAAAAAAAAACAGATACAAAGTTTGATAGATGAGAAAGGTACACTACAGTATCAAAATGACAGCAAAAAAATAATAATTCAGAACTACTATGAAAATCTGTATGACCAAAAGGATCTATTGGAGGATAAAATAAAATGATACCTAGAAGAGGCCAGGTTGCCTAAAGTCCTTGAAGAAATAAGATCTACATTAAATGAAAGGATAACAATGTTTGAATTAACAGAGGCAATTAAAAGACAGAATAATAATAATACATCAGGACCAGATGGCCAACTGGCAGAATTCTATAAACTCCTCCAAGATTCCCTGGGACTATTAATGCTTTTACAAAGTAAGTGTACAATGAAGTCTTGTTAGAAGCTAAAATACTAAAATCCTGGATGGAAGCAAATATCACCCTCATACCAAAAGAAGACCCAGACATATAGCAGATTAAAAACTATAGACCTATCTTTTAAATGTGGACTACAAAATTTACACATCAATAATAGTTGAAAGATTGAAGAGATTCCTGAGTAAATTTATACATTTAGACCAGAATGGCTTCTTGCCGAATAGACAAATTAAAAAAAAACCATGAAAATAATTTTGAACACATTGGAATATTATGAAGCATGCCTGGAAAAACAAATGGTGCTGATGTTTCTGGATGCACAGAAAGCATTTGATAAAGTGATTCATGATACTGCAGCTAAAATATATGGAATTTGGGGAAAATTTTATCAATATGATCAAAACAATATACACTAAGCAGACTGCAAAAGTGTTTGTAAATGGGGACACAACAGAGAATATTAATATTAAAAGAGGCACAAGGCGAGCCCGGCCCAAGGTTGACTCAGCCTTCCATCCTTTATAAGGTAGGTAAAATGAGGACCCAGATTGTTGGGGGGGGCAATAAGTTGACTTTGTAAAAATATACAAATAGAATGAGACTATTGCCTTATACACTGTAAGCCGCCCTGAGTCTTCGGAGAAGGGCGGGGTATAAATGGAAAAAAAAAAAAAAGGCAAGGATGTCCATTGTCCCCCTTACTATTTATTCTGACTCGGGAAGTGTTAAATAGAAATATATGCCAAAATATTGAAATAAAAGGCATGGAGATAAAAAAAGAAAAATACAAATTACAAGCTTTGACAGATGATTTGGTTTTCATCAGAGAGGAACCACAAAAAACGGGACTCAAATTAATAAAGAAAATAAAAAACTATGGTGATGTTGCAGGATTGAAAATAAATAAAGAGAAAACTAAAATCTTAGAACTGTAGGACATTTAAACTATCTCCATCTGCCAATCTCTCCCCCACCCCTGAGATTGATAAAAAGGTGTTTAATATGCTATAAAAAAAATCACTGTTACTGAAATTTCAAACCAATCTAAGTGGCTTAGTGTGACATTTAAACTCAACATAAATCTGATTAAATTTGGATCTAACAGTAATAGGTAAGAATAGGTCATTTCAGTGTGTAAATAAAATATTTCATTTAATGTTTCATTACAAAGTTTTAATATATTTCAAGGCAATGGAATTACTTCTCAAGCTTCTTTTTTTACTACCTAGAAGCCATAAATATTTTTGCTGCTTTTATAGTAATTGAAGTATAAAAATGGGCATGAAGATCTGGCTCTTTCTCCAAATCTTCATCTAAAAGTTGAGGGTGGCAATGGGATTATCAAGTATTTGGTGGGAAGGGGTGGTTATTTTCTTGTTTTTACTGGTTTTTGCAATTCACTTAGGGTCATTATAAAAGATAGGCAGCTATACCTTTAATTAGTTAATTAATTTAATACCTTGACAAATGTTTTAACATGCTGATTTTTTGCTGATAAAATGTGATAAAATTAGGCAAATCATATAAGAGGCAAGATATCCATAATATTGCTAGTTGTCTCTTAACACATTTTCTAAAACGTAAGATTTCATATACCTTCTGTATATACTTCTAGCATAACAATATAGAAGCATGACCAAAAATGAGCTCACATTCACTATTTAATGACAGGTATAACTGAGACTTGCAGTTGAGTTATTGCAAACATTTAAATCCAGTATATTTTATTAAGGCTGCAGTCTTTATTTGGGACCAGTCTCTTCAGAGCTAGTTGGAATGACCAAATAAGTATGTATTTGCTGCACATTATTTCACCTGGCGGTGCTGGAAAGAGTTGGGATGTCAACATTTTATTAAAAATATCATGGTTCCCAAGAGAATAAAATTGTTGATAGAAGTAGAATTATAATTGCAAGTTTTTTTTGTTTGCTTAGTTCTTTTTTCCCTTTTTAGATATACTATCTGTAATCTGGCTGAGCCTTGTATTATTAGTTGTTTTTTTTTTGTCACAACAATATACGTAAACATCGACATAAAACAACAACACATCATAAAAGAAAAAACATATATATGAGCAAAAGTATGCAACAACTATATTAATTTGATATAATGAAAGGGAACAATAGGACAGGAACGGTGGGCACTTTTGTGCTCTTATGCATGCCCCTCACCCCATTCCTCTTAGGAATGGGGTGAGGTCAATAGTAGACAGTTTTTGGTGGAAGTTTTTGGGATTTTGAGTTGAGACTATAGAGTCAGGTAGTGAGTTCCAAGCGTTAACAACTCTGTTACAGAAGTCATATTTTCTGGAATCAAATTTGAAGCGGTTGAAATTAAGTTTGAATCTATTGTTTGCTCTTGTATTATTGTGATTGAAGCTGAAGTAGTCTTTTACAGGAAGGATATTGCAATAGATGATTCTGTGTGTTAAACACAGGTCATGTTGGAGTCGGCGGAGTTCTAAGTTTTCTAATCCCAAAATTTCAAGTCTGGTGTTATAAGGTATTTTGTTGTTTTCAGAGGAGTGGAGAACTCTTCTTGTAAAATATTTCTGGACACATTCGATTGTATTAATGTCAGAGATGTGGTATGGGTTCCAGACAGGTGAGCTGTATTCAAGAATAGGTCTAGCAAATGTTTTGTATGCTCTGGTTAGTAGTGTAGAGTTTTTGGAAAAGAAGCTCTGTAAAATTAGGTTTACAACTCTTAGACCCTTTTTTGCTATGTAGTTGCAGTGGACTTTGGCACTTAGGTCATTAGATATGAAAACTCCAAGGTCTTTAACAGGGTGGGGGTCATCTATTAGGTAATGTCCATCAAGCTTGTACTTATTGTTAGGGTTCTTTTTCCCAATATGTAAGACTGAGCATTTGCTGATTGAGATTTGGAGTTGCCAAGTTTTACACCAATCGGATACAAAGTCAAGGTCTTTTTGAAGGATAGAAGTATTGTTAATGATGTTAAATAATTTGACATCATCAGCAAAGAGCACACAATAACTTGAGATAAGGTCACAGAGATCATTTATGTATAATATGAAGAGTGTTGGTCCAAGAACGTTGCCTTGGGGAACATCACTTTTGACAGGAACAGGATTTGATAGAGCGTTGCCAATTTTGACCACTTGATGTCTGTTTGACAGGAAGGCATTTATCCAATTGTGAAGAGGTTCTGAAATGCCGTAGGATTTTAGTTTTAGGAGAAGTTTATCATGTACTATTGTGTCAAAAGCTTTGCAGAAGTCTATGTAGATTGCATCTATTGCTTTTCCTTGATCAAGGTTAGTAGTCCATATGTTTTTGCAGTGGAGAGGTTGTAAGTTACATGATAATTTTTTTCTGAAACCAAATTATTTATTAGAGAGTAGGTTGTTTGTTTCTAGGTGGAGTGTAATGGATTGGTTTATGATAGATTCCATTACTTTGCATGTGACGCAACATAGAGAGATGGTTGAACAGGTACAGCACATTCCTGTATGGTACATAATGTTTGCTGAAAGTAACTGGTATCCTGCTAATTTTTCTTTTATTTTGAATATATTTAAATAAGTTTTTTGTTGTTCTAAACAGCTTTTGCTCATCTGAATTCATTCTCAATTTACCTTCCCAATCATAACTACAAATTTATTTCACCTGTTCTTCCTTCTACCACCTATGTATATACTATTATATTTTTAGATATTCAGTAAACTTTTTGTTCAAGCATATTGGCATTTTCTGTTTGGTTTACTCACACACCCCTCTTCATAATAGTGTTCAGGACTGTAGAAACTGCTGCAGGAGCACAATTATAATTTAATAATTGACATAGCGTAGTATTAATGAACAGTTCTTAAAACCAATAATGTTCTTGCATGTTCCATAACCACTTATTAAGAGAGATGAAAGAAAGCACTCTAGTAGCCAACAAGTACATAGTTCAGTCAAAACAAAAGCACATTAAAATAATTCTTATATTAAGATTCTAGAGGAACGGAAACGTCTTAATTTTTCTTTAATTTTAAGTCTCTGATGAAAATATATTCCCCGTACTACTGCCACTGATGTCTTTTTAGTAAGCTATGGATGGATAGGTAGATTCTAGTGATAAGATATAATTTTACAGGATCGAGCAATATGATAGAAGCAGGTGTTGAAGAAACCAAGAAGAGGGAGGAAGATACAGAAGTGTTTTGGTGATTAGGCGAGTACAATAATATATATTAAAAAATATAAATGACAAGAATGACCTTTCATGACATCAAGGCTCTGTAATTATGTATACAAAAGTTGAACAAAAATGGATCCTATATCCATCCATGTCTCCCTCTTTTTCCTATTCATGTGAGATTATAAAGATAACCATTCGCCCATAGAAAGAATCTTGAAATTGAATCAAAAGCTTCCTTGAAGTCTGTAAAGTCTTTAAATCAGTGGGATTTATGAACTGTAGATGTATTTATTAGCCATTGTAATAACAAATAATGAGCAATAGTGGATCTTCCCTTTTTAAAATCATGGAAGCATCTTTATGCATCTTTATGTTACCTTACTTCCTTTTCCCATCTATCTCATTCCCCACCTCAGTTTAATTTATTTTTCCTCAGCAATGTCATGTATATTATTTTTCCTTAGCAATGTCATATATATTATGATTTAGAAACTGGCTGGTAGTTCATTATATCCTAGGGAACTGCTGCCTAAAACTGCCTTGACAATCCGCATATTGGAGTTGTACTACATAAGTAATTCCATTCTTAGAAAAAAACAATTTGAAAATGAAGCCCACAGCCAAGTGAAAAGAAATGCCAAGGAAAATCTCTAAATGTTTGCCTAAATTCAAAGAAAAAGGCAGAACTGAAATGTATCAATATCCTATTGCAGTAACTACAGAATGAGCCTCTTCTTGGTGTGAGAGTTGGGTTTTAGTTTTGGTTTGTTTTTTGGTTTTTTGGTTTTCAAGAGAACTGGAATGACCCCTCAATTTTTAGAGAATGCCTTTTTACTTAGTCATTTTTGTATGTTTTGTGAGAATTTATTATTTGAAGCCTCGCACAAATTTATGCCAGGGTCCATGTGGTTAGTTTTTGGTGACATATTCATAAATGTCTGCCAGTGTTGCTAGTTAATTTTCTTTAAATTCACACGTGCAATTTCATCAGGTGACTTTAAATGGATCTCTTGTTACTAATGAAAACTGATGCTCCTTCCATCTCCATTTTAGAGAATAATCTCAGAGACATTTAAAAGGATGGAGATGATTTTAGACCATCCAGCCCAAATAATCACCTGACTATTTTATCCAGATCTGGAATCCTTTTCACTGAAAGACATTTCATTTTAAATTAGATGGAATGGAATCTGTTAAATTAAAGGACAAAATCACTACTACATGAAAACAGATAATTTAAAGGAAATAATGAAACAGATAATTTAACCAAATTATCAGATTCAGTTTTTGTAGCTGAGCTGCTAAGAGCTATTCCTCCTAAAGAGTGAGTCTCATGTGGCACTGCATGCCATATTTCAATGTAATCAACTTGCATGCATTAGCCTGTGGATTGGCTCCTTATGAAAACTTTAAGAGTTTATATTTTGAAGCTACTGGCAACTTTTAGGCTTATCAGCACTAGAAAAAATAATCATTCATTAATACTAGTTTACACATGCCAGAAAAAAACTACAGTCTTAGAAGGGCAAGTCCTGGCGATGTTCTTAATGAGTTGCTTTTTAAAAATCATTCAGGAATTGCTTGTACTGCCAACTTAAGAGCTTTAGTCACAATTCACACCCTTTGCCACCTCAAGACTTAGATAAAAATTTACTCAACAGCAAAAAGGGCTGGGGCTGTTCATGGACATAATTGCACCAGTCACTTTGTGACTTTTGTGTATTGCAACTGCACCCTATTTGCAAAACTTGTCTCCAGTCCTGTTCCCGAACAGGGGTTTTCTCTCTCTCCTATAGTTCTCAAACCATTTATGCTTCTTAAACCATGGTCATATTCATTATTTAAGTATATTATATTAATAACTTTATTATTATTTATTATGCGGGAATACCTGCCCATCATATAGAGAAATTTATATGGCAAGCAGAGTTTACTCAGTCTATCTTGAAGCTGGCAAAATTGTGTAGGCTTTACCAGAAAAGTTGCAACCTGAAGGAGGACTTTCCTGTCAAAGGAGACATTAAAAACATTCTCAGCTCTTTTTCTAGAAATCAGGAGGATCATTGAATGAGATGAAGAAGAATCTTAAATGCTGCACTTAGAAAACTACTGAGCTTTGTTACATGTTACTAAATTTCTGTCCAAAATCAGCTTGGCTTAAATAAGCAATTTAAACTTCAGTGTGGCTTTTCATGATGCAAATATGTTAGTCACTTATTAATGCCTGCATGTTACACTGCTTATTAAATACAATTAAATACAATGCTTATGCATGAGTCTGAGGAAAGATCATTGCAAACTACTTAAAAGAGGAGGTCAGCCAGCGCCAATAGCTAATAAGCACAAGTGTTTGTCTGTTTTTGCAACTTGGCGTAGCTCACTTGGAAAGTGCACCTGGAGTTCTGTAAACTAACAAGATGAAAGGGTTAGCAATGTGCTAACAAAACACACATGAGACCCATATGCCTATGATGAACAATTAATTAAACTAATCTTGTGACGGGATATTTATTCAATAGAATGATAAACATGTTTTTCAGAGACAGAAGCTTTTCTCAGTGCTATGAGATAAGCTATTGAGGTTAGTTCCACTCAGTGTAGCAGATACTCCTCTTTTTACTGCATTGCCTGCTGCAACAATGTCCCTCAAGCAACAACTTACGAAGATTCCCAGGTTTAGGACAACAATCTGGCTGAGTACAGCCTTTATGAAAACAAACACATTGGTCTTTTTTGGATCACATTACTTGCAAGTAGGTAATAAGTCTGAATCAGTCTTAACAGAAGAGTCCTAGTAGTACTGATGGTGTAACCTAGTTAGGGTAATGAAATGTCTGCAAGAAAACAACCAAGATCAGAGAGCACAAGGACCCCTCATATCACTCCTAAGCTACAAATATTCTCCTTGATTGGAACCTTGTTTGTATTTGCAACATTCTGTTGCTAATGCTATAAAATTAAAAGAATATTTTTAACACATGACCAAACATTACCCATTGTCTAAAGAAACACAGTCCATTGTGTTAAAACTGGTTTCTTATGCAATATAGGTTACTTCAATCTCATTCACATATATATCAAGAGATGATTGAATCAAGAATGCAGAATGATTCAGATCTATCTACTTGCAGCTCCCAAATAAGATGATCCAAAAAAGGCCACATGTTTGTTTTTATAAATGCTGCACTCAACTATTTCTATAACTCAACCAGAATGTTTTATTGCAGACATTTCATTACCCAACTTAGATAACATCATCAGTGCTAGCAGAAACATCTGCAAGAAAACAAGGAAAGTCAGATAGCACTAAGGATACTTCATAAATAAGGTTATCAGGTTTGGAGAAATAGGTGTCTTTTTTTTTTTTTTGAAAAAAGGAACATTAAAACTGAACTTCTCTTTCATTGTCCTCTGTACCAGCATGTGACAAGCACGCCTGTGGAACATAGCACTAGCAACAGTACTTGTATATCACTCCATAGTGCTTTTACAGCCCCCTATAAGTGGTTTACAGAGTCAGTATATTGCCCTCAACAATCTGTGTCCCCGTTTTACCAACCTCGGAAGGATGGAAGGCTGAGTTAACCTGAGTTAACCTGTGTTAACTGCACCATCACGGCTCCTTCATCTTCCTTGCTTCATTTTCCTGATAAGAACTCACAGTTAAAATTCAAGTATTTTATTTACCCTGAAGAATTCACTTTTGGCAAATTGAAAATAAAATGTGTATCTTAGCATCACAGATAAAATTTAATAGCTCTAGTAACATACACCCATCACAAGAATTATTCATTGGTACCAATTGATATAATGAACTTTGTGCCATGCAAATAATAAGCCTGTATATGCGAATCAACCTCTCTGAGCTACTTTTCTATTTCTGAGTTTCTTTCCTGCTATTTTAAAATAGAAAGGTTGAAACAGTGTTATAACCACCATGGCGAACCTATGACGTGTGCCACAGGTGGCATGCATAGCCATATCAATGGGTACATGAGCTCAGTTCTGGTGGGCATGTGTGTGCTGGCCAGCTGATTTTTTTGCCTTCTGGGCCCACCAGAAGTAGGGAAACAGGCTGTTTCTTGCCTCTGGAGGACCTGGGCGGGGTGAGGCCATTTTCGCCCTCCCCAGACTCCTAGAAAGTTTCTGGAGCTAGGTGAGAGAGAAAAACAGACCTACCAGGCCATTGTGTGCCAGGAGCAGGAAGACCGTTGGGGGGGGGGGTTGCGTGCCCATGCGCAGGGGTGGTACGCATAGAATTATGGGTGTGGGAAAGTGCGCGCATGATCCCTCCACCCCCCCTTCCTGGCATGCGATGGCAAAAAGGTTAGCCATCACTGTGTTGTAACAATAAGGGTAAGATACTCTACCCACATTAAGTATATTGATTCATGTTTTCTTTGCCATAGTTTTATTTTCTTTGTCATAATTTTATTTACATTTTTTCATAGAACTTGGCAACTTTTCATCTGATGCAATGTTTTTGAGAACACTGGATTTTCTGTTTCTAGTTAATGTTGAAGGCCAGATTCTTTTTAAGTATGTATGTATGAAATATTTTAAAAGAATGTGTATTAGCAATAGCATTTAGGCTTATATACTGCTTCACAGTGCTTTACAGCCTCCTCTATGCTGTTTACAGAGTCAGCATATTGCCCCCAACAATCTGGGTCCTCATTTTACCCACCTCAGAAGGATGGAAGGCTGAGTCAACCTGAGTACTATATAAATTGTGCTTGTGGAGTCATATTGCTTGGGTTTGCCTTTCTTGCTAACCTTAACTCATTTTGCACCAAAGAACCTTTGTCACCTTTTTTTATTCTTAGCCCTTTTTTTCATTCCCAATTATCATTCTTATTTAATCTCAGCTGCCATGCAAGCTGCACATTGAATCATATTAGATCTTAGTGGCTTCCTAGTTTTTTCCTCATTAGTATTGTTTGAAAAACTTTACTCTTTAATTTCCTTTTCTAGAAGTCCTAGCCAACTGCATTACAATAAAATCTGTAAAGTTTTCTTCCCATGGCATCTTTCTTATCCTTTCTTGCAGTTTATTAAAATCAGTGGTTTGAATTGTTAAAATCAAGAACCCTAACAGTGCATGGTCATTTGTCCCCAGAGTTCCTACCACTTTAATATTGTTTTATTATATGCCCACCAGTGGTGGGTTTCAAAACTTTTTACTACCAGTTCTGTGGGTATGGCTTGGTGGTGTAGCATGGCTTGGTGGGTATGGCTTGGTGGGCGTGGCTGTAAAATCTCTATTCCCATCCCACTCCAGGGGAAGGTTACTATAAAAAACCCCATTTCCTCATGATCAGCTGGGAATTGGGAGGCAAAGAATAGATGGGGGCGGGGCCAGTCAGAAATTTTACTACCGGTTCTCCAGAACTGGTCAGAACCTGCTGAAACCCACCTCTGATGCCCGCTAGCTCTTCACATAAAGGCTTATACCCAAAATTAGAACACTGATGTAAATAATGTATTCAGCAGTAAACAAAATATATATGCAATGGGTAAATTTGAATACTGTGCTTTCAATTCAAATTCAAATCAATTCAATTTGAATGCTGTGCTTTCAGTTCCATGTTTATTTTATGTAGTTATATCTTGCTACAATTGTAAAGAGATTTGGAGCTGTTCAGTAGCAGGTTCAGCTTAATGATCATGCTTACAGCAATTGAAACTTGTGTTATTCCACATTTTGTGGTTACCTTTAAACTTGTTGCTGTTGTATACTATGTGCTAAATCGGAATTGTTTTTATCAATTAATACATGAATTAGAAATTGTGTCTGTGTGTGTCTTTTTGTCTGTCCTGGTTAGAATATTGGACTAATACTTCTACTGTGACATTTACTGAGTGAGACTTAGTCAGCCACTGATTAGGTTTACAGAGTGTACTAAACATGGATTATTCAACTATAATTAGTTAATGGGGTATAGTTGGCTAAGTTTATACAATACATGGAATCCTAAAGCAGCAGTCACCAACTGGTGGTTCGTGGACTACTGGTGGTTCGTGAGAAAATTTTGGTGGTCCGCAGAAAAATTATTTGCATTTTTTATATTGCACTAAATCAAGAGTTCTCAAACTACGGCCCCTGGGACGGATACATGCAATGAACATTTATTGCTGCAGAGAGTCTCTCCCTTCGGGGTCTTTTTGTGTGGGTTGGAAGAGGGGGCAGAAATTCCGACTCGGGGTCTGCTTCAGCCTCCTGGTGTGGGGCTTTGGGCGAAAGCTGGAGGGAAACGCCACTGGTGTGAAGAGACGGAGGTCCTTGTTCCAGTGGGACTGCCTCATGGCCTGGAACTGGCTGACCATCTCAGCCCACTGAGCCTCCAGGCGCCGGTACCTGACCTTGCCCTCCTGCAGGTCTTCCCTCTGCTTGGAAAGCCTATGTTCCTAGTCCTCAGTGAGGTGCTTCTGCTGAGCCTCCTTCTCTGTCAGATCCAATTTGAACTGTTGGATCTGTTGAGCTGTTTTGCCAACTCTTTCTCGTGGTGGCTACTTAGCTCCAACAACTGCTTCCTATTGGGACCCTAAGGAGCCTGGGCAGGGAGGCAAGGGGGGGCTGGGAGGGGAAGTGCAAGTAGAGGCCGGCGAGGTGCTCTTCGACGTGAGTGACATTGATTGGCCACACCACTCAGTCACATGACAACCTAGCCATACCCACCCAGCCAGTCATTAGGCAGATCATATTAGTGGTCCGCGGGATTTAAAATTATGAATTTGGTGGTCCCTGAGGTCTGAAAGGGTGAGGACCTCTGTCCTAAACTATAAATGGTAAGGGCTAGGTCAGTGATAGCAAACTTTTAGACACTGAGTGCCCAAACTGCGTGCGTGCATGCCCAAACTAAAAGGTATGTGCACCTTTCATCATTTGTGGGGAAACAGAAGCTCACAAAAGAAATGCCATGGAGATCTGACTTGGGGCAACAGTGCACATGCCAGCAGAGAGGGTTCTATGTGCCACCTCTGGCATGTGTGCCATAGGTTCGCCATTCCTCAAAACTGAAACAAACTGTTGTTATCGCTTAGCACTATGTGTGAATCTTGCCACTGAAATTTCTTCATCCAATCTGATAGTATTTCCAGATCAGCCAATGTTGCTACTGGGACTGGGCACTGCCATAATGTATTGTAGACCAAATAATCAGGTAAGATTTATGCACATTAAGGCCATTTCTTTTTCTTATGTGCTATGCATTTATCTGTATCAGAAAATCAGATGCATTTGCACTCTGACATAAATAATAAACAATACATTTCACTTTTTGTAGTGAAAATAGGTGAGTGCAAGTATATTTCAACACTCCTTTTACATATATCTGTTTAATTTTATTTTTTTAATGTAATTTCTTGTATAATGTTTATGTGGTGTAGTTTCAGAGTAAATCTGTTGAGTGGTTTCTGAGTTTTGCGCTATTTCATCATGAAATAGAAGTAATAGTGAAACAAATGTGAAATTATTCTGGATCCTATTGAAAAAGTGATGTTTTTGCTGAAACTTCAGTGGCTATGGTGCTGTTCCCTTGTTGGCAAGCATGTGTTTGGAGCTCAATAAAAACGGCTGTGATTATTTATATTGCTTACTTAACAATGGTCTTATGCAGTGCCTTAAGGATGGTAGTGGAAAGGTTGGATAAAAATTCAAATGTGTGTGCAAATATGGTGAAGAATGTGCTTGGAGCTGCCCAGTCTTGCTCTAAATGTCTGCTCAGGCATAAATCACAAAGTAACTTTTAAAAAATGGCCTCTTTCAGCCTTGGTTCTTAACCAGTTTGTCATATGAGTAAAAGTTTTACTTGGTGGAGGTGCACAAAATAATCTGGCTCTGGAACATTCAGTTTCCTTTCCTCATTTCTCATTCCCAAACAGAGTATCAGCAGATTTTTTTTTAATGTCGCGGAGTAGGTAGCCTGGAATTGGTTCTCTGAATGCATCATATCCTAAATCCTGAATAGGACTTAGAAATACACATTTGCATACATCAGTTTATGCATACAGTAGTGTCTGTTTTTTTATTTGATTATGGATTGTTGTTTATTAATCTAGGTCTTTATTATATGATTTAGTTATTCCTGAGGTTCTTTGTTGTACATATTAAAATAGAATTTCTTTTTTATTGTTTTATTTTAACATTGGAGTTTATTAAGATGTGATTCTAAATACATCTGAGCAAAGCCATTTTGGTTAAAGGGAATCAGGAATCATTAGTTCAAACGTTTAGAACTAGCACCAAGAGGGCTCTTGTTTTGCCCCATTCAGATTTGAAGCAAACATGGAAAAAGAAGAGGCATCTCCCTGATCCTTTTATCATGAGACCCAGTAAGATATCATCCATTGGCATAGGATGATCAGTGATGATACCCAAGTTCACATTTTGACCCCTTACTGAAGAAGGGATGCAGTCAAAAAGATGCCTGGTGCTTTTTGTGTTTAGATTGAAAAGAAAAGGTTGAAACTCAATCTTCGCAAAGGATAGTGGCTTTGAGAAGGAATTGCTGGTGAGTGAATTGTGTGTGGGGGGGGGATGGACATTCTATAGCACCAGTGATGGGTTGCTACTGGTTCGTACCGGATGGGGCGAAACAGTAGCGCCGGTGGTGGGAGGCTCTGCCCATCCACCTGGATGCTTCTGTGTATGCACAGAAGTGTAGCACGCACGAGCACCCACGAGCGAACTGGTAGCGGCAGGTTTTGAAACCCACTTCTGTCTAGCACCTGGTGGGACTGGCAGGGGAGAGAAACTATGTGTTTATGTGTATGAAAGAGTTGTAATATTTGTAATGTGTGTCTACATTTTGTAATGTGTAGGGAGGTGGCAATTGAATACCCTGTAGGCACTGAGAGCTGATAAACCTCAAGGCGCATGGCTTCCCAACTTAGAATTTTCTGATAAGGACATTGGGAGATTCCAAATTCTGGGTCCTATGTGCTTCGTTCTGGGGATGGGACTGACATTGGTGGGAGAGCAGGTCATAGAATTAAGTGGTGTTGGGCAAGGGGAAATATCATAAGCAAAAGCAGGCCATCTTTGGGAATTACAGTTCTATGAGAAACAGTTCTATGTTCCAGCTACCTGACTTTAGCCCCAATGCTTTGTCAGTGGACTTTTAGCAGCCCTGGCCACTAGCTGCTTCTACTAAATACAAAGTCAGTCTGTAAAAGGTCTTTATCATCAATGATTTGATCAATAATGAGATGACAGACTTGGCATAAACAAGTTCATTTAATGACCATTCAAAATTGCAATGGCACTGAAAAAAGTAACTTTTGACATTTTTCACACTTATGACCATCACAGCATCCCCATGGTCATGTGATTTGCATTCAGATGCTTGACAACTGACTTGTATTTATTATAGTTGCAATGTCCCAGCATCCCCGTGATCATCTTTTTGCCCCTCTGACAAGCAAAGTTAATGGGAAAGCCAGATTTACTTAACACTAATTTAACAATTACAGTGTTACTAATTGAACAACTGCAGTGATACATTTAACGATGTGGCAAGAAAAGTCATGAAATGGGGCAAAACTCACTTAGCAACATAAATTCTGGGCTCAGTTGTGATCGTAAGTTGAGGACTACCTGTATTACTGAGACCTGTGTGGATTCTAAAAGGGGAGTTGCCCTTTCCGAAATTTGTCCAACTGGGTTACAATTGAGCCATGGTGGCAAAGTGATTAGAATGCAATGTTGCAGACTAACTCTACCCACAGCCAGGAGTTTGATCCTGATGGACTCAAGACTGACTCAGCCTTCCATTCTTCTAAAATTGGTAAAAATGAGGACCCAGATTTTTAGGGACAATATACTGACATTTGTAAACTGCTCAGAGAGTGTAAAGCACCACGGGTGGTATGTAAATCTAAGTGCTATTGCTATTGTTATTGCATTGTGACAAGGATCCAGGGTCATTCAGGAGGGAAAATCATAATTTCTTACAATCTTCATAGATCACAGATTACCAGTTGTGTGATCCTGTTCATTAAGTTGGGCTATAGAGATTAGTTAGGACTGTTATTGTAGTTCCAGCCACCCTGCTGCACAGTGACCTCTCTGCTTGAACTCCTTTCACTCTATTTCTGGATTTGGCTGGTGGTTCTGGGGCACTTTAAACTCCCTTCCCTTGAAATGGGCTCTGAGGTGGCTCTAGAGGCTACCATGGCAGCCCTGGGCTTCTCCCAGGTTATTTAGAAGTCCATTCAAAGTGCTGGTGTCTTAGATTACTGGAGACATACTTAGATGACTCCATTGTGGAGGCAACAGTTCTTATCCTCTTTTACGCTCAGACTTTGTATATTTGTCTTCATATATTTTTTTAATGTGGATTTCTTATATTTTTTGAACTTTTGTTTTACTTGATTGTTGATTGTGTTTCTCCAGAATATTTCACTTTGGTGTACATAACTATTTATATCGCACATTTTGGATTTAATTTATTCAATTATGTATTTTTAATCCAAATTTAATCCAAATTTCAATTTGGTACACTGCTCTAATCCTAACCTTAACCCTAGTTGATTACCTGGCATTGCCCGCGTATTTATTTATCCCAATCTTATATTAGACAGGTAAAGGAATGAATTATATCTTTAGTGTCAAATCAAAGCAATTTTATTCACAGTATTTAAAAAAATATTCAAATTAAGAATAATATTAATTTAAGACAAAACTTGATTATAAGCATTTTTAGTTTCACTTCCAAGAGCAAGAATAAATAAATTCTGTGGTGAACCCACCCTTGAGCAAACAAAATAAAGTTATCTGTGGGAGACACATGGTGATCTCAAATCCACTCCACAGTATTTAATAGACTGACCCTGTGACTTATTGATTGTGATTGAGAATGCAAGTCTTAATTTAAAAAAAAAATTCAATTTTTTTTCCAGAGAGTAAGTCATCTTTGTACCACATTTGGTTGAAATTGCTTGAGCTGTTCCAGAGTTATGCTGGAATACACACACACACACACACACACACACACATGCACACCCCGAGGGGTATTAGGGGTGTGTAACCCCTACAGAATTTTTTTCCAGAGAGTACGTCATCTGTGTACGTTTGGTTGGTTGAAATTGCTCAAGCCATTCTAGAGTTATGCTGGAACGCAAACAACATACCCTGAGGGGTGCTGGGGTGTGTTACCCCCACAGTATTTTTTTTCAGAGAGAAAGTCATCTGTGTAGCAAGTTTGGTTAAAATTGCTCGAGGCGTTTCAAGAGTTATGCTGGAACACACACACACAGACACACACAGACACATGCGCATGCACGCATGCACACACAAACACCAGGGGTGTCTTACCTCCACGGTATTTGTTTCCAGAGAGTAAGTCATCTGTGTACCAAATTTGGTTGAAATTGCTCCAGCCGTTCCAGAGTTATGCTGGAACACACAGACAGACACACAGACACACAGACACACAGACTACACACACACACACACCAAGGATGTCTTACCCTCACAGTATTTGTTTCCAGAGAGTAAGTCATCTGTGTTTGGTTGAAATTGCTCAAGCTGTTCCAGAGTTATGCTGGATCGTATGTATGTGTATATATGTATGTATGTATGTATGTATGTATGTATGTATGTATATATATATATATAGGTCTTTGGTTGTTCGGGTTTTCTCCCGTGTAAAATTGGAAGTGTCTTGGCGACGTTTCGACGAAGTCTCATTCGTCATCTTCAGGCTTCAGCTTCGTGCTTCTGGGAGCAATGTGTGATCGCAGCTGTTTCTTCCTTTTAACTGCTAGTGGGGGTTTGAACTGATTGGGTGGGAGTTTGGCTGTGCTCTGATTGGATGGGTTTTTTTCCTGTGCTCTGATTGGCTGGGGGTGTGTCCTGTGTTGGTGGGGGCTTGGTTGTGCTCAGTCTAGTCTGTGCTGCAGGGGGATTTGAGCTGGTGAGCTGCATAGCTGTTGTTTGGCTTTGTGGTCGTGCTACATCTTCATAGTGGGTGTCAGTCTGCTGCATGAATGGATTGGAGGGGTTTGAAATGGCTAATGTTGCAGCTGCGGTCTGGCTTCTGGTCCTTGGTCGTGCTTTATGATCAGTGTGGGTTTGGGTCTGCTTTCTGGGTGGATGTGTGGTGGTGACATCCTGTGTGGACCTTGTGAGTGTGGGTCTGGTGTCATTCCTCGTGTTAGGGACTCGTTTGTCAATAAAGGGCGGGTTTCCAAATGGCTGGTAGGCGGAGGTGTCATCTCGCTTGTTCATGCTGTGTGGGCGTTTTCTATCTCAATGGCTTCTCTGATTATTCTGTTGTTAAAGTGTTCAGTTTTGGCGATAGTTCTGGTCTTTTAAAGTCAATATCATGTCCTGTGACTTTAAAGTGTTGGACCAGGGAAGAAGTTGGTTCCTCTTTTTTGAATGAGTTCTTGTGTTCTTCAATGCGTGCACTTATTCTTCTGTTGGTTTGTCCAATGTATGTGGTGGGGCAGGCGGTGCATGGACTTTCATATACTCCTTGATTTTCTAACTCAATTTTGTCTTTGGGGTTTCTTAGGATGGTGGATATTTTTCTGTTTGTGCAGAATGCTGTCTTGATGTTGTGTTTGTGGAGGATCTTGCTGATTCTGTCTGTGGTGCCTTTTATATATGGGAGGAGGGCTGTGCCGTTTTCTTGTTCTCTGTCTTGGATTTTAGTGGGGGGTTCTTTTTGGATTAGCTTGGTAATCTTATTTCTTTGGAATCCATTGGATGTTAGTACGTTAGTGAGAGTGTCTAGTTCGGGTTTTAGGTGTTGTTCATCAGCTAAGCATTTTGTTCTGGAGATGAGTGTCTTGGCTACGGAGTTGATCTGTGCTGGGTGGTGGTGTGAGAGTGCGTGCAGATAGCGGTTTGTGTGTGTTTTCTTCTGGTAGATGGTGTGTCCTAGGGAGCCATTGGGTTTTCTGTAGACTAAGACATCCAGGAAGGGAAGTTGGTTATTAACTTCTGTTTCCATGGTGAACTGTATTTTGGGGTGTAGGCTATTGAGGTGTGTGAGGAAGTTTTCAAGTTTTTCTTTCCCGTGTGGCCAGATTATGAAGGTGTCATCTACATATCTGAGCCAGAGTTTGGGTTTGTGATCAGATTTTTCTAGAGCTTGGGTTTCAAAGTGTTCCATGTAGAGATTGGCAATGACAGGTGAGAGGGGTGATCCCATGGGTGCTCCTTCTATTTGTTTGTATTTTTGTCCATTATAGATGAAGTATGTGTTGGATAGGCAGTGGTTGGTCAGTTCTAGGATGTGCTTGGGGGGGTTATATTTGTTTTGGATAGCTGTCAAGGCTTCTTTGATTGGCACTTGGGTGAAGAGGGATATGACATCAAAGCTCACGAGTAGGTCGTTGGGCTGTAAGTTTTGTTTCTTTATGATCTCTATGAACTGGAATGAGTTTTTACGTGAGGTGATGGATTCTGCATAGGGCTGTAGTTGTTTGGCGAGAAATTTGGCTAGGTTTTGTAGAGGTGAGCCTATGGAGCTGACTATGGGTCTGAGTGGGGTTCCTTCTTTGTGTATCTTGGGGAGGCCATAGAGCTTAGGGCATCTGGATGATTTCTCTGGGAATGATTCTTTGTTGGATTTCTTCGCTGATGGGGGAGGCTTTTATTTTGGATCTAGTGGTTTTTTCTAGGTAGGTGGTGGGGTCTGTGTTTAGGGGCTTGTATGCAGGGTCTTGGAGTAGGTTGGTTAATTTGGTTTGGTAGTCAGATGTGTTCATAACCACCGTGGCGTTGCCCTTGTCTGCTGGTAAGATTATTATGCTGGTATCTTTTTTCAGGTTAAGTAGTGCTGTCTGTTCCTCTTTGGGTAAGTTGCTTTTGGGTGGCTTGCTGGTGCAGAGGATGTTGGAGATCTCGAGTCTGATTTTGTTAGCGTCATCAGGGTTGATTTTGGTCAGGCTGGTTTCAACTCCGCATATAATGGTTTCGGTGGGGATGTATTTGGGAGTGATATATATATATATGTACAAACAAGTAGAAGGAGCACCCATGGGATCACCCCTCTCACCTGTCATTGCCAATCTCTACATGGAACACTTTGAAACCCAAGCTCTAGGAAAATCTGATCACAAACCCAAACTCTGGCTCAGATATGTAGATGATACCTTCATAATCTGGCCACACGGGAAAGAAAAACTTGACAACTTCCTCACACACCTCAATAGCCTACACCCCAAAATACAGTTCACCATGGAAACAGAAGTTAATAACCAACTTCCCTTCCTGGATGTCTTAGTCTACAGAAAACCCAATGGCTCCCTAGGACACACCATCTACCAGAAGAAAACACACACAAACCGCTATCTGCACGCACTCTCACACCACCACCCAGCACAGATCAACTCCGTAGCCAAGACACTCATCTCCAGAACAAAATGCTTAGCTGATGAACAACACCTAAAACCCGAACTAGACACTCTCACTAACGTACTAACATCCAATGGATTCCAAAGAAATAAGATTACCAAGCTAATCCAAAAAGAACCCCCCACTAAAATCCAAGACAGAGAACAAGAAAACGGCACAGCCCTCCTCCCATATATAAAAGGCACCACAGACAGAATCAGCAAGATCCTCCACAAACACAACATCAAGACAGCATTCTGCACAAACAGAAAATATCCACCATCCTAAGAAACCCCAAAGACAAAATTGAGTTAGAAAATCAAGGAGTATATGAAATCCATGCACCGCCTGCCCCACCACATACATTGGACAAACCAACAGAAGAATAAGTGCACGATTGAAGAACACAAGAACTCATTCAAAAAGAGGAACTAACTTCTTCCTGGTCCAACACTTTAAAGTCACAGGACATGATATTGACTTTAAAAAGACCAGAACTATCGCCAAAACTGAACACTTTAACAACAGAATAATCAGAGAAGCCATTGAGATAGAAAAACGCCCACACAGCATGAACAAACGAGATGACACCTCCCGCCTACCAGCCATTTGGAAACCCGCCCTTATTGACAAACGAGTCCCTAACACGAGGAATGACACCAGACCCACACTCACAAGGTCCACACAGGATGTCACCACCGCACATCCACCCAGAAAGCAGACCCAAACCCACACTGATCATAAAGCACGACCAAGGACCAGAAGCCAGACCGCAGCTGCAACATTAGCCATTTCAAACCCCTCCAATCCATTCATGCAGCAGACTGGCACCCACTATGAAGATGTGGCACGACCACAAAGCCAAACAACAGCTATGCAGCTCACCAGCTCAAATCCCCCTGCAGCACAGACTAGACTGAGCACAACCAAGCCCCCACCAACACAGGACACACCCCCAGCCAATCAGAGCACAGAAAAAACCCCATCCAATCAGAGCACAGCCAAGCTCCCACCCAATCAGTTCAAACCCCCACTAGCAGTTAAAAGGAAGAAACAGCTGCGATCACACATTGCTCCCAGAAGCACGGTTGAAGCCTGAAGATGACGAATGAGACTTCCGAAACGCCGCCAAGACACTTCCAATTTTACGGAGAAAACCCGAACAACCAAAGACCTATATACAAACACCGTGAAAACCTCAGAAAACATATATATATATATATATATATATATATATATATATATATATATATATATATATATATATATATATATATATATATATATATATATGTATACACACACACGCACACATACATACATACATAGGTCCTTTTTTATATATATAGATGTATTTTTTATCCAAATTACAATTTGGGTAATGGTACACTGCTCATGTTGGTTAACTGAAGCACCTTAAGTGCTGCAAATCAGTCTAGCCATTGGTCAATCTCCTCATTCAGGAAAAGGTGGAAATAGTTTTATCACTTACACCATCTGGAACACTTTTCACTCAAAGAGGCAATTATTCCCAGACATCAGGAACTTAGATAAAGGGGAAGATAGACCTGATTAAAAAAAGGGAAAGTGGCCTTGGAAAACTCAAAGAGTTAGGAGAATAGAGATTATATATGTTGTTTTCACAACTTAAAGCAGGGATGGATAATTGTACTTTCTAGAAGTTGTAGTACATTTTTTTCTCCATTGGCTGTACTGGCCATGCTGATAGTTCAACACCCAGAGAACAATTTCTTGGCCAGTTTGGGGTATTATTTTTCAGCTTCTAAAGCTGCATCGTCTGGAAAACATTTTTAGAAAGGGATATTGCAAAATATTCATATTTTTTCTGCAGTATCAGTTTTTTGCAAAGCCAGTCTTGAATTCTGAGAGTTGTAATCTCAAAACATCTAGAGGACATCAAATTGGGTAATATTGGTTAGTAGCAGAGGAGGAAGATACGATGCCATTTTTAAAGACCTATTCTAAAGGAACTTAAAGATACTAATGTATGTAACTATTTTTAATTCCAGAATAATTCTTTTTAACCAAGACAATTAAAGAACTTCCTGGGAAGAGCTTGACAAGGTATGATATAATATCATTAGATATGATTGATTGATAGATTGATTGATTGATTATGCACCATCAAGTAATTTTTTAACTTAAAAACCACATTGATTTACTCCATAGCAATCTATCCCTAACCTATTCTTTTAGGAATATCCTAAGAAGATAAAGCTATATTTAGGGATTATTGTTGCATTTTTACTAATGTGTAAAGGCATGTGTAAAGCTACAGCACTTCATCTTGGAAGGAGCAAAAGAATGAATGACCATGTTCTTGAGCATTCTCACATTACTTATGCAAAATATTTGCCTTTCCCTCCTGTTTTATTCACTTAATGTAATGTAATGTAATCATTTTGCCAACATTTTCCTGTTTGTGGCTACATTGCTGTCACTTTTAGGAATAATCAGGGCTTCTTAATCATCTCGAGAAATGATCTTTTGAAAATATCTTCTAAGCAAGTCCTGATCAAATTAATAGGATTGTACGTACATATGCTAATGTTCTTACATGTGCTGTGGTAGTTACTATTTGAAAATGTTTCCTTGTGACAATGTGCTTATTAATAAATCCACACTCAAAGAATTGAAAAGGAAGCATATTATTTTTTATGTTTACTTCCTTGTTCTGATTATTATGATTTAAGATTCGTTCTTACATTCACACATTCTATCAATGTGAATCTCCAAAGTGTGAATCTCCAAAGTCCTATATTCATCCAAGCTATATTTATCTCTTGAAAGCATTAGTGGGAGGAAATACAGTATCTTCATTGCAATAAATGTTGCATTGCAATAAATGCAATAAATAAATAACATGGGAACGATCAAAAAAAGAAAAAAAAACTGAATTCATTTCTTTAGCAGCACTCTGTCTTTTCTGCTTCTTCTCTGATGTTTGTCATCTGCCTGAATATCAGAGCAACGTTACAAAAAAACCTGATTTGCAAGATAGGCAGGTTTAATGAAGAACACAGGAACAAAAACCTACTGCAAAATCTTCTAATATCATTTTGTCTACTTTTATCTGTACTTCAATGACTCAAAAATGAGGCAACCTTTCCTCTTACTAACTACTCAATCTATTTCGTGATGATGATGTCATTGGTTTTCTTTCCCTTCCTTCTATGGGTTCCCCTAATTCAGTGATGGCAAACGTTGTGCGTGGGTGGAAATGATGCACATGCGTGCTTGTTGGGGCCATGCTCCAGAACAGCTGAACTTCCAGGTTCTAGCATGCATGCGCGCCCAATGATCAGCTGGCCGGCATGCATGTGCAGGTTGGGTTTCGGGACTGCCACGCGCACGAAGGGATTGTGCTCTGGAAAAGCTGAACTTCTGGGTTCTGGCGTGCATGCACACCCGACAATCAGCTGGCCAGGGAACATGCACACACTGGTTTTTGGCACTGCCACATGCGCAAAGGACAGCTGATTGGCACGTGCACATGCGTACCAGAAACTTGGAAGTTATACAGGTAAGGCCGCGCGTGCCGGGTGACATGGTTTTGTGTGCCATTTTGGCCATGTGTACCACAGGTTCGCCATCATGGCCCTAGTTGATTCCTATACAATGGGTAACATTTCATTTTGAAATAAATTGAACCTTTCCTCCAAAGACTGAAAAATCTTCCTGCCCCTGCTTTCCTGTATGTATTCAGTGCATATGCAAAGGCATAGGAATACTAGGCTACATTTCTGACTGCTAGCCATACAGGAATGTCATTTTCTCCCCAATATTTAATGAAACAGTGACATCCCTGGAAAAAAAATGGATTTGGCCTGCTTAGTTTTCCTTTAGGATTTTCTCTGAAAGAATCAATACAGAATGCTATGTGGGCTTTTATTCAGGCCAGTCTTGTGGAAATATTGAAAAAACATTAACATAATTGCCTGTTTTTTCTCATGCACAATAATTTGTTTTCCAACTTTTTTCTCCCTAGGAAATAAAATATGTCCTTAAGAAAATTTCATCAAATGGCTCTTTTTATGGGTATTCAATGTATTGCAGCAGGTGCTTTTACATACTACTATGTACAAAGTAAGTTCCATCATAGTTAGCAATTTGAAATTGATTTATAAAGGAAGTACATTAACTTGATAAATTGAACTGGACCCTTTAGACTGTAAGTACAGGATCCCTATTCATTTCTCTATGCTGTTTTTTTTACAAACAGGAAGGGCAAAGAATTAGACTAACATTTCTCCTTCAAAATATTGTTTTCTATCTGTAATAAGATTTTAAATGGGGAGATTTAAAAAATAATATCCCCACCTGTTCATATGAGGATCAACCAAATATTGTGTGTTCTTCTACTTAGAATCCTATTTTATACTACCCAGCTAAATATTTCTGATTTTGCTAGTAGATGGAGGACTTTGACTTTCAAACATTTTATTTATTTTCCATCCAAATAAAGAGGGGGGGATCACCCTCAGGTGACTCTAGGTGGCTTACAATAAAATAAAAACAATATGAAATATTAAAATGATAAGCATTAACATTAAAGTTAGCAAAAATGTCTGAAGAAGGAAGCAGAATGCAAACAGGACAGAACCCTCTCTCAGTCCATCAACCAGCTCCAATATGGAATGTCTCCCATCAGGACCCAAGACCAATGGGCAGAGCCAGGTTTTATGACTATCCTATGCAAGGCCAAAAAGAGGGGGTGGGATCTCACCTTTATTTATTTATTTTATTTTATTTATTTATTTTGTCACAACAATATATATAAGCATCACATAAAAATATTATATAGTATATAAACATATATATATATATTATTTATTTATTTATTTATTATATTTGTATACCGCCCTTCTCCCGAAGGACTCAGGGCGGTTCACAGCCAATAAAAACAACAGAAAACATATAATACATATAAAACAGCTAAAAAAAGAATAGAAAACTTATTCAATTGATGGCCTAAAACTTTTAAATACAAATTTAAAACCCCATTTAAAACCCCTGATTTAAAACCCCAATTTAAAACTATGTTCACACTAGTCCTGCTCTTCGAAACAATAACGCGGCTGAAGGTCCTGAGGTCGGGGAGTTGACGAAGCCCCAGAGGGAGCTCGTTCCAGAGGGTAGGAGCCCCCACAGAGAAGGCCCTCCCCCTGGAGGTCGCCAGCCAACATTGTTTAGCTGATGGTATCCGGAGGAGGCCCTCTCTGTGAGAGTGCACTGGTCGGTGAGAGGCTACTGGTGGCAGTAGGCGGTCCCGTAAATATCCTGGCCCTAAGCCATGGAGCGCTTTAAAGGTGATAACAAGTACCTTGAAGTGAACCCGGAAGACCACCGGGAGCCAGTGCAGACTGCGCAGGAGGGGTGTTACACGGGAGCCACAAGGTGCTCCCTCTATCACATTCTGGACCAGTTGGAGTCTCCGGGTACCCTTCAAGGGGAGCCCCATGTAGAGAGCATTGCAGTAGTCCAGGTGGGATGTAACAAGGGCATGAGCGACCGTGCATAAGGAAGCCCGATCCAGAAAGGGGCGTAACTGGCGTATCAGGCGAACCTGATGAAAAGTTCCCCTGGCGACGGCCGTCATATGATCTTCTAAAGACAGCCGTACATCCAGGAGGACGCCCAGATTGCGAGCCCTTTCCGTGGGGGCCAATAGCTCACCCCCAATGGTCAGCAATGGAATTAGCTGACTGTACCGGGCCGCCGGCATCCACAGCCACTCGGTCTTGGTGGGATTGAGTCTGAGTCTGTTCCTCCCCATCCAGACCCGTACGGCCTCCAGGCACTGGGACATCACTTCAACAGCCTCGTTGGGGTGGTTAGGGGTGGAAATATAGAGCTGAGTATCATCAGCGTATAGATGACAACTCACCACAAGACCACGGATGATCTCACCCAGCGGCTTCATATAGATGTTGAACAGAAGAGGTGAGAGAACCGACCCTTGCGGCACCCCACATAAGAGGCGCCTCGGGGCCAATCTCTGCCCTCCTGTCAACACCGTCTGCGACCGGTCATAGAGGTAGGAGGAGAACCACCGATGAACAGTGCCCCCCACTCCAAGTCCCCCGAGCCAGCGCAGCAGGATACCATGGGCAATGGTATCAAAAGCCGCTGAGAGATCTAATAGGACCAGGACAGAGGAACAACTTCTGTCCCGAGCCCTCAAGAGATCATCAACCAACGCGACCAAGGCTGTTTCCGTGCTGTAACCAGGCCGGAAACTGGACTGGAATGGATCAAGATAGACAGTTTCATCCAGGTACTGGGGCAACTGTTGTGCAACCACACTCTCGACAACCTTTGCCACAAAGCGAAGGTTGGAGACAGGACGATAACTTTCTAAAATAGCTGGGTCCAGGGTAGGCTTCTTGAGGAGGGGCCTCACCACCGCCTCTTTCAAGGCAGTAGGGAAAACACCCTCCATCAAAGAAGCGTTCACAATTTTCTGGAGCCAACCTCGTGTCACCTCCCGGGTGGCCAGCACCAACCAGGAGGGACACGGGTCCAATAAACATGTGGTCACATTCAATATGAGGTAATATAAGGAAGTATAAGCATATATATATATATATATATATATATATATATATATATATATATATATATATATATATATATATATATATATATATGTAGGTCTTTGGTTATTCGGGTTTTCTCCCGCGTAAAATTGGAAGTGTCTTGGCGACGTTTCGACGAAGTCTCATTCGTCATCTTCAGGCTTCAGCTTCGTGCTTCTGGGAGCAATGTGTGATTGCAGCTGTTTCTTCCTTTTTAACTGCTAGTGGGGGTTTGAACTGATTGGGTGGGAGCTTGGCTGTGCTCTGATTGGATGGGGTTTTTTTGGTGCTCTGATTGGCTGGGGGTGTGTCCTGTTTGGGTGGGGGCTTGGTTGTGCTCAGATTAATGTGAGTTGCAGGGGGATTTGAGCTGCTGAGTTGCATTGCTGTTGTTTGGCTTCATGTTTGTGGTCGTGCTACATCTTCATAGTGGGTGTCTGTCTGCTGTATGTATGGATTGGAGAGGTTTGAAATGGCTAATGTTGCAGCTACGGTCTGGCTTCTGGTCCTTGGTCTTGCTTCCTGATCAGTGTGGGTTTGGGTCTGCTTTCTGGGTGGATGTGTGATGGTGACATCCTGTGTGGACCTCGTGAGTGTGGGTCTGGTGTCATTCCTCGTGTTAGGGACTCGTTTGTCAATAAGGGTGGGTTTCCAAATGGCTGGTAGGCGGGAGGTATCATCTGGTTTGTTCATACTATGTGGGCGTTTTTCTATCTCGATGGCTTCTCTGATTATTCTGTTGTTAAAGTGTTCAGTTTTGGCGATAGTTCTGGTCTTTTTAAAGTCAATATCGTGTCCTGTGGCTTTAAGGTGTTGGACCAGGGAAGAAGTTGGTTCCTCTTTTTTGACTGAGTTCTTGTGTTCTTCAATGTTGTTCACTCATCTCTAGAACAAAACGCTTAGCTGACGAACAACACCTAAAAACCGAACTACACACTCTCACAAATGTACTAACATCCAATGGATTCCAGAGAAATAAGATTACCAAACTAATCCAAAAAGAACCCCCCACTAAAATCCAAGACAGAGAACAAGAAAATGGCACAGCCGTCCTCCCATATATAAAAGGCACCACAGACAGAATCAGCAAGATCCTCCACAAACATAACATTAAGACAGCATTCTGCACAAACCAAAAAATATCCACCATCCTAAGAAACCCCAAAGACAAAATTGAGTTAGAAAATCAAGGAGTATATGAAATCCCATGCACCACCTGCCCCACCACATACATCGGACAAACCAACAGAAGAATAAGTGCACGCATTGAAGAACACAAGAACTCAGTCAAAAAAGAGGAACCAACTTCTTCCCTGGTCCAACACCTTATATATATATGTTTTCTGAGGTTTTCGCGGGTGTTTGTATGTAGGTCTTTGGTTATTCGGGTTTTCTCCCGCGTAAAATTGGAAGTGTCTTGGCGACGTTTCGACGAAGTCTCATTCGTCATCTTCAGGCTTCAGCTTCGTGCTTCTGGGAGCCGTCACACATTGGGAGCAGTCACATATTGCTCCCAGAAGCACGAAGCTGAAGCCTGAAGATGACGAATAGAGACTTCGTCGAAACGTCGCCAAGACACTTCCAATTTTACGCGGGAGAAAACCCGAATAACCAAAGACATATATATATATATATATATATACACACACACACATATATATATATGAAGAAAAAAACAGGCGAGCTGTATTCTAGAATTGGCCTAGCAAATGTTTTATATGCTCTGGTTAGTAGTGTAGTGTTTTTGGAAAAGAAGCTATGCAGGATTAGGTTTACAACTCTTAGAGCCTTTTTTGCTATGTAGTTGCAGTGAGTTTTGGCACTTAGATCATTTGATATGAAAACTCCAAGGTCTTTAACAGGGTGGGGGTCATCTATTAAGTAATGTCCATCAAGCTTGTACTTAGTGTTTGGGTTCTTTTTTCCAATATGTAAGACTGAGCATTTGCTGGTTGAGATTTGGAGTTGCCAAGTTTTAGACCAAGCGGTTAGATGATCAAGGTCTTTTTGAATGGTAGATGTATTGTCGGTAATGTTAAATAGTTTGACATCGTCAGCAAAGAGAACGCAATTACTTGAGATATGGCCACAAAGATCATTTATGTATTGTATGAAGAGCGTAGGTCCAAGAACGCTACCTTGAGGAACGCCACTCTTGACAGGAACAGGATTTGATAAAGCATTGCACTTGTTGTCTGCTAGACAGAAAAGCAGATATCCATTTGTGAAGGGGTCCTGAAATGCCATAAGATTTTAGTTTTAGGAGAAGTTTATCATGTACTACTGAGTCAAAAGCCTTGCAGAAGTCTATGTAGATTGCATCTATTGCTTTGCCTTGATCAAGATTTGTAGTCCATATGTTTTTACAGTGGAGAAGTTGTAAGTTACATGATAATTTTTTTCTGAAACCAAATTGTTTATTAGAGAGTAGGTTGTTTATTTCTAAGTGGAAGGTAATGGATTAGTTGATGATTGATTCCATTACTTTGATGATTGATTTCCATTACTTTGCCCTCTGGAACATTATGGAGGCATAATGTTCCAGAGGGCAGAAGCCTTGGCAGAAAAGGCTCTTCTCCTGGACCCTGCCAGGTGAAATTTCTTTGCTGGTGCAGGAAAGACAGGCCAATCCCATTGGGTGATAAATGGTGCTTTATAAATAGTGTTTCTAAGGAAAACATACTGATATTTACAAATCCAAAATTTGCCTTGAATATGGGTCTGACTGACAATGCTTGAGTCTTAAAATAAATTATAAGAAATAAGGTATACATTTTGGTATACATACCAAAAAGGTATGCAAATCACACATGAGGGCTCTGGCATAAAACTTTATTTTTTCAGATTCAAAGTTTAGAAGATATATATTTTGTAGTTAAGATCTTTTTGAAAATTATTTGATTTTGTAGAATCCCAACTCATTTGTGATACATTTTCAACAACAAAAAGATATAAATAACCTTAGCTGATAATGGATTTTATAAATCTTATTTTTCCTACATAGCTTAATATTTCATATATCAAACGAGTTTCCAGAACAGTAGCTATACTTCTTTCACTGCAAAATAATTTTCTATTCATCGTACAAGTTTATAGGGAAAAAAGCAAATGATGCAACAAAGTTCTGTTGTTCTGCCAAAACAATTCTATAAATGTAGATTTTGCCATCATGCTCTACTTTCATAAATAGAGCAAGATATGACCCGCCATTTGCTAAGAAATAGAAACACAAGAAACTTGTGGTTGGTAAACATTACTAAAACTCATACTTTGCTTGCTATTGGATTGCCAACCAATGGACTGATTTTCTCAAAAGGGCAGGCAGCACTAGAAGGCAAAATGTTGTGTTAGTATCAATGCTGAAATCATAATTCCAAGGCACCAATGGAGATATCGAATTTCCAAATTTATCTGACTAAGTAGTGGACAAGTATATAAAAATCCAGAATAATGTGATATATAAATAGCAATGTATTTAAAGTTGCTTACAGATAGGAGATTTTTAAAACTTGAGTACAGGTCAGAATTATCACTCAGTCAATCAAGTTTACTGAACCTTATGGGTCTACATTTGTGCTAAATGTTGCTCTTCCAGGCTAGATTCATTGCTGCAAAACTATGGAAAACAACTAAGAGGCCTTTTCTATTCCCTAAGCAAATTCTAGCCAAATAAACAGTGGTATCTTGTTTTTAAGATTTATCAAGATGTAAAACAGCTATGACGACTCTGGTGGGAGAATTTATTGAAAGGAATAATTACTTTCTAAAAAAGAGGGTTTCTTTTTCTTTTGCCCTACTCCTTTGTTTCTACTGACTTATCGGTAATTTTATTCCTTTTTCATTAATTGTAGTGGAGGAAATGAATGCAAATCCAGTTCTGATGCTGGTGTACTTAGTCCCTGTCTCATTTCTGATGAAATATTTCAAGAATGATATTTTCCATCTGGTACATCTAAAACATCTCTGCCTAACTTTTGAGGGGCCTTTGAACCTTGGGGTATCATCTCCTGGTCTATAGATATGAATAGAGAACTTTAAAGCAGAGAGCAGGACAGGGACTCTTGATATAAAGGGACATGAAATACTGACATGAAATAGAAAGAACGTGGTTTGCAACAGTGACTTTATCTCCCCTGATATTTTTGAATCCCCTATTCCAAGCTGGGAAGTAAGCAATTTAATCCCTGTTTTAGTCACATTTGGGATGGATGAGCAAAGAACAACAAACCCCTTATTTGCTCAATACAAAGTGACTTTCTAATACGAAGAAGCTTCTTGGATAAGAAAGTCCAGTTGCCTCTTGAAAAAAGCACTTTTGGGACTGTAAAAGGAAGGAAATTCTAGGAGACTCACAGCACTTTAATTTTCTTGGCTTGAGCATCAGTTGGTCTGATTAATATTTAACTGTGTTCTTTTTTGATATTCTGTCCAAAATAATATTGTTTTTCTTTTTTGCTTTTTTATTCAGGAGTTTTCTCTAGAACAAAATACTATCAGGATGCTCTTAAGCACCTTCAAGCAGACCCCATAGCCCTAGAAGCACTTGGTGCTCCCCCTCTGAAAGTTCACTACATCAGCTTGAGAGACAAGAGCAACCGCGTTGATAAGTCAACAGCCCAGGTAACCAGCAGATGCATTAGGTTAGGAGCTGATGGTGAAGTAAGGAAACAGAAGTCATGACAAAGAACAAAAAACAGTTTCAGTTTGACTAGCTTTATAGGATGTTTTTAAAGTCAATACAGAAAATGGTATGCTAAGTAGCAGAGACAGGTTTCTGAAAGTTTGGAATTATTATTGAATATTATTCAGTAATTTAAAATGGTAGTACTTGTAGTTATACTAGTAATAATGTGTAAAAAAATAATGTGTCATACTGATTTTGAAAGAGGCTCCAAATGGATTCAACAAATTTTAAACTTTGCCTAAACCTCCTAATATCTTCAAAGTTTTTATTTAATCTCATACAGGTAGTTCTTGCTTACTGACCACAATTGGGACAGGCAAGTCTATCACCAAGTATCACAGTTGCTAAGCAGAAAATCACATGACCATAATGGACTTATGGCATCATGTCCCATTTTATTGTATTGAAATATTACATAATTGTGACTTAACGATTTTATTTCTTTATTCTCTGTTAACTGCTTATCATAATCTGGTTACGAAGCACACAAATGGTGATTGTGATTATAGGATATTGTGATGGTTGTCAAAGTTGGTTTTTTACACCATTATAAATATTAAACAATTATAACATTATAACATTATAAATATTAAATAAGGACTACCTTTAGTAAGATACCCAGATTTTGAAAATAATGCAAGTGGTCTTAGAATGATTTCACTATCTATACGAGACTAATCTGATTTGAACTAAATTTTAAACTTAATGGATTAATATCCGTAAATTTGCAAAAGATTACCTTGGCACAGTATACATTTTATGGCAGTATTTCCACGCTTTTAATTTTTTGGCTAGGACTCAAATCATTGTTTTCAACATTCAGTTGATTACATTGTGATATTAATTTGGTTGGAAAATTAACAATAGCCAAAGTATATGAACATGAAATCATTTCCAATTGTAGGAAAATGAAATTGGTTCTTTCAACATTATTTGTCCATCTAACAAGGAAGATTTTAGCATACAACTGAACAGGAAGTCCAGTGTTGCTGAGAATGACCACTCATTGGTAGAAAATTTAGAATAGAATAGAATAGAATAGAATAGAAAAATTTTATTATCACTTTGAATGCACACTAATTGGCATACATTAAGATGAAATTTTGTTGCATACAGCTCTCAAAGGATCACCACCTCCAATATATACTACATAAACCTGAATAAATGAATAAACAAACAAAATAAATAAATAAAAAGTTACATATATAATATATGTTTACATTTAAAAGATCCTGGCTATGTCCCCTAATATCTTCTTTAAAAAAAATCCCATACCAAAATATTCTTCTTAGACCTCAGGAGTTATGTGACTAGACTTCAATAAGTAAATTCATTCTATATAAGACTAATTTGGCTTCAATTGATATGGATGGATAATTTACAAATGGGAAGATCATCTCTACTTAAATCCATGTAATGAATTAGGTGCTGATTTGACTAGATCAGAATTCAAGAATGAGGATTTTTATTCACCAAATCTTTCTGAACTCCCTATCAGTTGTCTTAATTATGGATGTTAAGCATTTGGAAATAACTGGAAGAAGACAAGATTCCCACTATTGGTCTGAAAGGTCTAAGAAACTTCATATAGGTAACTTTCCATTTATGACTGCAGTTAGAACCAGAATTTCCATTGCTAAGCAAGATGGTTGTTAAGGGAGTTGTGCCTGATTTTATGACCTTTTTTGCCTTGGCTTTTAAGCAAATCACTGAAATTTTTAAATGAATCTGGCTTCTCCCCTTGACTTTTGCTTGTCAGAAGCCAGCTAGGAAGGTCATAAAGGCAATCACATGACCCTGGGATGCTGCAGTTATCATAAATACACATTGGTTGCCAACACACAAATTTTGATCATGTGACCATAGGAATGCTGCAACAGTTGTTCATGTGAAAACCAGTGGTGAGACATCTTTTTAAGTGCCATTGTGACTTTGAACAGTTGCTAAATAAATGGTTATATCTATCTATACAGTTTTTGTAGAATTGAAGGAATCCTCACTACAGTCCAACTATTTGGAGTTGTTTATTATAATGAACAAAATGGCAAAGGATAAATAACTCAAGTCTGTAGTTCAGCCAGATAATAAAATTAGTGTGCATATAAACTCAATGTATACATGTTAAAGAGGTGTCTGTGGTTAATCAGATTGAATGAAGATAACTTTTGCTTAAGATTTTTCATACACTAGATTTTAAATCTACATTAAGAATGTTACCGTCAAAAGAATTCACATTTGCAAAAGTTCACCAGAAGGATTTCTTTTATAGGTAAAAATACCAGTATCTGGAAAAAAGTCAGGTGGTTATCTTCATGTTAATTCAGAAATGGATTTTTCCCTCAACAGGTAAGTTTTAAAAGATAGTGGTATTTGAACAACCATACAGTGTATGATAGTTATTCTACCTTAAATAATGTACTATATTTAATAGCCTTAGAGGAGATATTGCAGTTTGATAAAAACAAATGGGTAATGAAACTGATAAAAATACAGAACTGTGTATAATCACTACAAAATGCTGATGTAAATAAAGACATATTGTTAATTGAGTTGCTAATATAGATTTCCAAAAGTGATTCATGTAATGTTATACTATATCCTCCCACTAGTGTAGGTTTTCACTGATTTGCATCTAGACTATATATTTTCCTCAGTAGGTATTTTTACCCATTGGAAACCAGATTGGGCAATACAAAAATAAGTAATAAAAAAAGTTCACTAGGAATATCAACAATTTAAAGCTTCTTTTATAAAATTAATGGTTTATCTAGTATTTATCTAGAAGACCTAAAACAAATGATGTATTGGGAGGACTGCAGTAATGAATCTATTCTATGTTAAAATCTTATATTTCTACCATGTTCAAGTATATCATTTCTAACAAATTTTTGTGTTAGTTGGAGTCTACAGGAAGTGACGCTACAGCTCTGCAATGGCCACAGAATTCCAGTGTATGTTTCTTCTATGAAGACTATTTCTGGATAAAATATGTAATATATAGAACTGAATTATTACTACTTGTATTAGTATATTCAAATTCAATAAACATTCTTACGGACATCCAGAATATATGAACCATTTATTTATTATTTAAAGTGTAATTGCCTTCATGACTACTCTGAGTAGTTTACAGTTAGAAATGTAAAAGAAATGCAAAATAAAATTACAGAGAGAGAAGAATGTAGCTGAACAGAGGACAGAATTAAAAGAAATCCATATATAGTGTACCGATCTCCTAAATATGTAAAGTTAGACAGTAAAACCTGTCTTACTCAGAGAGAGTTCTATAGGCAGACCCATAATTATTTATGTAACAAATTGATATTGCTGTCCATCTCACCAAATATAACTCTGGGCAGCATAAAAACAACAGTTAAAATGTCACATTAAAAATTTTAAATAAAACCAAGATTGCAGAAGAATATCCATCTAAATATAGTGTAACTATTGTGCAGGCTGGCTATGGGATCCCCAGGGTTATTGGAAAAAATATATTTTCTGAAAGTTTAGCAGTAAAGGGCTCATTTCACCTTGTGGAGAGATGATGTTCTAGAGGACTGGATCATAGCAGAAAAGGCATGCTGTCTGGGTCTCATCAGAATAAACTATTTAGCAGCTGAGACCCACAGCATATCCCTGTTGCTAGACTTCTTGAATTGGGTAGATATGTTTGTGAAGAGATGGCAGGAGGTTTGGATTTTCAGATTTGTTTATGTAGTTATGTAATAAAGTAGAATTAACTCATGTTTCCTTGTCTGCTTGGGAAATTGATACATCCTAGGGCACACAGCCACATTCTGCACTGATTTTAAGTTTCTGGATATTTTTCAAGAGCAGTCCATGTATATAGCACATTACAGAAGTGACCAGAGCATGAGGATCCAGAAGAGTGCAACTGGTGCACAACACAAACATGTACAAAAGCTATCCTAACCATGAGTGCCACTTCCTCCTTAAGCAGTAGTTGTGAATCTGGAGAAGGACCCCCAGATTGTGCATCATGTCTGGAGTAGCTCTAGTAACAAAAATGGTAAAGTCCCAGATCCTGCAGCACAAAATTTAGACCCATTCAGTCTTGCCAAGGTTCCTTTTGTTATTTTTATAGACCTCTGAAGCCTGATATCAACGGCATTGGCAGGTTGGAGATATGTAATTGATGTTTATGAGCACACTATACTTCATCCCAAGGCAATAAATTTACCCTGCAACAGATGTTAAACAGGAATGGAGAGGTAACAAACCTTGTAACATCCCACGTATCCATATTCTGTTGTCATTAAATGAAAGTTGTGTCTTAATTCATTTATAAATCTGAGCTCAAGGAACAATGGTAAGCTACTCTTTCTGCCTTGGAAATATTTGCTAGCCTTGGCCAACTTATCTCCCATAATGTTGATTGGAAATACAGATATTTCGTTCCATATCTAGTCATAAAATATTCTGGGTGATTGAGAGCCACTAGTATAATTTACAGCATTATCTATTTTCTTTGTTGCAAAGAGGACACAGTACAGGTAAAACTCAAAAAATTAGAATATCGTGCAAAAGTTCATTTATTTCAGTAATGCAGCTTAAAAGATGAAATTAATATATGAGATAGACGCATTACATGCAATGCGAGATAGTTCATGCCTTGATTTGTCATAATTTTGATGAATATGGCTGACAGCTCATGAAAACCCCAAATTCACAATCTCAGAAACTTAGAATATTACATGAAATCAATAAAACAAGGATTGTACATAGAACAGGGCTCTGAAAAGTATAAGCATGCATATATACTCAGTACTTGGTTTGGGCCCCTTTTGCATCAATTACTGCCTCAATGCGGCGTGACATGGATGCTATCAGCATGTGGCACTGCTGAGGTGTTATGGAAGACCAGGATGCTTCAATAGCGGCCTTCAGCTCTTCTGCATTGTTCGGTCTCGTGTCTCTCATCTTTCTCTTGGCAATGCTCCATAGATTCTCTATGGGGTTCAGGTCAGGCGAGTTTGCTGGTCAATCAAGCACAGTAATCCCATGGGCATTGAACCAGGTTTGGGTACTTTTGGCAGTGTGGGCAGGTGCCAAGTCCTGCTGAAAAATGAAATCAGCATTCCCATAAAGCTCGTCTGTGGAAGAAAGCATGAAGTGCTCCAAAATCTCCTGGTAGACGGCTGCATTGACCTGGACTTAATGAAGCACAGTGGACCAACTCCAGCAGATGACATGGCTCCCCAAATCAACACAGACTGTGGAAATTTCACACTGGACTTCAAGCATCTTGCAGTGTGTGCCTCTCCATTCTTCCTCCAGACTCTAGGTTCTTAGTTTCCAAATGAGATGCAAAAGTTGCTCTCATCAGAAAAGAGGATTTTGAGAGGCATGGCCACCGTCACGATGGAACGGTCGCAAGCCCCGAAAACTCCCGAAAACTGTTTAAAAATGATTTTTAAAAAAAAAACTTTTTTCAAGAAAAGAAAAGAGGACTTTGGACCACTGAACAACCCGTTCTTTTTTTCTTTAGCCCAGGTAAGATGCTTCTGACATTGTTTGTTGTTCAGGAGTGGCTTGACAAGACAAATACGACATTTGAAACCCATGTCTAGGATCCGTCTCTGTGTGGTGGCTCTTGATACACTGACTCCAGCCTCAGTCCACTCCTTGTGAACGTCCCCAACACTTTTGAATGGCCTTTTCCTGACAATCCTTTCCAGGCTGCTGTCATCCCTGCTGCTTGTGCACCTTTTTCTTCCACTTTTCCCTTCCACATGACTTTCTACTAATGTGCTTTGATTCAGCACTTTGGGAACATCCAACTTCTTTTGCAATTACCTTTTGAGGCTTTCACTCCTTATGTACGGTATCAGTGATGGTTTTCTGCACAACTGTCAGGTCAGCAGTCTTTCCCATGATTGTGATTCCTACTGAATCAGACTAGAAGACCATTTAAAGGCTCAGGAACCCTTTGCAGGTGTTATGGCTTAATTAGCTGATTAGAGTGGGACACTTTGAGCCTAGAATATTGAACCCTTTCACAATATTCTAATTTTCTGAGATTGTGAATTTGGGGTTTTCATGAGCTGTTAGCATAATCATTAAAATTATGACAAATCAAGGCATGAAGTATCTCACTTTGCAGGTAATGAGTCCATCTCATATATTAGTTTCACCTGTTAAGTTGCGTTACTGAGATAAATGAACTTTTGCATGATATTCTAATTTTTTGAGTTTCACCTGTACTTGGGAAAGAGCAAGATACATTGTTTTTGTTCCTTCATTATGCCTTTATTTGCCTAATATTGACCTGCCTCTGTGAACATTAATCTGTAATTCTAACACTACACTATTTTTTAGGGACATAATTAAACTATGAAGAAATAGCTCTCATATTAAAAGTAGTGTCTACTTTTTAAACCAGGAACTACTGATGTAAAATCTTTATCCAGAAGAATTTGATCACACTGCATTGTTTTCCATGGAATATACAACATAGAGAATCAATGCTTTTATTAAAGCAAATCCCTTTATTAACACTGGTTTGATATTGCTTACAAAATGGGGGAAAAAGATATTGCATGCATATCAGAAAAAGTATGGAATTCTCATTTGTCAGTTCGAGTAGCATAGCTAACATTCTGGAAATGAATTCTTAAACTTAAATTGCTAATGTTTTTCAGTGTAATTATTCTCAATTACAAACAAATAAAATATAGTTTTGGAAGCTCAATTTTTAGCTATGAACAAAAAATAGTGCTTTTTATAATTGAGTACTGCTTAGTAAGCTTTGCTGAGGAAAAAAGAAGTGGAATTTAAACTTTTAAGTCAATAAGATGATTCCTTGTGAATTTAAGTGAATTCCAATTGTATATTGATGCCTTAGAGAACAAAATTTTCAAACACAAAATTTACATACTAGAGGAAAGAACTACTCATGTTATAGCAATGAATTTTATAAAACAAATGGCAAAACTGCAAAGTCAATTAGCTTTTGTAAAAGTTAATATGTAATAAATGGTTTAGAGCTAAACTACCAAAAAGTTGCCTCTTTTGAAAATATACTCTTGGCTTTCAGGACTATACTAGTAAAACAATAATGCTATTATTAGTGATGGAGATACATATTCAACTAAGGCATAGCAAAAGTTATGAAGCAATTAAGACTTTAGCATTATTTAATAGAAACTCTTTGGGACGGAATGGCAATTTTCTCTTAACTGGAAAGCAGGAAACAACTTCAGAATTGAACATTTTGTTTAAATTTTCCTCATTGAAGAGTTGAAGAAAAAAATATGATATGCAAATTTCTAAAGATCATTAAAGAACCAGAAAAAACAGTTTACCATATTAAAGAAATAATTTTTGTATTGATCAATGGAAGAACCATTGATGTGGCTATAATTTAAAGGCATTAAAGGTTTATATACTATCACAATTTTGTAAAATTGTTTAGCTTTTTAAAGACATGGCACTTATTTACTGCTCATAACTCTTTATAAAGGTACTCCTGTATTCTAAAGAGGTTTTTTTTCTGTTGACTATGCTGCATTTATGACCAAAATATTCAGTGTGCAAGTCCTTATCTATACTTCTAACTAGGAGCTGCCTAGAAGAAATGATTAGATATTTTAATGAGCGCTTCAGGGAAAGAAGGGAAAGAGGCTCCACTGCAGTCATAGGTAAATTTTCATCATTCTATAATCACACAGTAACAAAAAAAATACAAATAACATAATTCACATCACTTGTGTAATTATCTTACTATGGTTGACATATCTTACTATGGTTGTTCAATTTACAACAGAAAATAACAGACATCCTCTTCATCCAACTACAATAAATCATGGTTTCATTATGTAACTCATAATTGTAAAAACCTTTAGTTCCTTTCAGATTTATTTATTTATTTATTTATTTATTTATTTCGATTTTTATACCGCCCTTCTCCCGAAGGACTCAGGGCGGTGTACAGCCAAGTAAAAATACACTGTATACAAATTAAAAGAAATTTAAAAGGAAACATATTATGATGTGGCCGAAAAATTTAAAACAATTTAAAATCTTAAAATATAAATAACCCCAATAAAATTTTAATCCAATCCCGCTTGAATAAATAGGTGCGTTTTCAGCTCACGGTGAAAAGTCCGAAGATCAGGCACTTGACGTAAACCAGGGGGAAGTTCATTCCAGAGCGTAGGAGCTCCAACAGAGAAGGCCCTTCCCCTGGGGGCCGCCAACCGACATTGCTTGGCGGACGGCACCCTGAGAAGGCCCTCTCTGTGTGAGCGTACGGGTCGGTGGGAGGCAAAAGGTAACAGCAGGCGGTCCCATAAGTACCCGGGTCCTAAGCCATGGAGCCCTTTAAAGGTGGTAACCAAAATCTTGAAGCGCACCCGGAAGACCACAGGAAGCCAGTGCAAACTGCGCAGGAGTGGTGTTACATGGGAGCAACGAGTGGCTCCCGTTATACCCACGCAGCTGCATTCTGGACTAGCTGCAGCCTCCGGGTGCACTTCAAGGGCAGCCCCATGTAGAGAGCATTGCAATAATTCAAACGGGAAGTGACAAGAGCATGAGTGACCGTGCCATAAGGCATCCCGGTCAAGGAAGGGGCGCAACTGGCGGACCAAGCGAACTTGGTAAAAGGCCCTCCTGGAGACGGCCGCCAAATGATCGTCAAATGACAGCCGCCCATCCAAGAGGACACCCAAGTTGCGCACCCTTTCCATTGGGGCCAATAACTCGCCCCCCACAGTCAGCCGCGGCTGCAGCTGACTGTACCAGGGTGCCAGCATCCACAGCCACTCCGTCTTGGAGGGATTGAGCTTGAGTCTGTTTTTCCCCATCCACACCCGTACGGCTTCCAGACACCGGGATAGCACTTCGACAGCTTCGTTGGGGTGGTCCAGGGTGGAAAAGTACAGCTGCGTGTCGTCAGCGTACAGATGATAACTCACCCCGAAACCACTGATGACCTCACCCAGCGGCTTCATATAGATGTTGAACAGGAGGGGCGAGAGAATCAACCCCTGAGGCACCCCACAAGTAAGGCGCCTCGCGGTCAACCTCTGCCCCCCTGTCAACACCGTCTGCGACTGGTCGGAGAGATAGGAGGAGAACCACCGATAAACGGTGCCTCCCACCCCCAAAATCTCCAACCAGTGCAGCAAGATACCATGGTCAATGGTATCGAAAGCCGCTGAGAGGTCTAATAGGACCAGGGCAGAGGAACAACCCCTATCCCTGGCCCTCCAGAGGTCATCCACCAACGCGACCAAAGCTGTCTCCGTACTATGTCCGGACCAGAAGCCGGACTGGAACGGGTCTAGATAGACGGCTTCATTCAGGTACCGGGGAAGCTGCCACGCAACCACACTCTCTACAACCTTCGCCACAAAGCGAAGGTTGGAGACTGGACGATAATTACCCAAAATAGCTGGGTCCAGGGAAGGCTTCTTGAGGAGGGGTCTCACCACCGCCTCTTTCAAGGCAGCGGGGAAAACCCCTTCCAACAATGAAGCATTTATAATTCCCTGGAGCCAGCCTCGTGTCACTTCCTGAGTGGCCAGCACCAGCCAGGAAGGACACGGGTCCAGTAAACATGTGGTTGCATGTAACCTCCCCAGCAACCTGTCCACGTCCTCGGGAGCCACAGACTCAAACTCATCCCAAACGACCTCAACAAGATGTGCATCCGTCATCCCGCCTGGATCATCGCAATTTTGGTCTAAGCTATCCCGAAGCTGAACGATTTTATCGTATAGATAACCGTTAAACTCCTCAGCACGTCCCTGTAGGGGGTCCTCTCGCCCCCCCCCCCGGTGAAGGAGGGAGCGAGTCACCCGAAACAGGGCGGCCGGGTGGTTATCTGCTGATGCAATGAGAGTGGAAACGTAGGAACGTTTCGCCTCCCTCATTGCCACTAGATAGGTCTTAGTAAAAGATCTCACTAGTGTCCGATCAGCTTCGGAACGGCTAGACCTTCAAGAACTCTCTAGGGTCTTCTCCGGCGTTTCATCTCCCTCAGCTCCTCAGAAAACCAAGGAGCCAATTGAGATCTACGCCGGGTCAGAGGCCGCAAAGGCATGACACGGTCCAAAGCCCCAGCCGTGGCCCGTTCCCAGGCCGCAACTAGTTCTTCAGTCGTGCCATGGGCAAGATCCTCAGGGAATGGCCCAAGCTCTGTCCGGAACCTATCAGGGTCCATCAGGCGCCTGGGACGGAACCAACACATTGGCTCCGTCTCCCTGCGGTGGTGAGCGGCGGTCCGAAAGTCCAGGCGAAGGAGAAAATGATCTGACCATGACACTGGTTCCGTGACTAAATCTCCTAATTCCAGATCATTACAACTATGAGCTAACAAAAAATACATATTAAGAATGCACTTGAATTGAAATATGGATATACACAAACACAAATCTTGCATTAATTAATAATTTGTTTTTGTTTTGTTTTTTTTACATTTATATCCCGCCCTTCTCCGAAGACTCAGGGCGGCTTACAGTATGTAAGGCAATAGTCTCATTCTATTATATATTTACAAAGTCAACTTATTGCCCCCCCCAACAATCTGGGTCCTCATTTTACCTACCTTATAAAGGCTGGAAGGCTGAGTCAACCTTGGGCCTGGTGGGATTCGAGCCTGCAGTAATTGCAGGCTGTTGTGTTTTAATAACAGGCTATCTTACAGCCTGAGCCACCACAGCCCTAATAATAAGCACAAAATCAATGTTTCCCTTGAAATTCTGTTTTTAACTTGTAAGAAGCACTGCTAGATCCTCACAATTTCTTATAAAGCAGTATAGAGTCAAAAACTTGCATTTATACTTAATATAAATTAATAAACTATCTTCATATTAAACATTTCTTCAAATTTTCTAGTGCACTAATGTTGAATTTTTACAGAAACTTAGTCAAATTATTATATAGTTTGAATTATATAATCTAAACACACGGTTCTGAAATAAATGTTTAATAAGCTGCTCAAAAAATAAAGGGAGCACTTAAACAACACAATGTAGAGTAGTTGAATGTGCTGACAACACAATCAAACAAAAATTATCAATGGAAATCAAATTGAGCAACCCATGGAGGTCTGGATTTGGAGTTACACTCAAAATTAAAGTGGAAAAAAACACTACAGGCTGATCCAACTTTGATGTAATGTCCTTAAAACAAGTCAAAATGAGGCTCAGTAGTGCATGTGGCCTCCACGTGCCTGTATGACCTCCCTACAACGCCTGGGCATGCTCCCGATGAGCTGGCGGGTGGTCTCCTGAGGGATCTCTTCCCACACCTGGACTAAAGCATCCCCCAACTCCTGGACAGTCTGTGGTGCAACGTGGAGTTGGTGAATGGAGCGAGACATGTCCCAAATGTGCTTAATTGGATTCAGGTCTGGGGAACGGGTGGGCCAGTCCATAGCATCAATGCCTTCATCTTGCAGGAACTGCTGACACACTCCAGCCACATGAGGTCTAGCATTGTCTTGCATTAGGAGGAACCCAGGGCCAACCGCACCAGCATATGGTCTCACAAGGGATCTGAGGATCTCATCCCGGTACCTAATGGCAGTCAGGCTACCTCTGGCGAGCACATGGAGGGCTGTGCGGCCCCCTAAAGAAATGCCACCCCATACCATTACTGACCCACTGCCAAACCAATCATGCTGGAGGATGTTGCAGGCAAAACGTTCTCCATGGCATCTCCAGACCCTGTCAAGTCTGTCACATGTGCTCAGTGTGAACCTGGCACAGGGTGCCAGTGGCAAAGTTGCCAATCTTGGTGTTCTCTGGCAAATGCCAAATGTCCTGCACGATGTTGGGCTGTAAGCATAACCCCCACCTGTGGATGTCGGACCCTCATACCATCCTCATGGAGTCTGTTGCTGACCATTTGAGCAGCCACATGCACGTTTGTGGCCTGCTGGAGGTCATTTTGCAGGGCTCTGGCAGTGCTCCTCCTGCCCCTCCTTGCACAAAGGCAGAGGTAGCGGTCCTGCTGCTGGGTTGTTGCCTTCCTACGGCCTCCTCATCTCCTAATGTATTGGCCTGTCTCCTGGTAGTGCCTCTATGCTCTGGACTACGCTGACAGATACAGCAAACCTTCTTGCCACAGCTCGCATTGATGTGCCATCCTGGATGAGCTGCATTACCTGAGCCACTTGTGTGGGTTGTAGACTCCATCTCATGGAGTGAGTGAGAACACCACCAGCATTCAAAAATGACCAAACCATCAGCCAGAAAGCATAGGAACTGAGAAGTGGTCTATGGTCACCACCTGCAGAACCACTCCTTTATTGGGGATATCTTGCTAACTGCCTATGCTTTACACCTGTTGTCTATTCCATGTGCACAACAGCATGTAGAATTGATTGTCAATCAGTGTTGCTACCTAAATGGACAGTTTGATTTCACAGAAGTGTGATTGACTTGGAGTTACATTGCGCTGTTTAAATGTCCCCTTTAATTTTTTGAGCAGTGTATTATTCCCCAAACTGTTAGTAAATCTATTAGAAATAAAACACTTTTCAAGAAGAATGTAGAACACAAATTTTAATGATTGAATGAATACAAATCATGATAGATAAACTGCATGATGCACATTCTGCATATAATTGAGTTTTTGGGGTCAAAGTCTTTGAGTTATAACAGATCTATCTCTTTATAACTACATAGAAAAAAATAATCTACGAAGTAACAACAGCCTATACCGATTCCTGTGATCAGGGTTTTTTTTAAAGGAAAATGAAACATCTTGATAAACTAGGTGTGTAGAAGTAAAATAAATTTAGGAATAAAGCCAAAAAAAATCTTTCTTAGTTAGTGACAAATAGTTTAAATAGGACCAGTAAAAGTCCACTGGCCAATTTAAGTACAAGTCTATCTAAACTTACTAGAAACTAAAAGTACATTGTATTTTTTTTTTGGTAATAACTAGAGAACAGCACTATTGGTCACCAAATGATAATTATATAGATTAAATACCAAAACTAATATACATATTTCAAAAGAACTTCCTCTTTTCCCAATGGCAAACATTAAAATTAAATTTAGGAATACAGGTAGAGGCATTTATCAGAAATAATATTAAATTATGAAATCTGGAAACTGAACGAGCTTATATACTAGTATTCAAATTTTAACTGTTATTTTATGCACTTGAAGAAAAAAAATATCAAGTTTTATTCAGGCAACTCAAATATCTATCATGAATAAACAAACAGAATATCTTAAACAATGGTTTGCATGTACTGGATATTTTAAAATAAACTAAGGTGTTCAGCTTTTCTCTGTAAAGTATTTCCAATATCAATTCCATAGAAAATTAAAGTAAATATTATTTAGCTATACATAACTGAACTAAGAAAAAAGAGCCAATTTTACAAGTTAGGGCTCAAAGCAGAAACTCAAAGTATTTTCAGTAAATTCCAGGTATTTCATGGAGAAATGGTTCCTTAAAATTAAATAGTTTTGAAATAGTTTTGTGGCTAACAATTTTATCTTTTTTTGATTGCCTGCATTGAGCCAGTTTATAGGAAGCCATTAAAATAAGCTTTTCTTTTGTTACTGGTTCTTCTGTTTTTCCTCCACTTGTAGAATTTTCAGGTGTAGAGACTTCATTTACAGTAACAGCATTTGTTTCATCTTCTGTGTTTTTAATACAGCTTATTTTATCAGGAATATCAGTTTGGGTCAGCCAAGAATGCAGCAAACATTCTTCTGCAGTTGCCCGTTTCCTAAACAGAAAAAGAAAGAAATTAACATAAAGAGTCTGGTTACAAAATGTTAAGGCTTAAAATCACATTCTGGGATCATGTTAGCTTTGAGAATATTTCAACTTCATATGAACTATATTTTCCAAATATTAGGACACAATCTATTGCAAATAGTCAAATTCTTTTTTTAAAACTTACATTTTTATCAGAGCTTTTTTTTTTATTTTAGGATGAAGTAAACAGATTATATCACAGTAGCCTTGAGCACCAACCTGTGAATCTCCCTCCAGAAAAGTTAGATTACATATATTAAAATCATACCTATAAGTTTGATATTTCCAGTTTAATCATTCAAGTCTAGCTAAATCCACTGCTAATGCAAAATTATGAGATGATATTGTGAAATATATTATTAAGCCAAGAGTAACATAACTTAATCATTTACATTTTCAATTTTATTTTTCATTTGCATAGGTTAATACTCATGAAGCAAAATAATTGAAATATATCTTACTCAGGTTTTTTAATCAAAAGAGATTTGATGAAATCTACTGCAGATTCAGATACAAAATCAAAATCTTCAGAGTAATTTACGTTTAACTGAGATATATTTAAGAATGTTTCTTGTTTATCATCCCCCAAAAAAGGTGATATTCCTGTTAGCATGACATACGTTAATACTCCAATGCTCCTAAATAGAAAAATAAAATAAAAATGTATAAGTTTCATGAGAGAAAAATACGTGGTTTTGAATTACCATTTCAATAAAAAGTTTTTCTTACCACATATCTGTTGCAGTACTGAGTGGATCATAGCTTAGAACTTCTGGAGCTATTAGAAAAAAATACAGTTAAGTTACAAAAAAGACAGCAATGAAATGGCAAAGAGATGGTGGTTTGTATTTCTTTTGACATATACAATCTAGTTGGTAGAAATAAATTCTTCAACCCTTGGCACTGACAACTGAAACAGTATAATAATGTGAAAAGAATAAACAGACTTGATAAACTTCATTTTAAGAAGTAAGGTGAAGTGTAATATGCTAATCAAATTTTATTTGCACTCCAAGGCAAATTGTATAAAAAATATCAGACATTTAATAAATCTTGAATATTAAAAAAAAATAAACTAATTGCTTTCTGGAAGCAATGTATTAAAATCTAATTTTTTTCATTATTGTGATCATGGCTGAATAGTATTTTACTATCTTTTTTGAGATTTCTAAGAAATATAGTATTGGGACATATTGTGTTAAGGAGAGTCTCCAAAAACTCAAATTTTCAAGAATGGGTGCTAGTGAAAGTGCCATTACTTGATTTTGCATGAGTCTCCCCTTCCCTATATAGCTATTTTATAAGCAGATAAAATGCTTTCAACATTCTGCAAAGCACTTTCAAAGAATTAGGGGAGCAACACTACAAGAACCTTGGTTGTGCAGTGGTTAGAATGCAGTATTGCAGGTTAACTCTGCCCATATTCTAGAGTTCAATCCTAATGGGTTTAAGGTGGACTCATCATTCCATCATTCAGTAAAATGTGGGGGCAATATGTTGATGTTGTAAACTGACTATAGAATGCTGTAAAACACTGTAGGACATTATATAAGTCTGTAGGACATTATATAAGTCTAAGTGTTATTGATATTGTTACCTAGGGAAAGAGATGACTGGAAAATCTGCTTTGCCAATCTTGCTGCAAGAATCAAATGCAATCTAAGTAATGTAATGCTAACTAATAAATGCAGGTTATGCTCACAGAAACAGTGAAAAACTTTTATTTGTTCTGCTTTTCTATTGGAATAGAAATTGAATATTATAAGATCTTCAAAGCTTAAATTCTGATAAATATTACATAACTCAAATGTTTGCATTATATGCTGCAAGCTATTGGCTCTGAAGATCACATAAATAACAAACATACCAACATATTCAGGTGTTCCCATAATTTCTCTTAGTTCTTCATTATTTTTCATTACTCTGGAAAGTCCAAAGTCAACTATCCGAATTTCTCCCAATGGTGATTCACAAGTTAACAAAATGTTTTGCGGCTAAAAATATATAAAAGGAAATAAGCTTACTGGAAAATAATTCAGCCATTTCTTAACAGGCATGTAACATTTCTGCCCATCAAAGCTTTAGATTTCACCATATTTTATTCACATTTCTAGCCACCTATTTAGGACAAATGTCACTGCTGTCAATTCTAGTATTCATTAATTTATGTCTGCTCCATCATCAAGTTAAGATGATTATTATGTGAACCAAAAATTATTTTGTGTATCATTTGTCCTGAACAGACAATCATTACAGTATCTGTTCAGGCAACTGTGGGATTGCCTTTCTTATCACATTACCTTAATGATTACCGTACAACAATTCCAATATTTATTTCCAATGTCTTAAGTTGTTCCTGAAGGCCAAGTTTTGTAGGATTCTGAATATTCTGGAATAGTCTTGTAATCTGGTCATCATCAAAGATCTCTTTTCAAAACTAAGAAGTTTGAATTTGACAGAGTATCAATTAAATATATTTATACTACTTTCCCCAGGCTATGTTTTGAGAAATCAATAGTTTTTTCTCTTTATGCTGCAAACTTATACTGAGCACCAACCTCTTTAATGAAGTTAACATTGTGTTTCAAATAATATATTTAGTAATTGTCCTGTGATGACAATTCAACTATTTCCAACATATCTCAGCATTAGCACTCTTTAAATACTCTGTGCCTGGCTCTTTGTGTCAATTCAGGAAAGTCATTCTGTACTTCTTCCAATTAACAGTATATAAATATCCTGGTCTCAATTCAAGTGAAGGCTTTATTTCTTACTAGCATAGTATTTTCTTTTTACCAAACTGGTTTGAAATCACCCCTACAAGGTTATTTAGAAATGATTTATCTATATGGACAGCTGAATGACAGTTGGGGAGTCCTTGGGCTATCTGAAAATATCTGTTTTCTTGCAGATGTTTCAGTAACTTTCTAGTAATGAAGATGTTACCTAGTTGGGTGATAAAATATCTACAAAACACCACCAAGCTCAAAGAGCACCAAGGGCTCCACAGTTCATCTCTGAGCTACATTTTTTTTTTCAGTAGCTACAATGGTAATTCTTTATTTCACTAGACTTAGTATCAGGATATTATAAATTGCTTTCAACTGATTTTTTAACAGATCGTGGTCTTCTTTCCAATGTTACCACTTCACTCGATGGATTTTCCAAGCATTCTGCTCTGAAGTTGTTACTTTGCCAGTGCTTACTCAAGCATTGTATAATAGATATATTTCAATCCACTGAGTATATACTACAGTCTTGTATTGTCCTTGTAGATGGTTCATCCCCATATTGTCAATAATCTCTTTGTCACCTGAAGGACTCAAGTAATTGATCTATTATTATCCAAAAACAATATAAAATAATCCCAGTGTTGCAGCAGAGCAGGGCCCCAGTCTAAGCCCAAGGAGGCTACCATTCTTCACAAAGAGAAAAGCTGCTGCTGAATGCATTTCTGCCAACCATACTGACCTGCAGGAATGGAAAATGCTCTGTGCATATAGATTACCTCATGGTCACAAATCCTAAAGACGAAAGTTATTAAAACAAACCATGTCCTCAAACAACCTCACAAATACTATAAATTGTAATCCTTATATTTAAATGTCTCCCTATAGTTGATAGTTAGGTTTCTTCATACCAAGGTTTGTTTGCTCAGGTCATGCGGACTTGCTAATTCCTCACTGCATGCTTACTAGTGGTTGTTTTCATGTACCTTGTAAGGCCTACATGATTTTACCAAATGATAAAAATGATTCCTGAGAGGATTAACCAATTTTCCCTATATAATTAATTCATTAGAATCAGAAAATAAAACAGCTAATTGCAGGATCTCTGAAGAGGCAATGACATTTAAGATTTGTTTTCATCAGTTTTTATTCCTTTTTTAATTTAATATGGAAAAAATAGGTAACTTTTAAAAAGGAAAATAGTAAAATAAAGCAACCTCCCCCCAAAAAATAAGGGTGTGTGTATGTGTGCTACATTGCATAGACAATCTTAAAATGTCCACATTTGAAGTCACATATTAATATTCCTAGAATTTTGTTAGAAGTAGTAGTAGTAATCTTGGTTAATATAGGCAAAAATAGAGAGCCAGATTTGAAAAACCTGTCTTTTAATAGCAGGGTTCATTAAAATTGATTAGTCAGAAGGCTAGTAAGTGGACATTTCTGACTCAGTCCTAGAGTTTAACCTTGCAGCCAGTTAAAATTAAACTGAACTGCCAAGTTGGACCTGAATCTTGTGCTGGTGATGCAAATCTCTATCTTAACTGAGAAGCAGGTCGGAATGTCTTGATACAGCAAATCTGCTCTCCACACCTGTCATGTTACAAAAGAATGCACAATTTTATCTGAGCATATCTCAGTCCATTAAAGCTCCTTTTATGTGTACATTGAACTATAGCTCTGATGTTAAGATTTTGCTTGTCTGATTTAGTCAGCATAAGATATTTTTGGCCTTAAGTCTCCTTTTCCAAATTAAATGCATTTTATTACAGACAGCAAAACCTGTAATTATGTAAAGCATGCACTTTTTACCAATGTAAATATTGCTGCAGTTGATGGTGCTAGATCCTTAGGCCTAAACTTTGAAACAAAAGCTTACACGATGCTATAAATCCCAAGATGGAAAATGATAAGTCACATTGAGAACTTAGTTAAAAAGATGCTGGTATATCTGTAAATTTCCAGGTATTTGTTCAGTGATGATGTCATGAGATTTCAAAGTGGCAGAATGGGAGAAGTGTGTGTGATTCAGTTCTGAGTCCTGACCACGAGAAGCTCCTCAAAGGGCTCCCACAAATGCTGCTCAGTAATGTGTGCAAAGAAGCAAGAGGAGAATGCCAAATCCAATCTAAACACCACACTGACTATACAATGAACCATAATAATAATGCCTTATGTCCTAGAGCAATATTATACCTATGTATGCATCAACTTTTTTGTCCTAACATTCAAATCATTGGTAAGTGAATCTCTGGATATTGATACTGAAAAAAATGTTTTTAATACCAATGTATGTTGTGATAGCAAAATTGATGAAACTATTTGAAATTTCAAAGGAAAAGTTGGTTTTTGCACCAGATGCTACTATTTTCCCTAAGACGACTTCCCATATTCCAATATTGCACACATTTTTTCTGCCTCCCTTTTCTAACATCAAGGGTTTCTTACATTTTCCGGATGTGCAAACTTCTTTAGCTTCTTTGGCACTGCACTATAATATTTTAGAAGGTATCTTATTTGGGAAACCAAAGTAGAGTTTTCCTGTCCTTACAAATGCTTTGCTCAGAAATAACACTAGTTCGTAATGAAGGTCATCTGGCATAAATTCGTCTAGGAATCAGTCAAAAATAAATGCACCATCATTTTCCATTATATACAACATAGCATCACTTAATCAGATTGCTGCAAGATAGCATTAGTGTTTCAAATATTAATCTACATCAGAAGTGGGTTTCGGCAGGTTCTGACCAGTTCTGGAGAACCAGTAGCAGAAATTTTGAGTAGTTCAGAGAACCGGTAAATACCACCTGTGACTGCCGCAACCCATCTATTCTCTGCCTCCCGAGTACCAGCTGATTGAAAGGAAATGGAGATTTTGCAGTAACTTTCCCCTGGAGTCGGGAGGGAATGGAGATTTTACAGTATCCTTCCCCTGCCACACCCACCATGCCAAACCCACCAAGCAACACCCACAGAACCGGTAGTAAACTTTTTTGAATCCCACCATTGATCTACATCAAGTAGGAATAGATAACTCATGTTGAAGTTCAAACATCATTGTGACAAAGTTTTTTGTTCTCTGGCTTGATGTACTTGCCTTATCACATGGGAGGTAAATATTACTCACCCCATACATATAATAGACAAAAACCATATAGATTAAATTATTTACCTAAAATTGTAGTTTTTAATCTGCATTTACGTAAATATGTTCCCTTCCCCTGTGCAGGTACCTGAACTGGCTGGTACACCAAGCTTCCTGTTAGTGTTTCAAGAAATTATGGAACAAGGCAAAAGCTGATTCACAGGTGCACAATGAATATGTACCAAAATGTATGCTATTAGAAGATTCTCAGTCTGGGCTCTACACAATTGCATAATATTACATTTGGATGTACAACTGTCCATCAGGAAAAAAAAATAGAGCTAAAATAACCTGCAATACATACTGGGGACAACTGAAGAACAGTTTGGCAGAGGTAGAAGTTAGTTCCTAAATAGGCAAAAAAATCTTTTCCACCAAAAATCAAAATCTCTAAAATGTCACAATGTATTCTTCAAAATAAGCAATCAGAACATCTAAAAAAATAAAACAACTTTTAATATAATGAAGAGTTTAAGAGGAAAATGGATTCTTAACATTGCTTCAATTCTTCAGAATTATCTTACCTTCAAGTCAAGATGAACTATATTGTTTTGATGTAAAAAGGAAACTCCTTGTAAAATCTGCCTCATGAGATACTTAACATCTTTTTCTTTGAAAGCATCTTCTCTTTCAGCTACACACTGGTTAAAAATTTCTCCACCAGCAGCACTGAGAATAAGAACATTTGTATATAATTTCCAATTATTCACTGTTAATTACATTTACATCTCATCTTTATATTAAAAATTATGCTTAAGATTATTTTAATAAGTTAAAATATTTCAATGAAAATATTATAATTCAAATAAATATATCTCCATGGAAATCAAAACACGTAATAGATTAGACCAAATTCAATAGCAAATCAATTTCAGTATCAGAAATCTGAATAAAATATATATTTGTCTGCCACCAAAGGTAGAATTAAGCAAACCTCTTTGGAAGTAAGTTAGTTTTATAGTAACCACCATGAACTATTTAAATAAAATATTTCATTGTTTAGGTTCTTAGATTATATAATGTTTACACTTCAGTTTAGTAAGAAAGCACTCATATTTAAGACTTTTTTGTATAAAAATAGAAGAATTAAAAATAAATGTCTACAAAAATGTACCTTTTATGCATGGATTAAGAAGTACGAAGGTTCTACCAGAGAAACACTCTTTGCAATATCTCATTGAAGTCAATTGATGATAGACAGACAGACAGACAGACAGATTCAATGCAGTATGTTCAAGTTAGATATCATGTGACCTTTTACCTTCTTCACCTAACATGTTAACACTTCACTTTACTTAACGTTAGCTGAGTTGTGCATGGTAGAATAATATCTAGAATCAGATATTGAGGCTATGTATAAATTAAGGAAGATGATTTTAAAGTAGAGTCCCAAGATCCATTGGCTAGACAAAAGGAACTGTAGCATTTTTGGGTCGCAAATGAAGCAACATTCAGAAGCAGCAAATGTCTCCCTAATTTACTAAATAGAAGGAGGAGGAAGCTTTATCAGACCTCCAAGTTTCTGTTATTATAGAAATAGCTTTACCCTTCCTATGGAGTTGATTTCCTGGTCTGTGCTACCTAGTGGGGCTGACAGACATCTAGTGAAGCAGTTCTCAGAGCAGGTCTCTTTCAGAGGGTTCATGAGGTCAAATAAACAAACACTGAAAAAATTCTGAGTTTCAATTTTTAATATGATATGATATCAATATACTAAAACTCCCATTATCATAATCTCTAGCTGAGTTAAACAGTGTATCCTAGGACAACAATTTTTGAACCAAAGAACTTCAAATGGGCTAATTTACAGAATGTTTCCAAAATCCAAGACCCATGATTCCCAACGGAATGACACTGAGGAAAGTTGTACCTGCTTCAGTGCTACTGGCTCCTGCTAAACTGCTGCTGCAATCATGGGATCATCATTTTCAACATTCCATGACAGTTTCCAGGCAGTCTCAGAATTCCTTGTTTCCTCCCTCCCCCATCAGTTACTATCTGCTTACAGAAAAGGAAGGGAGAAGGGAGGAGAAGCAAGGAGGAAGGAACCCTTGCATAATGTCTATAGATATTCTCAGTCATGCAGGTCATAGCTGTCTCAAAGCTGCTTTTTCTAAAGGCAACTGGACTGTTTTTCCTTAAGGAAAAAGAAGTTTTATTTCTTATCCAGGGATGAAGCTTCTTGGATGAGAAGCGAAATTTCTTCTTCTTTCTCAAGAAAAATCAGTCCAGTTGCCTTTTGAAAAAGGACCTTTGAGAACCCCTACATACTCTTTCCATTCATGCAATCCCCTGCATACTTTAGACACAACAACTAACTTATATTAACATTCAGAGACATCTTTGAGATATGGTATTAGGATCTGCATCAGATGCAGAAATTTGATTCAATTATGTCAGCTATGTTGTGTCTTCTTGAAGCAGTCTATTCTAAAAAAAAAAAAAAGATGCTACAGAACAAGATAGGCAGCAAAGTTTACCCAAGAAAAACATGAAAAAGATCCAGAATAAGAATTGTCTTTTTAAAAAAAAGACAGAGAAAACTGGATGATGCTTTAAAAATTAAGAAAGAAATAAAAATGACAATCCCAGAAGAGAATTGTAATAATTTCTTTTTACTGGATTCACAACAGAGATGGTTGAATATACTAACTAAATCTGTAATAAGGATCACCAATCATATGAACGAATTATAAAGAAAAATTGGAATAGAAAGTTGGCATAAAATGGGACAGGTTGTTACAGTCCATGGCTTATGATCATTTGTTTAACAATGATTAGAAGTAATGATAGCCTCAATAAAAGTGACTTGGAGTACATCCTCAAAGTTACAACTGTTGTACCATCCTGAGGTCACATAACCACAATTTGGGTGCTTGGCAACTAGCTTGCATTTATGACATTTGCAATATCCCAGGATCATGTGATCACTCTTGGTGACCTTTCCAGATGGCTTCTGAAAAGCAAAGTCAATTGGGAAAACCAGATTCGCTTAACGACTGTGTGATTTACTTAATGACCCTAATAAAAATGGTTGTACAATTGGGTATAGTCATGTGATGAGTCGCTTAATGATTGCATTGCTTAACAATCGAAATTTAAATCCCAATTATGTCATAAATCAAGGATTACATGTATTGCAGTTGGATTGGGTTTTTTTTTTGAATTTGCTGATAATTCAACTAGAAAAATGGAATTGTTTACATTTAATAAAGTGTTTTAGTTCTTACCACAATAGTTATTTTAGATATCCTAACAGTAGCATTCAAACTACCTTTACATCCCAATGTATTATTACTCAAAGTAATGTATATATAAACTATTTAAATTTACAGAAGTCTTGGTTATCATCGAGAAAGAAAAAACACACGATAGTCAGGAACACAGAAACATCATGAGATAAATTAAACAGTATAAAGAACACGCATAAAAGGAAAGAAAAAATGGAAACTCCTCGTTTATACTAGCAACAATCAATCAGTTAATTAATTCTAATATTTTAGAGTTCTAAGCTTTTAACTGATAATTGGATTGGAAAAGATTTATTTAATTTGTTTATTGTTAACAGGTTGTAAAACGAAGAGTGTTATATTTTTTAATTAAGAAAAGGTGAAGAGATTATGGAATTGTTTTTATTTGTCATGATGAGGATGGGAAGTTGCATTCTTGAGGATACACAGACATATACACACTTTATTCCCTCTCTTCTTTTTAGCTTGAATTTATCTTTTTTGTTGTATCTAAATCTTAATAAAAATATTAGGGAAAAAAAGAATATAAACCATTTATTTGGGTCACTTTGCTTCCATCATTAGTAAACTAATATTTCTGACATAAATTTCTGTTCCAAAGGTGAAACCTTATTCTATACTTCATATGATCCTCTTCCATGTTCTTTGTTCATTTTGTTTGTTTCTTGGATGTAGTTCAGAGCTCCAGAGATAAAGCAGGATAAAAACAAAATAAATTAGAGAAAACTGAAGTTATTTCACAAGCACATATTAAAAGCCCAAACATGCTACACTAAGGTATAAAAAGGTATTACTTACTATTCCAAAACCAAAATAATTTCTGTTGACGTCTCATATACTTCATGCAAATTAATAACCCATTGATTGCATTGTGCTAGTTCCAGGACTGCAATCTCATGAATTATGTCCATTCGACAGTCTTGGCCTTTTCTTCTTTTCCTCATGAATTTTGCTGCAAACTCTTTTTCGGTCTGTTTGTTTACACATTTCTTTACTACTGCAAATTTTCCCCTACAATTGGAGAGAAGGAGAAGAAATGATAAACTGGATGCAAATTTAAAGTATAATGAGCCCATCAGAGTTCTCCTAACTAATAAACTTTAAAAGTTCTTTTGGGGACAAATTAATTGAGAAACATAAAGGGGTTAATTTTCTCTTCAAATGACACAAGAAAAACCTTTGATTTGAAAACACATTAAAAATAATTTCTTTTTGAATAATTAAATTTAACAAGGATCACACACATTGATCCCTGAGCTACAAATATTCTCCTCTATTGGCTCTTGGAAAGTATTGGGATCTATCTTTGTTTGGAGGCAGCTTCAATGTGTAATTAATGCTGCAAGACATGTGGAAAATGTTTAGACAATGCAGTATATAAAATTTTAATCTTTTTACCTCTGAAAAGCTTGTTCTGTATTATACTTATATAAGAATTCCAATTTAAAAAATAATCCATATGTTTTGAGTAAAGATGAATAATATATTATTTTAGATCAAATTTAAGAAAGCTGTTTTTTATTCTTACATGAGATTAAATCAGCTAAACATTTGCTTCATACATATTAAATTTCTCAAAGAAAGTATGAATTGAAAATTGGAATATTAACTATTACTATTATATTTTGGATTTACATCATTAGTATGTGAACCTATCAATCATTGTATATTGAAGATATGCATATTTTTCTTGGTTATATATCCATTTGGAATCTTCAAGACAACATTTGGAACTGTAGATATTTAAGACATGAGGGTAGTTGAAAGATTTATATTATAAAAATTAAAATGAAGTAACGAACAATTTAAAATAGAAATCCAGATGTGATATAAGAATTTTTAATTCAACATATTTTTTAAAAATATAAATATTTTAACTGTTACAAATAAAATTGGGAATATTCATATTTATCCTGGTATTAATTTGCTTGCTGAAATAAGAAAAATGTATATATAATGTCTGCTGAAATCCATTGCAATTAGTTCCAAGTAATTGTAATTAGCTGAAATATATGAGAATTTACTTCAAGAATGAATCCAGAAATATAGAAGTCTGAGCATTCATGGAATACAAATTATTTCTTTTGAAGGAAGGTATTTCTTAGTTGGCATAGACTATAAATAATGTATGACTTATACTTGCCATTTAATTAATTAATTAAATAAATTTGTCTTGAAATGATTTTAATTATCTAAATATAATATCTTTTTCATATCATTCTCTTGAATGGTTTTATTGGAATTCAAAATTGTAGGGAGAACTCAAGGTTATTTATTGAGACTGGCATCTTCAAAAGAATGGTTTCTATTGGAATGCCTCCTGGCTTGGAGAAAAAAAGAAACAAACAAAACTCTTCTGATCACAAGTCAAGCTGGATAAGAAAATGATCTTACGTCATATGTTTACTCACTTTCTGGTTGCCATGGATTCCACTAGCAAACTAAGGAGAATCTAACATTAAAAAAAATAGTAATCTACTTAAAATAATCTACAACCTGTCACAATGTATACAATAAAAAATAAAATGAATCCTATGGGTAACTTAACAAATGGTAAAGGGAGAACTATGACTAAATCCAAATGCTAAATCATGTATCTCACCATAACTAAAGCACATAGAAACTCATGTGAAGGTGTATATATTCAAAGCATTAAAAAGGGGGACAGAATGTTGTATATGCAATAGTAGACAAAAATCAAGACAGAGAACAGAACACGGCACAAAAGCAAACTCATATTGTTAAGCTACTATTAGATCTCCTCCGCACATATACACACTAATAGTACACAGTAGCATTTTTCACTTAACCAGAATCCCATTAGTGATCAGAATTTTTTCTGCCATTACTTCTAACCCTCAGAAAATTCTCTGTACTATTGACCAGCTAGTCCAGAATGCGGCCACGCACCTCGTTGCTCCCATATAAAATCTCTCCTGCGCGGCCTGCACTGGCTGCCGGTAGTCTTCCGGGTGCAATTCAAGGTGTTGGTTCTCACCTTTAAAATGCTCCATGGCTTAGGACCGGGTTATTTACGAGACCGCCTGCTGCCACCGATAGCCTCCCATCGACCTGTGCGCTCCCACAGGGTGGGCCTTCTCAGGGTGCCGTCGACCAAACAATGCCAGTTGGTGGCCCCCAGGGGGAGAGCCTTCTCTGTGGCAGCACCTGCCCTTTGGAATGAGCTGCCTCCGGGGTTGCGCCAACTCCCCGACCTCCAGACCTTCAAACGCGAACTTAAGACTTTATTATTTCATCGTTCGGGACTGGCCTAAGCGAAATTTTAAATGAAATTTTAATGGGTTTTATTCGGTCTATGACCGTTTTAGTGTTTTGGCCTACTGTAAATTGGTTTTTAATTGGTTTTTTATGTTGGTTTTAATATGGCTGTAAACCGCCCTGAGTCCTTCGGGAGAAGAGCGGTATAAAAATTAAAATATAAATATAAATAAAATGACACAAAAGTGATCGGTCTCATTCGAGACAATGATGAATCCGCATACAGATGGGAGGTAGAACAACTAGCCTCGTGGTGGACTGGAACAATCTGGAACTGAACACACTCAAAACTATAGAAATGGTGGTAGACTTTAGGAGAAACCCTTCCATATTTCCACCAAAATACCTTATGCCACCAGACTTGAAATCCTGGGTTTAGAAAATTTAGAACTATGCCGCCTTCGACATGATCTGAGTTTAACTCATAAAATCATCTATTACAATGTCTTCCAATTGAAGACTACTTCAGCTTCAACTGCAACAATATACGACCACACAATAGATTTAAGCTTAATGTTAACCACTCCAATCTTGATTGCAGAAAATATGACTTCAGTAACAGAGTTGTTAATGCTTGGAATAAACTACCTGACTCTGTGGTCTCTTCCCAAAATCTCCAAAGCTTCAACCAAAAGCTGTCTACTATTGACCTCACTCCATTTCTAAGAGGTCTATAAGGAATGTGCATAAGAGCATAAATGTGCCTACCGTTCCTGTCCTATTATTTCCTTTTGTTATATCCAATTAATATAGTTATTACATAGTTATATCTATGCTTATATATTCTATAGTTATTTCATGCTTATGCTTATATACACTGTGTGACAAAATAAATAAATAAATAAATAAAAATAGATAATACAGTATCAACAGTAGAGACCTTCAAATTTCTAGGTTCTACCAATCACAAGATCTAAAATGGATACCTAACATCAAAAACATCATCAAAAAAGGACAACAAAGAATGTACTTTCTGCGCCAACTCAGAAAGCTCAAACTGCCCAAGGAGCTGCTGATTCAGTTCTACAGAGGAATTACTGAGTCTGTCATCTGCACCTCTATAACTGTCTGGTTGGTTCTGCAACCCAAGAAAACAGACACAGACTTCAGAAGATAATTAGAACTACAGAAAAAACAATTGCTACCAACCTGCCTTTCATTGAGGACCTGTATACTGCACAAATAAAAAAAGAGGGCTGTGAAAATATTTATAGATCTCTCACATTCTGGACATAAATGGTTTCAACTCCTACCCTCAAAACGATGCTATAGAGCATTGCACACCAGAACAACTAGACACAAGAACAGTTTTTTCCTGAACGCCATTACTCTGCTAAACAAATAATTCCCTCAATGCTGTCAAACTATTTACTAAATCTGCACTACTATTAATCTTCTCATCATTCCCATCACCCATCCTCTGACTGTATGACTATAAATTTGTTGCTTGTATCCTTACAATTTATACTGATATGGATTGTTTCCTGATTGCTTAATTGTAACCCATGACTATCATTAAATGTTGTATCATTAAGTGTTAAATTTGTACCCTATGACTATTATTAAGTGTTGTAAGTGTTGTACCTTGATGAAGGTATCTTTTCTTTTATGTACACTGAGAGCATATGCACCAAGACAAATTCTTTGTGTATCCAATCACACTTGGCCAATAAAAAATTCTGTTCTCTTCTCTTCTCTTCTCTTCTCTTCTATCAACCAACTTTCCTCTTTCATTTTTCTTTGTTGCATTAACTATAAAAAGGAATGTAAATGGGTCCCAAGATTCTCCCCTTTCATAATGAGATCCCATTTTACCAGGGTACCCTAATAAACTGCTTTTAAATGATCTTCCGACTTGGTTGCCCATTGGGAAAATAAATAGAGGCAGAACCTATGGCTAAATTTGGCTATCATGCTCCATATCTTAGCTATAGTTATAATTTTACAATACAATGCCAGAAAACTGGAAAATCATGTGTGCTTAAGGAATTCTGCACATGCACATTGCATATTAGAAGAAAAGTGGTTAGTATTACGGTGTGTTTGAATAAACAGAGTATATCAGACATTTTGGGAAGTCACCTAGAAGCAAAATTTAGAACTAAGCTTTTTACTTGACCATGATTTCCTAATTATGGAAGCCATCCTTGCTTCTGAAAACATATATTGGGGTAATGTGCTTTTAGTGTTGAAAAATATGATTCTCCAAACTGTGAATGGTCATATTTGTATTTATTTATATTTATTTTCTGACTTAGCATATATGCTTTTATTATTGTTGCTTTATTATGTAGAATCTCTTAATATTAAGGGAAAGCAGAAATAAGGTATTTTCAGCCTCAATATAAAAAAGTCTAACAGGAAACAGCTTTTCACTAGTCTTTCCTTGCTATTTCTTTTAACTGACTTGTAATGTATCTTTAAAAGTTTTGGCGGGAAAAAAGCACGTTGCTGATTGGTTGAAGCCACCGACTAAACTGTATATAAGGAGAGGTTTTCCCGGGCACTGGCTGCTGGGTTCACCATATAGTAAAGAGCTGTTGTCACTATCCTGGTCTCCTGCCTCGTTATTGCCCGAATCTAACACTGGCGACGAAGGTGGGATCTCGAGGCTAAGAGCGCCAGGAAAAGAGCTGAACTCACCAGGAAGACGCGAACCCAGCAAAACAAGGGCGGAAAGCAGCGATGTCCGGCTACACACCGCCAGCGCCATTCGACCCAGCTAAGGAAAAATGGGGGTCATACATGGCTCGCTTCGAGTGTTTCCTCGAGGCGAACGAACTTCAAGGAGTTTCAGACAACAGGAAACGAGCCTATTTCCTGAGCCACTGCGGTCCAGAAGTTTTCGACACCGCAGAATCCCTGGCTGAGCCAACGCCGGTACAGTCGGTACCGTGGCAAACTCTGCAGACTTTACTAAAAGCCCATTTTGCACCAATGCCATCCAAGTATGTGCAACGGTTCGAATTCGGGGAGCGCAGACAGCAAGAAGGCGAGTCCATCAGCGCATACATGGCCGCCCTGAGGAAAGCCTCAAAACATTGCGAGTACCGAGACTTGGACGAGGCATTGCTGGAGCAACTTATCCGCGGGGTCAGGGACATCCGTTTGCGGAGGCGGCTGCTGTCTAAAAGCAACCTAACGCTGGCAAACGCCTTGGACGAAGCCAGGGCTCACGAGATGTCTACCCAAGCGGCGGAAACCCTACAAAAGCAGGTCGCACCAACGGCTGGTGCGAAATCAACCCCGGTCCACAATGAAGAGGTCCAGGCCGAATCGGACGGTGAGGAGGAGGAAGGAGTCTTCCACACCGGGAGGCCGGAGAAAGACGACCGGGGTGACTGCGCGAGTTGCGGAGGGCAACACCAACGACAACAATGCAGATTTAAAGATGCAACTTGTCGGCGATGCGAAAGGAAGGGGCACCTAGCACAGGTCTGTCGAGCTCCCCAACCTTCCCGCCAAAAATTCAAACCAGCCAATCAGAGCGTGGGAACGGCGAAGCGGCCTGCGAGTGGTCAGTTAAAAAAAGGCGCGAAGTTGAATCAAACTGTCGTGAAAGTGGGTCACGCATCAACTCGCCTAGAGAAAAAAATCTTTACAAAGGCAAAGATTGAGGGGGTGCCGTGCCGATGGGAGGTGGACACCGGCTCATCGATCACGATCATGTCCTGGGACACTCTCGTGAGAGCCTTACCCGCCATCGCAAAGCGCAAACTGCAACCACAGAAATTAAAGGTACAAGACTACCAGGGGAATCGCATCCCCGTCCGAGGGGTAACGTCCGTCCACGTCGAGTATGGACAATACAAGAAAACTCTGCCCATCACCATCGTCGATGGGACCCTGCCAAGCTTGTTGGGACTGGACTGGTTCCGAGCATTGGGCATGGGAGTGACTGGAATCTTCAGAAACGAAGTCGACCTCAAAGACGCACTCGTGAAAGAATTTGGGGACGTTTTCAGAGACTGCCTGGGCAAGTACACGGGACCCCTATCTCGTTAACCTAGACCCCAAGTTGCCCCTATCCGTCTAAAGGCTAGAAGGGTCCCGTTAGCCTAAAGCCCAGGATTGACCGGGAACTGGACAAGCTAGTAAACCAGGGAATTCTAGTGCCAGTTGACCATGCTAAGTGGGAGACCCCTATAGTCACCCCAGTCAAACCGGACGGGTCGGTCCGGATTTGCGCTGACTACAAGGCAACGCTTAACAAAGCGTTGCAAAAGAGTGCTTACCCCGTTCCGGTGGTACAGCACTTACTGCACTCAATGGGGCAAGGGCAAGTTTTTGCCAAGCTAGACTTGGCCCAAGCCTATCAACAGCTGCCCGTAGATAGCAGCACAGCCGAAGCGCAGACAATTGTGACACACAGAGGGGCTTTTAAGTGTACCTGGTTACAGTTTGGAGTAAGTGTGGCTCCAGGGTTATTTCAGAACCTAATGGAGCGGCTGTTGCAGGGCCTACCAGGGGTGGTACCATACTTTGACGATGTACTGGTATCCGCTGAAAATCTAGAGGAATTAGGGGTAAGGCTGCGAAAAGTTTTGGGCATTTTCCGGTCTGCCGGTCTCACGGTAAAACTGAACAAATGCCAGATCGGGGTTGAGTCTGTGGAATTCCTGGGCTACCGGATAGACAGGGAAGGGATTCACCCCACTGAGAGCAAGGTACGGGCCATCAGGAAGGCCCCGGTTCCAAAGAACAAAACGGAGTTACAGGCATTCTTAGGTCTGGTCAACTCCACCGCAGTATTCTTAAAGAATAAGGCAACAGTAGCCGAGCCGCTGCATAAATTACTAGCAAAGACAGCTGCATGGTCTTGGGGAAAGGCGGAAGCTAGGGCATTCGAAGGGGTAAAGAATCTCCTAACGAGTGATAGCCTCCTTATCCAATACAATGGCACGCTGCCATTAGTGTTAAGCTGCGATGCATCTCCCTATGGGGTGGGGGCTGTGCTCAGCCACAGATTACCAAATGGCACAGAAGCCCCTATTGCATACTACTCCCGAACCATGTCATCAACTGAAAGGAATTATAGCCAGCTTGATAAGGAAGCCTTGGCTATAGTTTCAGGAGTAAAGAAATTCCATGAATATGTATTTGGTTGTGATTTTGAAATCATCACGGACCATAGACCTTTGCTAGGTCTGTTGGCAGGCGACCGCCCAACGCCCGTGGCACTTTCGCCCAGACTGACCCGGTGGACTATCTTCCTGGCAGCGTATTCCTACAAATTACTACACCGGCCAGGAAAGGAATTAGGGAATGCAGACGCCCTGAGCAGATGCCCGTTACCAGAGACTATCGAAGACCCCACTCCGGGGATACCAGTTCTGCTAATTGACTCTTTGGACTCTGGCCCAGTCACATCCAAAGAGGTGGCTCGGGCTTCGTATAAGGACATTACAATAAGAACTGTGATTGGTTGGGTACAAAGAGGTTGGCCCGCTGCGCCGGGCGAGCGGTTTAAAGAATTTGTAAAAAAACGTGGGGAACTCTCGGCTCAAGGGGGGTGCCTGCTATGGGGGGATCGAGTGGTGATCCCGGAGAAATTGAGAAAAAAGGTATTGGATCTCCTTCACGAAGGCCACCCAGGGATCGTGAGAATGAAGGGTCTAGCGAGAAGCTATGTGTGGTGGCCCTTAATGGACTCGGAAATTACTGAAAGGGTAGGGAAATGCCAGGCCTGTCAGGAGTCCAGACCGCTACCCCCAACGGCCCCGATTCGGGAATGGGAGAGACCCCAGGGCCCCTGGTCTAGGATCCATATCGATTTTGCCGGCCCCTTCCACGGCCAAACCTTTCTGGTAGTAGTCGATGCCTACTCCAAATGGCTGGAAATCATTCTCATGAAATCCATGACAGCCGAGGCCGTGATTTCAGTCCTACGGCACCTATTTGTAACCCACGGGTTGCTCGATACGTTAGTCTCCGATAACGGCCCGCAATTCACGGCAACCCAGTTTGAGGGGTACTTGGCAGAGGAGGGCATCCGACATGTCCTCTTGGCGCCTTTCCACCCTGCGACGAACGGCCTTGCAGAACGTTTCGTTCGGAGCGCAAAGGAAGCATTGTCCAGAATCAGGCCAGGCGATTGGCAAACAAAAATTGATATATATTTAGCAGTCCAACACAGAACCCCCTGTGTCACAACTGGCCGCAGCCCGGCCGAACTATTAATGGGTCGGAAGCTTAGGTGCTCACTAGACCGTTTAAACCCAAACTACACACCAGACGGTTACAAAGGGGCACACGGTAAAACAAGAGGGATGGCAACAGGCGACCTAGTGTGGGCACACAACTACAGCGAGGGCCCAACCTGGTTAGCAGGGACAATCCTAGAAATAACAGGACCAAAGTCATATCTAATAGAGTTGGAGGATGGCCGGGTATGGAAGCGCCACATAGACCAGATAAGAAAACGCATAACAGGAAATACAGAATCAGACGAAACATGCCCTGACTATTCAATGTTGGAATCCACAGCTAACTCAAACCTGGGGCTAACGCGGGACTTATCTGAGTGCCAGGAGGTCCAGCGACGCCAACTGGTTCATCCTGAAGACAGCAGGGAAGACTCTGCAAATAATCCAGGGCCGGATGGCCTAGAGGAGGAGCTGAGAGGAACAAACAGTCCCTCCGGTCAGCTCGACTCACTCCCAGAGAATGAATTGCGCAGGTCAGAAAGAGTCAGGAGACGCCCAGTCTACTTGCGTGATTACGTCGAAAAATAAGATGTAAATAATATGTAAATATTGGTAAAGTGTTTTCTGGGAGGGAAGGAGTGTAATGTATCTTTAAAAGTTTTGGCGGGAAAAAAGCACGTTGCTGATTGGTTGAAGCCACCGGCTAAACTGTATATAAGGAGAGGTTTTCCCGGGCACTGGCTGCTGGGTTCACCATATAGTAAAGAGCTGTTGTCACTATCCTGGTCTCCTGCCTCGTTATTGCCCGAATCTAACATGACTGATTAACTAATGAATCTTTGCTTCAAAAATCTCTTGCTAAAGATATGGTTTTGAGATACAGAAAATGTTTCAAGCTTGAAATTCTGTATTCAGCTCAAAAACAGTCTGTTTTGAATTCAGAGCACCAGTTTGGTCAAAGCATGACTGGAATATCTCTAGTGAGATTTGAACAGTTCATAAGAAATTGTTTGAAGCTTCTTCTTTTTTAAATACTAGAGCAACACATTCTTGAGATAATAGAAATTGGATCTGCCTCCTAGACCAGGATGCAATTTGGAAATAAGCTTCTACTTCTAGAACTGTAGGAAGAAAACATGGAACCTATCATAAGGGTCTAAAGGATTTAGTTCATGTTCACAGTGTTTTCAGTGTTAATTTGATTTCCTATGATTTCCTATTTTTTTATTATTTGCTGCTAATCTGTACTTTATATTTCTTCTAGTATGTACTTGATATTTATTTTATTTATTAATGAAATTTATATAGTGGCCTATCTCCCTGAAGCAGGGATGGGTTCTAAAATTTTTTACTACCAGTTCTATGGCTGTGGCGTGGGAGATGATTGAGTGGACATGGCCAATTTGACGTCACTTACGCACTCAGTCACATGACACACCCCACCAAGCCATGCCCACCGAAACAGTGGCAAAAAATTTTGGGACTTTTTGACTCTTTTTTTTTTTGACACTCTGGCCCCATATCCAGGGCAGGACGTGGTGGGGTGGCAGTGGTCATCTCGGCTTTCCCTCCATTGCCCTTCCTGGCTGAAAAGTGCCCCTTCTCACCTCTGATGGGCCTTCCCCATGGTTGCAGCTGGAGCAGGCAGGCCAGGGGCGATGGCAACAGCAGAGTCTGGCACTTGGGGAGGGCAAGGTTAGCACGCTCCCAACCGTGCCCTTTGTAGCTTCCATCGGCTCATGGCAGCGGATTCAGCTGCAGCCCAGATGAGCCAAGGAACTGTGGGGAGCCTCCTGTGTGTTGCACCCCCCCTCCCAGCCTTTGCCCACGCCTCCACGCTGTTTTGGGGCACCCAGCTTACTAGGCTGCTCCCATCCCTGTCACGGCTCCAATAGTGGCAACTTTGGGAGACGCTGGCAGCATGGAGGCACGGGCGAAGGCTGGGAGGGGGTGCAACACACTGGAGGTTCCCCGCAGTTCCTTGGCTCGTCTGGGCTGCAGCTGAGTCTGCTGCCCTGAGCTGGCAGATGGAGGCCCCTCTTCCCAGCCAGAGCTTTCCGGATTTGACTTGGAGGAAAGCACAGCTCATGGCTGCTACATTTTGCTGTGCTGCACTAGTGAAGAAGAAGAAACAGCCAGTGGAGAACACAGAGATGCTCCAGTCCATGTGTTCTCCAGGTCAGTGGCTGTTTCTCTCCTTCATTACTCTTTATGGAAAAGCGTTTGGTGCAGCACAGCGAAATTTAACAGCCATAAGCTGTGTTGTCCTCTAAGCGCTGTGGAAACAGGAGCTTTTCTCTGCACAGAGCTTTTTGGATGAGACTTGGAGGAAAGCACAGCTCATGTCTGTTAAATTTCACTTCCTCGCTGGCATCGCTCCTGAGTGAACTCTTCCATCCTTGGCTGTTGCGAAGAAGCAGCAGCTCCAGATGCGCCATGCTCGCTTCGTTCTCTTTGAGAGAACAAATGGCATATCTGGAAATCTGTAAGCATGCCAAGGCCAAAAACTTATTAGAATTGATATCTAGGCTTTGTTTTTAACAAATCAGCTTAATAGCTAAAAGCATACCATGAGAATCACCTGAAAGATTATCTTATCAGGTGATCCAAGCCATTGATTCATCTTTTAGAACCTTAAGCCATTGATTCATCTTTTAGAACCATAAAGAACCTTATCAGCAGATCCAAGCCATTGATTCATCTTTTTGAATTTGCCTGGGGGGATTATTTTTAATTAATAAAGATCATATTTATTTAGCGTATGGCATATAATACATGGACTAGTAATATATATTTATATTTCATCTAGCTTAGTAAAACATAATAAAATATAAATGTTACAAAGATCTATGTTCAAATATCAATGTCTAGGCCACCTAACTATTGAAGTACAGCATTGCTTATATATTTTAAAAAATCAGATACTGGACGAGTATGTACCAGGGGTGAAATGCTACTGGATCGGACCAGATCGCGCGATCTGGTAGTGATTGTGGCCTGTAGTTTGGCGATTGAGTAGTGATGGCAGAGAAAAGCTCCATCCATCTGCCTGGGTGTCATTACTTCCTGGTTTTAATCAGGGAATAATGTGTTTTTTACCTTCTGTGCATGCCCAGGTTTTGCGCATGGTCAGGTTTGCGCATGCATATGACATACATGTGCGTGTGGCATGTGCAATTCTGAGCCGGTAAGGAAGGTAAGTAGATTTTACCCCGGTACATACCCTCAGCTTAAGATAGTCACAATGTGATCTTTGACATGGGACCCCTCAGTCACACTGAAGGGAGGAATGGCCCATTTATACAGACAGATGCCATATGAAGTGACCTTATTGCTGACCATTGTTGACGTAGTAGTTCAAAACCTGTCATCTTTTATGTGGGGTCATTTATATGTCTTTCTACAGCTGGCTTTTCAGCAACCCATTTGGGCTTCCCATTATTTTGTTTTCTTTAGGAGTATTTTTCTTCATCATATGTGATTTGCTGCAGGTGGAGGGTCCTCTTTTTGGATCAACAAATGCCATTTCACATGATTTTCCTTAAAGGGTACAATTGATTGTCCCAAAGAGGCAACTGGACTTTCTTATTTTTCTTTGAACATGGACTGATTCAAAGAAAAACAAAGAAAGTTCAGTTCCTCTTGAAAAAAGCAACTTTGGGACAACCAATACATGGATGATTGAGAAGCTCCATAGATTGTACAACTGGTCATTTCTGATTTCTCAGCACTAGATTATTTAACAGATACGCTGGTTGGAAACTGAAGTTGTCTTATTGTATTTATTGAGTATCTCCAATCTGGCATACTTTCCTTGGCTTGTCACAAAGGAATGTAATATATATTACAATTTAATAGATTAAAATTATAATATGTAATCAAATTTAACAGCTCCCTTTTTAAAAAAATAAATAAAACAAGTTAAAAAGTAAAGATGCTGTGAGATCTTAAAGATGATAAAGATTTCTAGACATCTGGGAATGCTATGACTGGGTTGCTTTAATAAGTTATTTGTTATGGTTCCAGAAGTATACAGATAGTCCTCTACTTATGATTGTAATTGAGTCAGAATTACAGTCAAATGTCTTAGAGGTCATAAAGCAAGTCACCATGACTTGACTTATTTTATGACCATAAACTGGCTTTCTCAGACATGTTCATTAAGTAACTGCATTTGTTGTTGAGTATATGAAAGAACTTCCTATTGAAGGGAGGGGAGGAAGCTTCTCTTCATTGCATTTGGTTGGAGAAAAGAAAAATTGAAGCCCAGTACTGCAGTTCCCCTTTTGCCTGCTAGAGGAATTTATTTACTCCACCATGTGAAGGATGGAATTTATCTAACAAGCAGTAGATTTTGCTTTCAAGGAGGATATCTTAGAAGGACATGTCATATCTTCAGCCAGTCTTGAGAACAAAATTTCTGCCTGTCAAAGAGACTCTGCCCCAATCTATCTCTCTATATCTGGCAAGCAGCATTTTTATTATCTGAGAAGCTGGCTGAAAAAGATCTACCCCCAAATCCAAGCTTAGATTTTGGAATTGACTTTTTTCAGTAAACCCGAGGAAGTAACTAGGTGGCAATCGCTTGCAACCTTCCCTGCCAGCTTCCTATTGACTTCCTAGAGAAGCCAATAGGGAAGATAGTATATGATGATCAGATAATTGCAGAGCACTTGGCAACTTGTCCTAAGTACAAATTGGGAATGACTGTAACAATCATTAGTTCAGGTGCTGGTCATAGTCCCTTTCAGCACCAAGGCCTATCTGTATATCAATACATACATTATATGTATGTATATTTAATGGATTCATAAATAACATAAAATAAATACAGATGTATCTATTAATGAATCAACCAATTAATCTGCAATCTATTTGCAGAGGATTAAATGCATCCACAATAATATATTATCTAACTCAGATAACCCACAAAATATAGCTATTGTGCAAATAAAACAAAAAAATCCTATTATGTCTAAAATTTCTCATTAAAATTCTGCAAATCAGATATGAATTAATATGCTTAACTATGAATAAAAAAAATGAAACGAAAAACCTTCCTCATTTGCAAAAACAAAATTGCTCCATAGAAACACAAACTTAAAAAGTGATTTGAATGATTGTATTTAGCATTTGGTGTATTTTTTTTGGGTGGGGAGAGAAATTAGTATGGGCTTATACATATTTTCCCCAGAACAATTCTATGAAAGAGAAACACAGACTTAAAATGAGCTTCCACAGGTACAGGTGGAAGCTTAAGTTTAACAACTACAGCATACTTTATCACAGTGGGATATATAGCTATTTAACTGAGGAATATAACCGAAGTTAACCTTTGCAAAACTATATACACACACACACACACTCTATGTATCTGTTTATTAAACTTACATGCTTCAGAGTTTGAAAACTTATCTTTGAATCTGGAGTATAAAATCTTTTTTTAAAACTGAGGACTGCATGTTTTCTATGTGAAGTGACTATGGCTTGCATATTGATAGTGAAATAACTAATTCAATTTTTCTTTTTTTCTCTTTCTTTTCTTTGTGTTAAATTCAAGGTGAGAAATAATGTGTCATTTTTACTACCTCTACTTCTATCTGGAAAACTGACACATTAATGCTTTATTATACTATTATTACAATATTAAATGTGTTTGAAATTATCAGTAACAGAGCTTCTGTACAATTTACCTCTAAGGAAGTAAAAGCAATGTACTTTCAACTTACTAATCAATAAAACTCTTACTATTTTAGATTTAAATACTTTTAATAAGTTGATATTATGAATAATCAAAATTAACCCACACATTTAAGATTTCTCAAAATATGATAATTATTAGATATCAAGCTATAAATTATAACTGATAAATCACAATAGCTAGTTTTATGAAAACATACAGTACAATTTAGTGCAATATGAATTTAGCCTATACACCAATACCAATGGCAACTACTTAGATATACTACAACATAAACAACTGATTTGTTAGTTTTCTATATATAATTTTAACTTTTCTACCACTGTACATGAATTTCTACTTGCTTTAACGTTAAAATTTAGCTCATACAAATAATGTATGAATGTATAGATTAAGTTAAAATTCTAATAGCAAAAGATGAACATTTCATGGACAATAGATGAAGTCTATCTGTTCTCTAAAATGGACAGGAATGGGTGAATTTAATTCAGATGACCATCAGGTATACTACTGCGGGCAAGAATCCCTCAGAAGAAATGGATTAGCCTTCATAAACAATAAAAGAGTAGGAAAAGCAATACTGGGATACAATCCCCAAAATGACAGAACGATCTCAGTTCGAATCCAAGGCAAACCATTCAGTATCACAGTAGTCCAAGTCTATGCCCCAAACACTGGTGCTGAAGAGGCTGAAATTGGTTCTATGAAGCCCTACAACACCTTATACAATTAACAGCAAAAAATGATGTCCTTATTATCATGGGGGATTGGAATGCTAAAGTAGGAAGCCAAAAGATAACCGAAATAACAGAAGTGTTTCGCCTCGGAATACAAAATGAAGCAGGGCACAGGCTGATAAAATTCTGTCAAGATAATACGATAGTCATAGCAAACACTCTTTTCCAACAACCCAAGACGACTCTACACATGGACATCACCAGACGGTCAACACAGAAATCAGATTGGCTATGTGCTCTGCAGCCAAAGATGGAGAAGCTCTATACAGTCAGTAAAAGTCAGCTTTTACTGTCAAGACCAGGAGCTGACTGTGGCTCAGATCATAAGGTTCTCCTTACAAAATTTAGGCTTAAATTGAAGAAAGTTAGGGAAAAGGTCCAGGCCACTCAGGTATGAACTAAATTATATCCCTGATGAATATACAGTAGAGGTGACGAATAGATTTAAGGAATTAATTCTGATAGACAGATCTGAAGAACTATGGACAGAGGTTCACATTGTACAAGAGGTAGCAACTAAAACCATCCCAAAGAAAAAGAAAGGCAAAATGGCTGTCTGAGGAAGCTCTGCAAATAGCTGAGGAAAGAAGGGAAGCAAAAGGTAAGGGAGAAAGAGAAAGATACACCCAGTTGAATGCAGAAATCCAGAGAATAGCTAGAAGAGATAAGAATACATTCTTAAATGAATACTGCAAAGAAATAGAAGAAAACAATAGAATAGGGAGGACCAGAGATCTCTTCAAGAAAATTGGAGATCTGAAGGGAACATTTTTTTAAAATTTATTTATTTTGTCACAACAATATATGCAAACATTGACATAAAAACAACAACACATCACATAAACATATATATAGGCTAAAATATGTATAAAATATAAAATATAGGCTAAAATAGTAAGTTTTTGGTTGAAAATTTTGGGATTTTGAGAAGAGACCACAGAGTCAGGTAGTGAGTTCCAAGCGTTAACAACTTTGTTACAGAAGTCATATTTTCTGCAATCAAGATTGAAGCAGTTAACATTAAGTTTGAATCTATTGTTTGCTCTTGTATTATTGCGATTGAAGCTGAAGTAGTCTTTAACAGGAAGGACATTGCAATAGATGATTTTGTGTGTTAAACACAGGTATTGTCGGAGTCGGTGGAGTTCAAAGTTTTCTAATCCCAGGATTTTGAGTCTGGTGGTATAAGGTATTTTGTTTTTTTCAGAGGAGCGGAGAACTCTTCTTGTAAAATATTTCTGGACGCGTTCAATTGTATTAATATCTGAGATGTGGTATGGGTTTCAGACAGGTGAGCTGTATTCAAGAATTGGTCTAGCAAATGTTTTATAAGCTCTGGTTAGTAGTATAGAGTTTTTGGAAAAGAAGCTGCATAAAATTAGGTTTACAACTCTTAGAGCTTTTTTTGTTATGTAGTTGCAGTGGGCTTTGGCACTTAGGTCATTTGATATGAAAACTCCAAGGTCTTTAACAGGGTGGGGATCATCTATTAGGTAATGTCCATCAAGCTTGTACTTATTGTTAGGGTTCTTTTTCCCAATATGTAAGACTGAGCATTTGCTGGTTTCGTGCAAAGATAGGCATGATAAAGGACCAAAGTGGCAGGAACCTAACGGAGGCAGAAGAGATTAAGAAGAGGTGGCAAAATTACATAGAAGAACTATACAAGAATGAGCTTAACATCCCTGATAACCACGATGGGGCGGTCACTGACCTTGAGCCAGACATCCTAGAATGTGAAGTCAAATAGGCCTTAGGAAATCTGAGCAACAACAAAGCTAGTGGAGGAGACTGTATTCCAGCTGAGCTATTCAAAATCTTAAAATATGATGCAGTAAAAGCGCTACACTCAATTTGTCATTAAATTGGGAAAACTCAGCAGTGGCCACAGGATTGGAAAAAGTCAGTTTACATTCCAATTCCAAAGAAAGGCAATGCCAAAGAATGTTCAAACTATCGCACCATTGCACTCATTTCACATGCTAGTAAGGTTATGCTTAAAATCCTGCAAGCTAGGCTCCAGCAGTATGTGGATCGAGAACTACTAGAAGTACAGCCAGGATTTCAAAGAGGCAGAGGAAGTAGAGATCAAATTGCCAACATACACTGGATCATGGAGGAAGCTAGGGAGTTTCAGAAAAACATCTACTTCTGCTTCATTGACGATGCTAAAGCCTTTGATTGTGTGGATCATAACAAATTGTGGCAAATTCTTAAAGAGATGGGAGTACCAGACCATCTTATTTGTCTCTTGAGAAACCTGTATGTGGGTCAAGAAGCAACAGTGAGAACTGGACACGGAACCACTGATTGGTTCAAAATTGGGAAAGGAGTCCTGTTCTGACCCAGACCCAAGAAGGTAGTAATAAACTTAGTCCGTTATTGTGCCTCGTCCTCCCTCCTCTCCTCAGCCGGGCCCCTCCCATCTCTTGCCAGGCCTGCTGTCAGATTCAGAGTCTGATAATGAAGAGGAACGGCCTGGCATGCCTCCAGCCCCCAGCCCTGGTCCCATGCCTGGAGGGGATGTCAGGAATGAACAAACAAACCTCACTCACACACAGCCATCAGAGGAAGTCAGCCATGGATTGGAATTGCCCGGGCCTGCTCCTTCTGACCCCTCCCTTTCTCAAACAGCAGAAGACAATCTAAAGTGGGAGGATCCTCGCTTCCGGAGATCTGAGAGGCGATCTGAGAGGCGATGTCAGCAGAAGGAAGGGAGGGGCAGGCCTGGATAAGTGCTGAGTCATGGAGCCACACCCCATGGCTTATATAAAAGACCAGCTTGAGTCAAGCAATTTGAGTCAAGCAAAGTCTCATCTGGTTTGCTGAAGTCACACCTTGGATTCCTGCCTGCCCTGAGAAATCTGAAAGGAATTTGGCAAAGCTGCAGAGGCTTCGTGGCCACGCTTGATACAGACTTCCCAGACCCAGTCGTCGGAGGGGGAGGGGGAGACGACATCCGTGGAAAAATAAACTTTATTCGAACAGCTGGGAATTACTTCATTCCCAGCGTCATTCAACTCAAAGTAAAACAAATGCCTCCCAAACACAAATTCTTCAGTTATCTCACAAACCTTAGTCCAATAAGGCAAACTGCCAAAGGCCCTTCCTGGCAAATGTCCAGAAGCCACAAAAACAAAGGCATGCACAAAGCAGAGGACACAGCTACAGCGTTGTTTTCTGGCAAGCTGAAACACCATGCTGGTCTGTTTTAAGCCTTATGGGAGGGGCCAATCATCTCTTGGTCCTACTCCCGAGTTGTCCTCTCTGCTTGAGCTGCTTTTGCCTTTTGGCAGCTCTTCTCATGTGTGCATTAGGAACAGGCTCCTCCTGTTCTTCTGCCTCACTACTATCAGTCTCCATAGGCTCTGGAATTGGCATTTCACTTCCTGATGGCCCTGGCTGCACCTCACTTCCTGATGCCCCTGGCCTCACCTCAGCCTCATCGCTGTCCGACTCCATTGGCAGCTCCGTAGGCTGCTGATGGACCACCACAAGTCCAGCAAGGCTGTATACTATTGCCCTGCCTATTTAACTTATATGCAGAGCACATCATGAGAAAAGCGGGACTAGATGAATCAAAAGTTGGAATTAAGATTGCCGGGAGAAATATCAACAACCTCAGATATGCAGATGATACCACTCTAATGGCAGAAAGCGAAAAGGAATTAAAAACTAAAAGGCGAACAAACAAGTCAGTCCTAGAGGAGATCAACCCTTACTGCTCTTTAGAAGACCAGATCCTGAAGATGAAACTGAAATACTTTGGTCACCTAATGAGAAGGAAGGACTCACTGGAGAAAAGCCAAATGCTGAGAAAGATTGAGGGCAAAAGAAGAAAGGACGACAAAGAATGAGGTTGCTGGATGGAGTCACTGAAGCAGAGGTAAAGGATAGGAAGGCCTGGAGGAATGTTGTTCATGGGGTCGTGATGGGTTGGACACAACTTAGCAACTAACAACAACAATCTCTTCTCAAACTTTGTGAAGCTGAAGGTCAGCCAGCCATTCAATTCTGATATATTCTTACAGTTCCTGATTTCCTAGATATATTGCGCTATGATGGAATATTGATTGGCTATTTAGGCCAGTTGTTTTAATAAGTCCACCATGTGCTTTCAAAGGCTAAGACTAAGAAGGCTATCTCTGCACTAAACTCTGACTAGTCTTGTGAGTATAGAAAAAAATCCTTTTTCCAATTGTATATATAATTATGAACTGTCACTTAAGTATTCACAAGTGCATGCAATATTATGCAGCAATTTAATAATGCTCTGTAAAATTTGTTCCATGAAACTGATTGTAGACTTATTTGAAGTTCAAAAACATTATCATTATAATTTGCTGCAGCAATATGTAAGACCATTTTACCTTTATTTATGCTTAAACTTTATTTAGGCAATTTTTCTGTAAAGCAGTAGCTGCATCATTTTAACTTTGTTTAACATGTAAAAATAGCACGATTAGTTACCAAGTCAGATAATTATATGACCACTTCTCCTCCCCCTGGAAACAGGAGATAGACCATAATGAGCAAAAGTAATGCAATGGTTAGAGTGCAGTACTGCAGGTTACTTCAGCTGACTGCTAGCTGCAGTTCAGCAGTTCAAATTCACCAGCTCAAGGTTGAATCAGTCTTCCATCCTTCTGAGGTGGGTAAAATGAGGACCCAGATTGTTGGGGGTAATGTGCTGACTCTGTAAACCGCTTAGAGAGGGCTGTAAAAGCACTATGAAGTGGTATATAAGTGCTACTGGTATTGCTATAAACTGGGCTATTATAGGCTCTCCCTGGTATTTTTAATATCCCTAGGCTTTGACCAAGCTAAACAATAGTCATTTAATAGAATAAAAGACATAGAATTCCATTCAGAAATAAATAGGATGCCTCTCCACAATAGGAACAGAATTAAACAGGATGTGTGGGAACCATCAAGGTATTTAAAGGATCTAATTTTCCCGAAATATAGAATAGCATTCTTCAGAACCTGATTTAATATCTTCCCTTCAGCACTACTCTAGAGCAGATATAATAAGACCCCAATAGCAGAATGAGTATGTACAGTATATGTGGTAAAGGAAAAGAAGATATAATGTATGTCTTATTGCACTGTGAATTATACAGTGCTTTTAGGTCAATGCATATTCTCCCCTTACTAGAGAGATTACTAGGAAGGGCAGACAATTTTTATGTAGACTAGCTCCTCTGGGATACAAACTTGGCTACTACGCTTGCAGTAGCAAAATTCTGTGCTGCAGCAATGACCACAAGGAAAAATTTGGTTACAGGACTAAAGATGTTTTCTTGTACCAATTTTTCGTAGATATTTTGAACAATTTTTAGAGAATCTACATTTATACTCAAACTTATCCACTTATCTATCAAGTATACATGGACACAATCTAAACTGTATGATACAATGTTATTGGTATGGATGTTATTATTTACTATTGCTATTGGTATTATCTTTTAATATTATTGTAAATAGATTGTCTTGCTGGTCTATGACAGTAATAAACTTTATATTCTAAATTACCTAAATTTTCTTTAAACTGATTTGTCAGGGATAGAATCTATGATACTTTTTACAGGCCAGTCTCAGTTTTACCCTATTCTATATTTTACACTGTTCATTTGGGTTGGAGAGATAAAATTGCCAATGTAACAGTAACAACTTTCAGCTATTTAGGTTTATGAAAGATTGAAAACAAGTATCATTCTGAAAGAGTTTCCCATCCTCTCTTCTGCTTCCCCCCACCCCCACCTGAAACTCCATCAAAATTATGACCCAGAATAGTTAAAAAAGGAAGATTTGCTTGATTTGTTTGGCTCACTCATAAATAACAACAGTTCCACATTTCTGTAACAATTTGGAATGCATTTCCTTTGCAATCTGAGTATTTGCTTGAGTAGCAAGGTGAGTATATATTGGATAATGGTTAATTTGGATTATAATCCTCAGAGCTCCCAGTCAGCATCAACCAGGCTATGTGGGGATAATAATAGTTACAAACTGGTGAGATTTTTACTTTCTAGCAAATATCATCACCGGAAACCACAGCAACTATTATAGTACATACTTGTCGCCATAACTAGGAGTAGACAGTCTTGTTCACCTTTACAGACTCAAGATTTATTTATTTATTTATTTATTTTTTCAAATTTATATACCGCCCTATCTCCCTAAGGACTCAGGGCGGTTGAGATGAAGAACACCTAAGATGTTTGGGTGTTCCCGTACGGACATAAGGCTGAGTAAGGAACCGTAAGGAAACCGTAAAGAAGGCTGAGTAAGGGACCGTAAGGAAAAGCCGAGGAAAAGTTGCGTAAAAATTAGACTTGGTTTATTGGAGGTTTGAGGAAAAGCACTCTTGGCGTCCAAAGGGGATTGGGTCCGTGCGCAACCTTGATAGCGGGTTGTGGTAAGCGTGCCACGGGGAGACTTTGGTTTTCTTCCCGAATAAGCAGCTAAGGTTTCTCTCGCTCTTTCCACCGTCCGTCCCCCATCTTTTTTCCTCTCTCGAAGTCCCCCCGCTTTTGCTAAGTCTCGAGCGGAGACCCCACTCCCATTAAGCACCCACATGGTAGTTTCAGACCCAACCCAGCACGCCTCCGGCAGGGAATATATATATACACACACACACACATATATGTATATATATATATATATTTATAAAAGTATATAAATATATACATATATGAGGAGGCTAAAGAGCGCCCTTCGCACCGTCCGGGTCTCTCCCCCGCCAGCCTTACCTGCCAAGTTCACAGCCGGAGCTGACGGTATAGCGGTCCTCGAAGGGCTCGGTGAGAAGGGGCGTCTGAATCTCAGTCAGGAGTCCCCTACGCTGCTGTACACGAGGCGCTCGGCTGTTGCGGTAAGAATACCGCGGCGGCCGCTTCTGCTCCGAACTCATAGCTAAAGTCCGAGAAGGCGGCAGCGGCGGCGGCGGCGAAGAGAGCGGCGCCTGCGGCTTCTCTTCTTCTTTTACCTCCTTTTTGCTGCCAAGCCAAAGCAGCACCCGGCTCACTCCGCGTTTCATTTAGTAATTCGAAGCAGCAGCCAGAGGTCTATGACAGAAGCCCCAAAAAGAGCAACAGCAACGGCACCGAGCCTCGAGCAACTGCCACGCCCTCCCGCGGACTCCTCCTCTTCGTGCTACAACTGGCACCGCCCAAGCGCCTCACCTGCAGGGAAGAAAAAGGAGAGCGCGACGTGCTGCGAGAGTGACGTCAGAGCCGTAACCATACTGATTCGACAGGCTGGTGGACGGACAGCGCCATCTAGCGATGTAGCGCCAAAAAAATTCGACGGCTCCACGGAAGAACGAACTACTTACTGCACGTGCATGTTTGCAAAAATGCAATTAATTTTGAAACGAATTTTTGGAGGAAACTATCCAAAATCTAACTATTGGAGTTTAATTTCAGAAATTAATTTTCTCCATGGAGTTTTCCTTTGATATGCAAGAACTTGTCATTTCAGCACCAAACAATATTAGTCTGAAAGTCTTTAACAGTAACAGAGTTGGAAGGGAACTTGGAGGTCATTTAGTCCAACCCCCACACGCAGTAGACCTGAACTAGGGATTCGAACTGTTGAACTGCCAACCTTTCTGATTGACAAGCTCAGTGTCTTAGCCACTGAGCCACTTAGTCAGGCTTTATAGTCCTTGAATATATTTGTAAATTTTAAGAAAGATACAACCCAGTTGGGAAAAAAATAATGTAATCCACAATCTTGCTACCTTTGAAACGTAATCCAGAATCAATGTTTTCTCTTGTTCAAGTCTGACATATAATTAATATATTTTATTGTATGATTACTTTAGTATATTACATATACTAAATTTATCATTTGCTTCTGTACCCTATAAAAAGACTTAACACCCCCCCCCTTAATGAATGTTTTTTTTTGATTTGCCTAAATTATTTGGTGATTAGTTTTTGGGAGGGGCAAAGAAGCCACGATCGACCTCTTGCCTTCCGCTGCCGCCACTACCTCTGCCTCTTCCTTCTCTCTGCCAACAGAAGTCGGAGAGGAAAAGGCAGTTGCTTCCTTGAGCGTTTCTCCGCGTTTCCATCCCAAGTCAGCCGCCCTCACGGAGAAACGCTCAGGGAAGCAACTGCCTTTTCCTCTCCGACTTCTGTTGGCAGAGAGAGGAAGAGGCAGAGGTGGGAGCGGCAGCAGAAGGCAAGGGGCCGATCGCAGCCGGCGTGGTTACCCAGCAGGCTCCCTTCGCATGGCTCCCTTCAGCGCCGCCAAACACACACACACGGAGGCCTCCTTTGAGAGGTTTCAGAGGCCGAGGCTTTTTTTTTCCTTTTTCCCCTCCTGCAACCGCTTTGAGGGCTTTGTGGCGCAGAGGACGCCACCTCCCGAAGTTTGGGGAGGAAAGCGGGGCGTGTTAAAGGTAAAAGTGAAATGGGGTGGGGTGGGATTTGGTCCCCTTTTCGCAATCCTCTTCCAAGCGCAGATGGTTCCTCCTTTAATATCTGGTCCTGCACTTGACCTGGCCAGACAGCACACACCTCCAGCACTCTCCCGCCTGTCCTTTCTTCTCCTGACAGGCTCCAGCGATTTGTCATGGGAGCCCTTAGCATACCTGCTCCCTTCCTGAGGTTATTGGCTGCGCTTGTGTGCTGCGGGGGTTGGGTGGTTTTCTGGACTGCTCTGAGAATGGGCCTTCTGACATTTCAAAAGTGTGTATGGGGGTCCTCGCTGTGAAATCAGCCCCCAAAGCAGATGAAAGGAGTCTCAGAGGGGAGGCTGACACAGCCCTTTGGGAGCAGGGGTTACCCAGCCACTGAGCGCTGGACTAAGGTCTGCCTTTCACCTCTCTGGTGGAGAATGGGCTGCCTTCCCCAGTGCTGGGGATATTCCAAGGCACAGCAGAGGTCCGAGGGGCTGTTGACTGGATCAAGTGACCCAGAGGGCTGCAGAGACCGAAGGTGGGGAGGGGCTTTGTTGTTTAGGCCCAGAAGCGAAGTGTGAGAGAGAGACACCCAGCTTTGTTGGCTGAGGAACTCTGGGAGTTGAAGTCCACAAGACTAAAAGTTGCCAAGGTTGGAGACCTCTGCCCTAGACCACTTTAGGAGCAAAGTGGGGTTTGCTGGCATTTCAGGAGGAAGGGGAGGGGGGGGGGGAGAGAGACAGAAGTAGAAAAAGAGAGAAACAAAGAAAGAAAGAGTAAGAAGGAAAGAGGGAGGGAGAGAGACAGAAGTAGAAAAAGAGAGAAACAAAGAAAGAAAGAGTAAGAAGGAAAGAGGGAGGGAGAAAGAAAAGAGAAGAGAAAGAGACAGAGAAACAAAGAGAAAGAAAGAAAGAGAGAGAAAGAAAGAGAGAGAAGGGAGAGAGAGAAAAAGAAAGAAAGAAAGAGAAGGAAAGAGGGAGGAGAAAGAAAAGAGACAGAGAAACAAAGAGAAAGAAAGAAAGAAAGAGGGAGAGAGAGAAAAGAGAGAGAGAAGAGGAAAAAAGGACCACCGACCCTGGCACAGACGAAGAAGCTTTGAAATAGGACAGCAATCTAGGGCTGGAAGGGATCTTAGAGGCCAGCTAGTCCAATCCCCTGCTCCAAACTTTACATCATCTGGATTATTCTGGTGCCTCTAACAGAGAGGAAAATTGCCAGAAAGGAGGAGGAGTTTATTAGGGCAAGGCTGCCATGCAGAGGAAACAGAGATAGTCCTTGACTTATGACCAGAATTGAGTCATTTTGGTTGCTAAGCAAGAATGTTGTTAAGTGAGTTTCACCACATTTTACTCAATCCATGCTCTCTCCTGGCTCTAACAGTCATGTGCAAGTTAAGGGAAGAACATCTGAAGGTGTGTGTAATGTTCTAAATGTATAGAAGTTATAGTTAAATGTGTGGCAGAAAATGGACTGGGTGTGTTTTTCCAAATGTAGTAAGTGAGGTTGAATGTGTATAGTTTTAGAAGAGGTGTGTGTACGTGTGTGTACATACACATATAGTATATATAGTAGATAATATACCCTAACCCTAACCTCTGAGCCTCTGGTGGCTCAGACTGCTAAGACAGTCTGTTATTAACAGCAGCTGCTTGCAATTACTGCAGGTTCAAGTCCCACCAGGCCCAAGATTGACTCAGCCTTCCATCCTTTATAAGGTAGGTAAAATGAGGACCCAGATTGTTGGGGGCAATAAGTTGACTTTGTATATAATATACAAATGGATGAAGACTATTGCTTGACATAGTGTAAGCCACCCTGAGTCTTCGGAGAAGGGTGGGATATAAATGCAAATAAAAACAAAAAACAAAAAACCAAGCAATGCCCACCCAGTCACATGACCACCAAGCCATGCCCACCAAACAAGCCACGCCCACAGGACTGGTAGTAAAAAATTTAGAATCCACTCCTGATGCAGACAAGTGAACCAAAGAGCCATACAATGCAAGGAAGTGAACAATACACTGGATACCTTTTACAGGAAAAGAGATGATAGCAGTGGGGTTCCTTTTGACCTAAGGTGGACAGTCTATAAGCAAACTGAGCTGAACTCCAAAGGGATTTCTGTGTCTTCTGGACTAAGGCAGCTGAGCTATAATGGAAGCAGAAAAACAGTATGAAAAACTAGCACAACCGAAAATGGCTGATATCACCAAAAGAACAGCTGGTTTGTTTTCTCAGAATACTGCAACAAGCTCATTTAAAGAAAAAAAATCCTGCAGCCTTGGGAGACTAGGAAGCTATCAGTTCACCTTGGAATGAATAAGAAATAAGCTATTGTTTTTCCTAAACTAAGTGGCAGAGAGTTTGGATAATTATGGTAAACAAAATTGGCTAGAATAGGGAACTTTTAATTGTTGTTTATGATTTTTTTAGGTGAGAAGAAAACAAAATTAAATAGTGAACTTTGTGTTGTGTCTAACTTTCAGCTGAAATTTGTCCCTGCAATGAGATTTTAACACTTTCTCAAGACTTTTTCCTTGTAATTTGGTCAAGAAGCAAAATTAACCTTATTAAGAGTAGTTGAGGAAACCTTTGTTTCAAAGCGCTGATGAAACTCATAAAGCATTTTATATCAAGCTTTGAAAGAATTTTGAATCATGCACAGCTTAATACTAAAAATGAAAACGATCTTAAAATTATATTTTTCTTTTTGTGAATAAATTTGCCATTGGCATTTGTATTTTCTCTTTAAATATTGCTCAGTAACAAGCCAATTGGAAACAATAGGGCAATCATTTGAAGACTATAATTTGAAACGATCAAAGTTATTAGACGATTTGGTATCCATCTCATGCCACTACAATTCCAATAATTTGGTTTTGTTTTATTTAAGAATATGTAAGTAATAAAATTTGTTTTTGTTTCCCGTCTCTATCTGTTGAAGCCTTCCTTGAATTTCACATGAACCTTCCCACCAGTATATCATGACCATATCTTCCTTCCAGTTGAAAAGTGGGGAGGAAAACAAAAGCAAAAACAAGCACCAAGGTAGGGCTTTTTCTTTGTGACATTGTCTACATTAAGGCACCTTGTTTTGTGTTGTGGGGACATTTGTATGTACAAATTTGTGCATGCATGTAAAGTTCTAAAATTAGGCCTGTCCTTTTAAAACTGAATGTTTTTGTGTGACTAATGCAGGCTCTGGCCATGCCTACATCTACCATTCATTCTGATATGTGCAATTTTTATTTGTATTTTAGGTATTTGTGTATATTGAGTGCATATTAGAAAAAAATTAAGGGGTTTATATTGTCTGTTTATTTTTTGTTATTTGAAGTGTATATAAGTTTCTCCTATTTGCTTTAGCCTGGTTTAGGCTCAAACCCTCCCTCCTTCAGTCTCTCTAAAATTTGCTATCCATTGATTGAAGATCAAAAGGAAGAAAAGGAAAACAAGAATGGTGGAATATAATATAAAGTCTTTTTTACTTGCTTTTTCAGGATTTTCTATGTATCACTCCTGAATTTGCACCAAGATTTCACTGAATGTGAAATCTGCACTTCACATGTGCAGAGTAAAAACCATGTAAAATTGAAAGTGTCTTATCCTTGCATTTTGGAACTGGAAAAAAATGATTTCAAGTGAATTGCAACTTATTTCCAGTGACTATAATTCTTTTTAGGCCACGTTTTTTAAAAAATCCACCCCTACCATCCGCTCCTCCAATGTATCTGTTCCTTGTTAACTAGATTAGTATATAGCAAGGAAAACTAGTTAATGAAGCTACAATTTTGCCTATTGAACATCTTGAGAGAGGAGTCTGTTACATTACAAATTAAAGAGAAAAGATTGCAGGTGTTGCTTGATTCAGAACTTGTCCTTTTTTGGTTGTGCAGTAGGTGAAGCTGATTTTGAATTATGGGAATTGGAAAGGATAATTGAAATGGGAATAAATAGGCTTGATGTTGAAGAAATCTATGCATTAACAGTTATTGATATATTGTTTTAAACCATATATTTCTTTTATCTGATAAGTTTGTAATCAGAGAACCACCATCCATTGAACTCTTGACAGTCTAACCTTTATCATGAAACTTTTCTGTTAACTTTTGTATTTACATTTTTAATTTAGTTTAATTTAATTTAATTGAGGTAAACTGACTTTACCTCAGTTTGCAGATATTCCCTAATTATCTGGAATTAGTTCTCTACTGATATTTTATATTTTAAAAACTTGTTGAAGCTAACAAATCCAAAGACTCTTTAATTTTGCAAAGATCACAGAGCTTCACCAATCAAACTACAGTCTTATTTTTCTAAAGTCATTTATCTGGACTATATTATACATCTGATACAATAAAACTTCACAGCTCAGGTGGATGCTGTTCTCCGCTTGCTTCTGCCTTCTATTAAGTGACAGGTGAGAGCTTTACTTGAAATGCTAGATTTTTGTCTTGGACACTAGGATTTGGCAGGCTAACTAAACATTTCTGAAGAACATTTCTAAAGAACAACCTGCTCTGTAAGGCTGGACCCTGTTGCTCATTGTGCAATAGATATCTAAGAGCTTTTTGATGCTACTCTCCCTCCTACTCAAATATTAAAAAACTTGGTTTGAATTTTCCATTAACAGGTTGTTGTTTTGCTTGTTCCTCATAAGCAAATTTTGTTCCTCTCCTCTAATATCAAGCCTTTCTATGTTATTGTTTAGCCATTTATGAAGCAGAACTTTCAGTGACTCTAAATTTGATTTTGAAGCACTATACGAGGCTGCAGATCCACAAACAGTGGATCCTAAACCTGGTAGAGAAACCTTGCTCAGATGTTACTAATGTGTTAGTATAAAATCTTAACTGAATTATTTTTGGATGGGTTTTTCTTTGTGGTTGATAGAGTTCATTTAATAAGGGTTGTATTTTCAACTTGCTGAGAAGAAGTCTTTCCACCTTCCTTGGGAAGCCTAGAAGTTGAATTTACTACCTTAATTCGTGTTTGTTGTATTGCCAGAGCCAAAACTTAATATATTCATTGATTCTACGTATGTAACCTGCAGAAACTGATTAGACTAGTTGCCTCCCTAGCAACAGTGTGAGAGAGCAGTCTGCTTAGAAAATGGTCAGTTCCTTAAGCCCTCTTCCCAGCCAACACATCAAATTAACTATAAAAGCTGTGCTGAAAGATATATGGTGGTGTTCATGGTTAAGAAGGAAGGTGGTGTGTATTTGTGTGTGGAAATAAAGCAGTAAGTACTAGCCTATAAGTGCTTATGTGTTGCCTAGAGGCCTGTATTGCCTGTGTGTGTGTGTGTGTTTGGTTTGAGGCCCACTGACTTGTGTTTGCTAAAAAAAACTATGACAAAGTTGTGGCAAAGATGGAATATAAAAAAAACCTCTGGGTATTCAAAAGGTAGGATATCCATAAAAAATGTGGGATATCCAATACAAGGTGGTAACTGCACAAGTAGAATTAGCTTAAACTCAAAGAGTTCATTAAACACTCTATGAAAAGAAAGGAAAGAAAGAAAGAAAGAAAGAAAGGGGTTTGGACCTTGCAGAGCTCAGATTTTGCAGGAGTTGGCTACAGATTTTGCAGGAGTTGGCTACAGAAACCAAATGTCTTACCAGAGCCCACACCCAACAAATATGGAAAAGGCAGAAGGGACAAATTCACTCTTTGTGAAGACTACCATTTTGGCAGAGACAGATATCCACCCTTGTAGGCCTCTGGTGAAAGCAAAGCAGAAAGCAGACCAGCCAGAAATAGGGCTAGACCAAGAAGTCACTATCATCACAGAGATCTTAAAGTGTCAGCAAGACAAAAGGCTTGGATGGAGTCACTGAAGCAGTAGGCGTGAGTTTAAATGGACTCCAGAAGGTGGTAGAGGACAGGAAGGCCTGGAGGAACGTTGTCCATGGGGTCGCAATGGGTCAGACATGACTTCGCAACTAACAACAACAACAAAAAGAGGAAGAAAAGTAGAGGGAGACAGAAAGAAAATATAGACTAGAATGGAAAGAGAGTGAAAAAGAAGAGAAGACTTTAGGGAGCTGATAGGTCTCCTTAAAGTGATAGTCACCAGAAGGGAAAATGGAAAATTCACCCTTGCAAAAGAAAGATCCAACACTAAAACATTGTTGGTTAGCAGCAGAAAAGAAGACAGACAAGGAAACAAATCCCAAATTTCAAGTTAAATCAATAGTGTTTACATGTAAATGTAAGTCTTCATCCCTATACAAATTGAACAGATAATTGTTCAACAGATAGTTTTCCTGGGCTAATTTCAATATCACCTTGTAATATTGAAATTAACCCATGAAAACCCATGACTGGATATATGGGTAGGGATAGGACCATATACAGAATTCTGGATAGATTTTATTGATTGGGCATCTGTAGAGAAGTGGCCTACACAGTGCCCTGTGTGTCAGTTGGTAAAGTCAAGAGGGAAACATGATAATGTTTCTATGAGAAAGTCCCTTTAATCACAATTCCTTTTCCTAAAATAGGCATGGACATTGTAGGCCCTTTGTCATGATCTAGCAAAGGCAATGAGTATATCCTATTTATCTATGGTTATGGAATTCTGTATTCTGAAGTGGTTTCATTAAGCAGTATGACTTCAGAAGAATAGCAGAAGATCTGATAAAAATTTTAGTAGTCATATTAAATGAGATCTGCACTGATCAAGGAACCAAATTTGAAACAGTACTATTTAAATATTAATATGCAGACCTAGGAGTAAAAGGGGTATATGTACCAGTCCTTATCATCTGCAGGCCAATCGACTTATGGAAAAGATGAAACTTAAAAGCTATACTCAGGAGTATGCAAAATAATGGGATACATGACTGCATGTTCTAGTATTTGCATACAGCAGAGGTGTCAAACTCAATTTCATTGAGAGCTGCATCAGGATTGTGGTTGACTTTGGGGGGCCATGGTGGGCATGGTGGGTATGGGCGTACGGTCAGCTCCCACTGCTGCTGTGCTCGCTCTCCTTGGCTAGGTCGCTCCTGGTGTGTGTGGGAGGCAAAGTGTGTGGATCAGAGGGAGGCCCACTCCCTTTCCTTGCGAGGAGACCCGGCTTTGTAACCAAAGCATCCTCAGTGATAGGTTGGGAGACCATCAGGAGAGGTCAGGAGGAAGGGGCAAAGACAAAAGGCAGCTGGGCTACTGGTGGCCAAATGCTAAGGCAGGATTTACCACTTACCCTCACTGTCTCTCATTATAATTCCCCTTCCTTCCTTCCTTCCTTCCTTCCTTCCTTCCTTCCTTCCTTCCTTCCTTCCCTTCCCTTCCCTTCCCTTCCCTTCCCTTTCCTTTTTTCTTTCCCTCTTCATTCTCCTTTCTTTTTTCTTTCTACCCCTCTTTCTTCCTTTTTCCTTCCTTACCCTCTTCCCCTCTTTCCTTCTTTTTCTTTGTCTTCCTGTCCCTTTTTGGATGCTCAAATGTGAAAGGGGAAATATTTCTCAATGCCTCCTCGCCTTGTGATCAAATGCCACTTTTGCTAGTAGTTTGTGGCCACTTATAGGACTGAGAACAAACCAGGCTCAGTTTATCCCATGCTGGCTAGCACAAAGCCTTGCCATTCTTCTTGTCATCTCCCCTGCTCAAGCAGCGTTGGGCTCCATGGGACAGGTTCATTCCTGCCCCCGCAGAGTGAACTTTGGTGGGCTGGACACAAGTGTGAAGGGCCTGTCCCCTCAGTGCCTCCTCACTCAGTTGAAAGCTTCATTCAGCCTTCAAACAGTAAGGCTGGCACATGCAAGCGAGCAGGGCCATGGACAGCATTGGTTCCTGCGCCCAGCCAATTCTGATTCCACTGCTGGCCTTACTGTTTGAAAGCTGAACAAAATGTGCAACTGAGTGAGGAGGCACTGCAGGGGCAGCCCCTTCACACTGGTATCCAGCCTGCCGGATTTTGCTGCACCAGGGCAGGAATGACCCTGTCCCATGGAGCCCAATGCTGTTTGAGCAGGGATGATGACAATGAGAAGAACGGTGAGGCTTTGCATCAGCCGGTTGGCCAGACAGGGAAGCAGGTCAGGCGGGGCTGGCTGGTTGGAGAGGGGGAAATCATGGCTGCCACCGCCAGCAGCCACGCTGAAGCAGGGATTGTACTCTCTCTCTCTCATACACACAAACTGTTTGGAGAGCCACCCTCCCCCCCCTCTCTCTGTGGCGGCAGTTATGGCGCTTCAGTGCCTGACTGGCAAGGTGCTCATGTAAGCTGGTGTGGGGCATAGGGGGCAGCTCCAGGCCTCCCACTGAAAAAATGCTTTTAAAAGTAAAAAAAAGCCTTTGATGATCGAACGGCTTTTAAAAGGCTTTTAAAAGGCTCCTCTTATGATCCCAGCTGAAGTTGCCTGATCGCCAGAACCTCTTAAAAGGGTTTTTTTAACAACCACTTCGGCCGAAGAGGTTATAAAAAAAAGCTTTTAAAAGGCTCCTCTGGCAATCCCAGCTGAGTTGCGTGATCGCCAGAACCTTTAAAAAGCATGTTTTCTACAAGCTCTTCGGCTGAAGAGGTTGTTAAAAAAACCCTTTTAAGAGGTTCTGGTGATCAGGCAACTTCAGCTGGGATCATAAGAGGAGCCTTTAAAAAGCTTTTTTTCCCCTGGCAATTGCAGCTGAGTTGCCTGATCATCACAGGCTTTTAAAATCATTTTTTTTACAACCTCTTACAACAGCCCCCGCCCATACCCACGCAATTGCCCGGTCCCCACTTGCCTAATTGCTGCTTCTTTCGGCTCGCAAAGCCTTGCTTCGGCTGCTGCAATCAATTGCATCAGCTAGCAACTGAATCTGCCTGCCTGCAATCCATCTCCTCGGTGAGCAACTCAATCTGCCGGCCTCCAATTGGGTAAGTAACTGCCTGGGAAGCTTTAAAAAATAATTAATTGGGTTTTTTTTAAGGAGTTTTTTTTTAGACAGCAATTTAAAGTTAAGGAAGTTGCTTTTATCTAAAAAATATAAATAAAAATAATAAAATATTTGTGCAGCTTTCTGAGATTTGGTGCATTCCTGTAATGTTTCACTCTAATTACACAAACATACAAAATCTCACAAAGCTGTATGTGGCATTTTGTGTGTGTGTGTGTGTGAGAGAGAGAAAGAGTCAGTTGTGTTGTGTTGTGTGTGTGTAAAGTGTGAAAGTTGGTTTTTGAGCTTTTTGTGGCTATCTGAGGTTCCTGCTTGTTCCAGGGGCCAAGTGGGTGAAGTGCAGCTGCTTTTACATTGTGTGTGTGTCAGTTGTGTTGTGTTGTGTTGTGTGTGTGTAAAGTGTGAAAGTTGGTTTTTGGTACCTCTTATTGTTTTGTGTACTTTATTATTTTTATTATTTATTGTTATTGACCATGCCCACCCAGTCACCTGACCACCAAGCCATGCCCACCAATTAAGCCACACCCACAGAACCAGTAGGGAAAATTTTTAGATTTCACCCCGGGTTTAAGGTAAAAGGCATGAGGATTAGTGAGACTAACAACAGGATCAGGTAGAGTGTTCCAGACATTTACTACTCTATTGCAGAAGTCATATTTCCTACAATCAAGATTAGAGTGAATTATATTGCGTTTGAATCTACTGATTGCCCTTGTGTTATTGTGGTTGAAATTAAAGTACTCATTTACAGGTAGGACGTTTTGGTAAATAATCTTATGAACTAAGCTTAGGTCAGAATGTAGATGATGTTGTTCAAGGCTATCTAGACCTAAAATTTCAAGCCTGGTGGTATAGGGAATTTTATTTTGAGCAGACGATTTGAGTACTCTTCTAGTAAAATATCTCTGGACCCTCTCTAATGTACTGATGTCTGAAATACAGTGAGGGTTCCAGGCAGGTGAGCAGTATTCAAGTGTAGGTCTGGCAAAAGTTTTGTATGTCTTAGTTTGAAGTATAGCATTACCAGAGAGAAAACTTCATAAAATAAAATTGACAACTCTTAATACCTTTTTTGCAATGATGTTACAGTGAGCTCTAGGGCTTAGATCTTTTGAAATGAGTACTCCTAGGTGCTTGACAGAGTGTAGGTCAACTTTTAGATAGTTTCCGGCCAGCAAATATTTGATGTCCTTATTTCTATTGCCAATGTACAGGATTGAGTGTTTGTTTGCAGAGATTTGAAGTTGCCAATTGTTTGACCATTCAGATACATAGTCTAAGTCATTTTGAAGGGTAATATAGCATCTGTGCTGTTGAATAGTTTAACATCATTGGCAAAGAGGACACAGCTGCTTATAATTTGATCATAAAGGTCATTGATATAAAGCAGAAAGAGTGCTGGACCTAGAATGCTGCTTGGGGAACACAGCTGTTAACAGGTGTAGGATTTGATAGGGCGCTGCCTATTTTGACCACTTGTTGTTTGTTTGACAGGAATGCAGCTATCCAATTATGCAGGTGTCCAGAAATGCCATAAGATTTTAGTTTTAGAAGTAGTTTGTCATGCACTACTGAATCAAAAGCTTTACAGATGTCTATGTAAATTGCGTCTATTGCTTTGGCCTGGTTGAGTTGAGAGGTCCAAATGTTTTTGCAGTATATGAGTTGCAGATTACATGACAAATTTTTCCTGAAATCAAATTGTTTATTAGAGAGTAGGTTATTTGTCACTAAGTGGGGGGTGATGGATTGGTTTATAATGGATTCTATGATTTCCCAGGCATCAATAGGATTTAGGTCTTTTGAGTTATGGGAGACAAACTCAAGGGATTCTAGACATCATTGTAGGTGTAAAAGGCCTAAAACCTAATCAAATATACCTTCATACAGAGGAATAAGTTAAAAGCCCTAGGACACACTGCCCACTTGCAGGGCGTGTCAAATTTTTCAACTTTCAATTTCCAAACATCAGGGGTGCTCAAAAGTTGTAGCATGCCTTGGATATTGTAAATATATTTTGGTTACTTTAATACAGTGGTTCCCAACATGGGGCCCATGCCCCACAAGGGGGAAAATTGATTTTTAATGGGGGAAATTTAAAAATGAGCTATTAACTGAGTTTTTGAAAGCCCTCTAACTGTTCTTATATATTTGTGATGAAACAGCTGGTGTTTCATTTACCTATTGTTGTCTTTGTTAAAGTGAATTTCCTAGGGCCTGGTCTGAAAAGGATATTCCAGCTGGGGGGGGGGGAGCAACTGCCAGCCAATCAGATGTGTTCTCACTAAGGATCATGGGACTGGCAGAGTCTCTCTCTTTCCTATGGGCTTTCGTGCTAGGTGCTTGTAGGGAGAGCTGCTTTGTGGGAGACAGAGTGGATGGCTGCTGGGGAAAGTGAGGATAAAGAACCAGGACCCAGGTTTAAGTAAGAAATTGCTAGATTTACAGTTATTTTTAGTCTGTGTTTTCTCAGGCTGTGTTTTACAAGACTTTTCCTCCCAGAGCAATCTGAGGCTGGGCCATGCATGTGTAGGTCTTGCCAGGCCTGTGTGATTCACCTCCACCTACTGAACTACCAAAACATTTCTCCACTAAACTGCAGGTTCAAACCAAGTGGGCGAGTGGGGGTGGTGGTCATAGGCTGTTGTTGTTAATTGCGAAGTTGTGTCCGACCCATCGCGACCCCATGGGCAATGTTCCTCCAGGCCTTCCTATCCTCTACTATCCCTTGGAGTCCATTTAAGCTCACACCAACTGCTTCAGTGACTCCATCCAGCCACCTCGTTCTCTGCCATCCCCTTCTTTTTTTGCCCTCAATCTTTCCCAGCATTAGGCTCTTCTCCAGTGAGTCCTTCCTTCTCATTGGGTGGCCAAAGTATTTGACTTTCATCTTCAGGATCTGGCCTTCTAAAGAGCAGTCAGGGTTGATCTCCTCTAGGACTGACTTGTTTATTCGCCTTGCAGTCCAAGGGACTCGCAGGAGTCTTCTCCAGCACCAGAGTTCAAAGGCCTCAATTCTTTGGCACTCAGCCTTTCTTATGATCCAACCTTCACAGCCATATACGCACTTTTGTTGGCAGGGTGATGTCTCTGCTTTTTAATACACTGTCTAGATTTGCCATAGCTTTTCTCCCCAGGAGCAAGTGTCTTTTAATTTCTTGGCTGCAGTCCCCATCTGCGGTGATCTTGGAGCCCAGGAAAATAAAATCTGTCACTACCTCCATTTCTTCCCCATCTATCTGCCAGGAATTGAGAGGGCCGGATGCCATGATCTTAGTTTTCTTAATGTTGAGTTTCAAGCCAACTTTTGCACTCTCCTCCTGTACCCGCATCAAGAGGCTTTTTAGTTCCTCTTCGCTTTCTGCCATTAGAATGGTATCATCTGCATATCTGTCGATATTTCTCCAGGCAATTTTAATTCCAACTTTTGATTTATCCAGCCCTGCCTTTCTCATGATGTGCTCTGCATATAAGTTAAATAGGCAGAGGGGTAAAATACAGCCTTGCCGGACTCGTTTCCCAATTTTGAACCTATCAGTAGTTCTGTGCCCAGTTCTCACTGTTGCTTCTTGACCCGCATACAGGTTTCTCAAGAGACAAATAAGATGGTCTGATACGCCCATCTCTTTAAGAACTTGCCACAATTTGTTGTGATCCACACAATCAAAGGCTTTAGCATAGTCAATAAAACAGAAGTAGATGTTTTTCTGGAACTCCCTAGCTTTCTACATGATCCAGCGTATGTTGGCAATTTGGTCTCTAGTTCCTCTGCCTCTTCGAAATCCTGCCTGTACTTCTGGTAGTTCTCGATCCACATACTGCTGGAGCCTAGCTTGTAGGATTTTAAGTATAACCTAGCATGTGAAATGAGTGCAATGGTGTGATAGTTTGAACATTACTTTGGCATTGCCTTTCTTTGGAATTGGAATGTAAACTGAACTTTTCCAATCCTGTGGCCACTGTTAAGTTTTCCAAATTTGCTGACAAATTGAGTGTAGCACTTTTACTGCACCGTCTTTTAAGATTTTGAATAGCTCAGCTGGAATACTATCTCCTCCACTAGCTTTGTTGTTGCTCAGATTTCCTAAGGCCCATTTGACTTCACATTCTAGGATGTCTGGCTCAAGGTCAGTGACTACCCCATCATGGTTATCAGAGATGTTAAGCTCGTTCTTGTATAGTTCTGTGTAATTCCGACGTGTTGGTTCCGTCCCAGGTGCCTGATGGACCCGGAGAAGTTTCTGACGGAGCTTGGGCCACTTCCTGAGGACCTAGCTCACGACTTGGCTGAAGAACTCGTCGCCACCTGGGAAAGGGCGGCGGGGGCCTTTGCGGCCTCTGACCCGGCGCCGATCTCGACCGGCTCCTTGGTATTCCGAGGAGCTGAGAGAGATGAAGCGCCGGAAAAGACACCTAGAGAGTAGTTGGAGGGCCAGCCGTTCTGAATCTGATCGAACACTAGTAAGGTCTCATATTCAGACCTATCTAGTGGCGATAAGAGCAGCAAAGCGTGAGTATTTCTCCGCTCTTATTGCATCAGCAGATAACCGCCCAGCAGCCTTGTTGCGGGTGACCCGCTCCCTTCTTACTCAGGGAGCTAGGGAAGACCCCTTATAAGGCCATGCTGAGGACTTTGGACAATATCTGCATGATAAAATTGCTCAGATTCGGAATGGGCTGGACACAGATTGGATAGTCTCAGATGGGATGATGGAGGCGGTTCTTGAGGCTGTCATCTGGGAGGAGTTTGACACTGTGGCTCCCGAGGACATGGACAGAATACTGAGGAGGCTGAATGCAACCACATGTTTATTGGACCCGTGTCCCTCTTGGCTGGTACTGGCCACACAGGAGGTTACATGAGGCTGGCTACAGGGAATTGTTAACGCTTCTCTGAGGGAGGGTGTCTTCCCTACAGCCTTGAAAGAGGCTGTGGTGAGACCTCTCCTCAAGAAGCCCTCCCTGGATCCAGCTGTTTTATCGAACTATCGTCCGGACTCCAACCTTCGTTTTGTGGCGAAAGTTTTTGAGAGTGTGGTAGTGCATCAGCTCCCTCAGTACCTGGATGAAACTGTCTATCTGGACATGTTCCAGTCCGGCTTCCGGCCTGGGTACAGCACTGAGACGGCGTTGGTCGCGTTAGTGGATGATCTCTGGAGGGCCCAGGACAGGGGTTGTTCCTCTACCCTGGTTCTATTAGATCTCTCAGCGGCTTTTGATACCATCGACCATGGTATCTTGCTGCGGCGGCTGGAGGGGTTAGGAGTGGGGGGCACTGTTTTTCGGTGGTTCTCCTCCTTCCTCTCTGATTGGTTGCAGATGGTGTTGGCAGGGGGGCAGAGATCGACCGCGAGGCGCCTCTTGTGTGGGGTGCCTCAGGGGTCGGTTCTCTCACCTCTCCTGTTCAACATCTATATGAAGCCACTGGGCGAGATCATCCGTGGTTTTGGGGTGCGGTGTCATCTGTACGCTGATGATGCACAGCTATACATTTCCACCCCTAACCACCCCAGCGAAGCCGTTGAAGTGATGTCCCGGTGTCTGGAGGCTGTGCAGGTCTGGATGGGGAAAAACAGGCTCCGACTCAACCCTGCCAAGACCGAGTGGCTGTGGATGCTGGCGTCCTGGTATAATCAGCTGAGGCCATTGCTGTCTGTGGGGGACGAGTCATTGGCCCCCACAGAGAGGGTCCGCAATCTGGGCGTCCTTCTGGATACACAGCTATCGTTGGAAGAGCATTTGACGGCCGTCGCCAGAGGAGCTTTTTATCAGGTCTGCCTGATACGCCAGTTGCGTCCCTTCTTACATTCCTTATGCACAGTCACTCATGCCCTCGTCACTTCCCGTCTGGACTACTGCAACACTCTCTACATGGGGCTCCCCTTGAAGAGCAGCCGAAGGCTCCAACTGGTTCAGAATGCGGTCGCGCGGGTGATAGAGGGAGCGACTCGTTGCTCTCATATAACACCTCTCCTGCGCAGGCTGCACTGGCTTCCGGTGGTCTTTAGGGTACAATTCAAGGTGTTAGTTATCACCTTTAAAGCGCTCCATGGCATAGGACCGGGTTACTTACGGGACCGCCTGCTGCTACCGGTGACCTCCCATCGACCAGTGCACTCCCATAGGGAGGGTCTCCTCAGGGTGCTGTTGGCCAGACAATGTCGGCTGGCGACACTCAGGGGGAGGGCCTTCTCTGTGGGGGCACCAACTCTCTGGAACGAGCTACCACCAGGTATCCACCAACTCCTTGATCTTTGGACCTTTCGACGTGAGCTGAAAACATTTCTGTTCCATCGCGCAGGACTGGCCTAATGGGGTTTTAATAATGGGGTTTTTTATTGGTTTTAAGTGTTATTGGTTTTAAGTGTTTAAGTGTTCAACCAACTTTAAATTTTCCTTTTTAATTTTTTAATTAATTAAGGTTTTAATTTTTGTATTAATTGTTTTACTTTGGCTGAGTCCTTTGGGAGAAGGACGGTATAGAAATTTAAACAATAAATAAATAAATAAATAAATAAATAAATAATTTTGCCATCTCTTAATCTCTTCTGCCTCTGTTAGTCCCTGCCACTTTGGTCCTTTATCATGCCCATCTTGGCATGAAACATTCCCTTCATATCTCCAATTTTCTTGAAGAGATCTCTGGTTTCCCTATTCTATTGTTTTCTTATAATTCTTTGCAGTGTTCATTTAAGAATGTATTCTTATCTCTTCTAGCTATTCTCTGGAATTCTGCATTCAATTGGGTGTATCTTTCTCTTTCTCCCTTGCCTTTTGCTTCCCTTCTTTCCTCAGCTATTTGCAAAGCTTCCTCAGACAGCCATTTTGCTTTCTTGTCTTTCTTTTTCTTTGGGATGGTTTTAGTTGCTACTTCTTGTACAATGTTGCAAACCTCCATCCATAGTTCTTCAGGCACTCTGTCTATCAGATCTAATTCTTAAATCTATTTGTCATCTCTACTGTATATTCATCAGGGATATGATTTAGTTCATACCTGAGTGGCCTGGAGCTTTTCCCTACTTTCTTCAATTTAAGCCTAAATTTTGCAAGGCTCATGATCTGAGCCACAGTCAGCTCCTGGTCTTGTTTTTACTGACTGTATAGAGCTTCTCCATCTTTGGCTGTAGAGCACATAGTCAATCTGATTTCTGTGTTGACCGTCTGGTGATGTCCATGTGTAGAGTCGTCTCTTGGGTTGTTGGAAAAGAGTGTTTGCTATGACCATCATATTATCTTGACAGAATTCTATCAGCCTGTGCCCTGCTTCATTTTGTACTCCAAGGCCAAACTTGCCTGTTATTCTGGATATCTTTTGGCTTCTATTTTAGCATTCCAATCTCCCATGATGATAAGGACATCATTTTTTGGTGTTAATTCTATAAGGTGCTGTAGGGCTTCATAGAACCAGTCAATTTCATCCTCTTCAGCACCAGTGGTTGGGGTGGACTACTTGGACTTGGACTACTGTGATATTGAATGGTTTGCCTTGGATTCAAACTGAGATCATTCTGTCATTTTGGGGATTGCATCCCAGTATTGCTTTTCCTATTCTTTTATTGTTTATGAAGGCTACTCCATTTCTTCTGAGGGATTCTTGCCCGCAGCAGTATACCTGATGGTCTTCTGAATTAAATTCACCCATTCCTGTCCATTTCAGTTCACTGATTCCTAAGATATCGATGTTCAGTCTTGTAATCTCTTGTCTGACCACACCCAGCTTACCTTGATTCATGGATCTTACATTCCAGGTTTCTATGGAGAAAAAAATCTTTACAGCATCGGACTTTCCTTTCACTACCAGATACATCCACAGCTGAGTGTCATTTCAACTTTGGCCCAGTCACTTCATTCTTTCTGGTGCTACTAGTACTAGCCCTCCGCTCTTCCCCAGTAGCATATTGGACACCTTCCAACCTGAGGGGCTCATCTTCCGGCATCATATCTTTTTTCCTTTTTGTACTGTCCATGGGGTTTTCATGGCAAAGATATTGGAGTGGGTTGCCATTTCCTTCTCCAGTGGATCTCGTTTTGTCAGAACTCTCTGCTATGACCTGTCCGTCTTGGGTGTCCCTGCACAGCATAGCTCATAGCTTTATTGAGCTACGCAAGCCCTTCATTGAGCTATGCAAGGCAGTAATCCATGAAGGGGGGGGTCATAGGTTACAACCCCTTTTGTTACTGACTATCTTATTATTCATAAATTAAGCTAAGAATGTTTTTTAAATTTTGCTCTTTCTGTACCATCTTCTCGGAAATGCAAAATGATAAGTCACTTAAAACTTTATTCAATATAAAAGGAGCGATGGCATGGCTTTGTGATGAGACAGAAACTAAATACCCAAATTCAACCTACTTTGCAAGAAAACTGCTGTTATCGTTCCCATCTTCATATTTAGCTGAATGTGGCTTTGGTGCTGTAAATGATTTGCTACTAAAGAAAAGAAATCGACTGGATATCATTGAACAAGGAGACTTCAGAATGAAGCTGACTAAATTGGAGCTTAATATACAAATGGATGAAGACTATTGCTTGACATAGTGTAAGCCGCCCTGAGTCTTCGGAGAAGGGCGGGATATAAATGCAAATAAAAAAATAAAAATAAAAAAATAAAATATCTCTCAAGAAGGCATCAAGCACAAGTATCTCACTAACTTAAGTAGATTAAACCTGCAATTCTACATCATTTTCCCAGGAGTAAGCCCCATTGAAGGCAATGGTACTTCTGAGTAGACTTGCATAGGATTGCATTGTAAATATGATCTTGAGGTGAGCTCAAATTGTATTTTGAATTTGTTAGGTAACTTTATTTTAATTTGTATAGTAATTAATATGATCAAAGTATTACAGAAAAAGCTTTCATTAAAATTATATTTTGTATTTATGCATTTCAGTTCTCTATTATATGTTTTGAAACTTTATTTGCTGTTTTTTTCATATCCCTTCATACTATTATTTTTTAAGTCCCCCTTAAAAAATCTTATTTCTACTGTCTTTTATTTTTCTCTTTCATGGATACCATGTTCTTTGGAACCTTGTTTAAACCAAGTTTAAAGGATGCCTTTTAGGCTTCCTCCGTGTGAGTAGGAGTTCACTTTTTGAATAATAAGAATTATATGTCACGGTGGGTGGGGCCATCAGGATTTTAGAGATGCTTAGGTGGGGCATGGCCAAAAAAAAGTTGGGAACCACTGCTTTAATATATTTTAGATGTGCTTGGTAAGTAAATTCAAAATATAACTTTTTAACATTTTCTGTTTCATTTCTAGTGTGTGTCAAATTTTTCAATTTTTAATTTCCAAACATTAGGAGTGCTCAAAAGTTGTCACATCCCTTGGGGATTGTAAAGATATTTTGGTTACTTTAATATAATTTAGATATGCTGATTACATAAATATCATAAATTTTCAGATCAGCAATTCCCTAACAAACAATTCAGACCAGCAATTCCCCACTAGCATCAAAGAACAACATTATTGTGAGCCAGGTGGATTTTTATCATTTCACTCCAGGAAGAGGCTCAAAAACAGGAAAACCTGCTCAAGTGATTACAGATAATCTGTTGTATTTCAAGAAGAAGAAAGGAGGAGATTCTACAAATGTTAATACTGGCTGTGAATGGGATGCCATGTACTGGGTAGAGGTCAAGCTTGATTGGAAATTGATCTGATTGGTATGTATATTCCACACAAATGAGTTACCCCTATGGCATTTAATCACAAAATTGGATGGGAAGATTTTGTCTAACAATAAATCCCTGCTCAGGCAGAAAATTGCACACTAAAAACTTACTGAAGTTATTTAGGTATGATTCTGATTCTGGACTGGAAGTTGAACTAGAAATATTGGTGAAGTTTTTACCTAGATTTTCATATCCTACTGCACTTTGTTTCATATTCTCGTCTGTACATTTTATTTCTCTGATATACCAAGACGTATCTCATCCTTTGCTGTAACTTTAGTATTTCTCTGAAAACATTATATCAAAACTATACCTAATTGTAATATAGCATTGCAAATTATATTTTGTTTAAAAAATCACTATAAGCCTGACATAATTATTCTATACTTCTTTTGCCCCTTATTGAAGTCCTCTCAAATATTATCTATTATTTATAAAATATATTGTATATGCTTTCTCTTTAAATAAAAGAGGTATATTCTATTAGCTGTACTTGAAGGATACATATAGTAGGAGAAAATGCTTATAGATCATCAAGTATAAGAGAAGAAAAATACTTATTTGGAGGGCATAGAAAAGGCTTCATTCAGAGAATAAACACAGAAAAGAAATTTATAAACATACCACTTCATGCCATAACAAATATTTTATTGACATTCTTTTACAGTGATATGATTGAATAGAAAGCGCAGCCTGAGTATTGTGACATTTTTCTGTCTTAGAACCAAAACCAACCCATTAAGGAGACTTTTCCTGCCATTGACTTTTAGAATAGAATAGAATTTTTTTATTGGCCAAGTGTGATTGGAAACACAAGGAATTTATGAAGTCTTTACTGAAACCATAATTTTGATTTCTGGTTTTAGATCAAATAGAAGCTGCAGGGGATTTAGCCAATATTTCAGTTTGTTACAAAGATATATTATGGGGAAAAGGAGTAATATAACTTTTCAGACCTTGGAAAAGTTACTCCAGATTTGTGGCACATTACAGTAAATTTTGAAATACTAAATCCTACAAAACAGTAGCAGTAACAGTAAACAGTTACTGTTACAGTAACAGTAAAAACACTGGTTTTGTGTATGTTAGATTTAAACAAGGTAGAACTTTGCTGGGAATTCCTTCCTGAGGCCGTATCATGATTGAAGTTAATGACAGTAGACCATGGACTACAGTAGAATTTAGTTCAGAACAGATACATTTTTCTTAAATTCAGCACAGTATTTGGTAAAGTGGGAATACTTTCTAAAAACAAGACTTTATCTGAGTTAAAGTCTAATTGATTTCAATAGAATTTAGAGCCAAATTTTTGTACTTAGGACAATAATTTGTGTGTAAAGATGTGCAATTTGTTTCTTAGAAACATTGACTTTAATATTTTTAGGAATAAATAATTAGTTTCACATTAAAGTGATGCCATTTGGTGTGTGTGTGTGTGTGTGTGTGTGTGATGAAATCTCCAGAAAAAACTTTAATCCCCAGGTGTGATAACGTCTTGGCACTTGACTCCAGTAAGATGTCCAGTTTGCTACCACTGAGACCTTGTAGAAATTGTAATTGTGTGGTTCAACATTTGCTGAATCCACCTTTATGGTTCTAAATATCATTTCAAAAGTGACCAAGAAACATTTTTCTCAGTAATATGAAATCATGGTGAAAATGTATACAGCTTGCATATGAATTTTGTATAGCAAATAAAATTACAGCAGACTGAAACCAATTTTCAGTTTTGTTAAAAATCAAGTAGAAATTCTTACATTTTGAAATTTGAAAAGGCTTTGATCAAAGTAATATATTGAATGATATCCTAACAATTTATATATTTTTCCTGCTGTGTCACTAATTTCCATGTTATTCCAAGTCAGGTGGAATTAACTACTCATTTTCTGAGTATAGGACAGAGCAGAAAAAATCAGATTGGATTTAGTTTCAGATTGGACAAAATTAGTGTTTTCTAAAATTACTCTGTTATCTTCTACTCAAAAGCACTGTCTCAAGACAACACTCTTATTTCTCATATTTTAAAAATGTGATTAGTTTTTTCTCAAGTCAATTTCTAAGGCATTAGCTTCAATGCTTTATCCTCTTATGTAACATTGAGGGATCTGTATAATAGCTAATAAGACAATTTAATATGGAATCATACAACTCCAAAATAATTAATAAATAATACTCCAATGGTATAAGAAAAAAAGAAAAAAGAAACTGTTTTGTTCAGATGGCATGAAGAATAATAGTATCAGATATTTTCTATTTTCTTTTTGCCTGACAGCACTAGTAAGATTCAGAAGGCCAAATAACCAATTTTTATTTCAGTTTCTAAAACATGGCTGACATCTAAAACAAAGTCTTTAATGGATATTTATGACTCTGTATCTCTTCAAATGCCTTCCAGCATGTACAAATCTTTCATCATACTACAGAAAATAGTTTTAATTTTTAATAAAATATAGCTCTAAAAGATATTGTTTTTAACTATACAGTGTTGTAAAGCATTTAAATTGCTTTTTAATAAGCAAATGTATAATATTTGGCCCATCTGGAACTAACAGGTTAGTTAAATGTGCCTTGGCTAGTTTGTGTTTGCTATTTTTCTTTCAGATGCCACCCTATTTTTAATATCATAAATATGCATGCAGTGACATTGCATTTAATTTTGCATGCTAAAAATCATGCTTTAGATGTAGTAATTTCAGAAGGATTTCATCCACAGAAAAGTGCAAATAACATAAATTGCATTTAGTCCAATTTTTTGGGAGGGGGAGTGAGTGGAATTCCATTGGAAGACTTACTGTGTGACTTATAGTAAAAGTGGATTTCCTGCTTATTCAAAGAATTGCAGATAAGTTCCTAAAATCAATCAAACAGCGTCAATATATTTCATACTATGCTTGGAAGTCTCGTATAACTTTTGTGCAACCAGTTACAACACATATGTGTGATTGAAAAAATATCTTAATAAATGAAAGTGGTATCAACATTTGTTTCCAATTGATGATAAATTTAACAGAATATAATAGTTCTAAGATCCTAGATTGAGTTCTTTAGTCTAAAGAAATCTTTTAAGCTAAAATTAACTTTGGGGAATCAGTTCACTGAACTTGCTCATATAAAACATTTCTTTAAAATTACATTTAATGACTCCATTCTTAATAATATGAAGCACAATACTGAATACTAAACAGATTTTTAAAAGACATGTTTCTTTTGCAGAGGAAAGTTCCTTATTAAAAAAAGTGTTTAAAGTTATTAAGTTAAAGGTTAGTTAATTAGCCTTATTAAAACAGGTTTAAGTTATTTAGTCTCATTTGCCTGGTGTAAAGGCTTTTACACAAATCACCGCTTCATATTTCTGTTTGAAATAGTATCATCAGGTGTCATGTGGCAGGGCAAATGACTTTTTTGTGTTACATTTTTTTCTTTTTTGAAATTTGTACAGAATATATCTCAAATTCAGATTTGCTGAAGACAAAATCATAACCCAATTAAGGCATGATTCAGCCACAATATATTTCTGTCCCTGATTTTAAAGACTAATCCACTTTTAAATTTCCCCATATTTGGATCAGGGGCCAACTTATTTTTTAGCTGCAGGTTTGTATTCTAAATAAAATATTTTTCCTCACATAGTAATTATGGAGGAAATACTATATTGGTATTATGGATTATATAATTATGGAGGAAATACCATTCATTGGTATTCCTTTGGGCTCTTCCTTAGTTCCTTGATTTCAGGAAAGAAGAAACTTTGTTCACAAGCTCTATCTTTTTTTTTATTATCCTTCCCTTCTATAGGTTCTTTTCAAGAATTAGAACTTTAGATAATTTACATTCATATAGTATTTTATTGTTTGTTTATTATTATTATTATTATTATTATTATTATTATTATTATTATTATTATTATTATTATTATTATTATTATTATTATTATTAAATTTGTTGCAGCTTCCCACTTCCTAACCACTGGTAGTTTTCTTCCTGTGATAATTTAATAACATACACAATCATTTGTTACTTACTGAATTTTTAAAGATACACACTATAGAAATATGAACTATTTTACTAAAAACAAAACCGTACATACATAGAAATAAAGCTCACTGAGTTCAATAAATTTCATCACCATTGTATGTTTCAGCTTTATTCTCATGTGTAGAAAATTTGTGTAGCAGCAGTGAATAAAAAGAGAAGTGTTATTTTAAATCTTAATTTTTTCCCATTGACTTTGGGAATAGAAAATGAATCTTTTAAATTATCTGTTGTTTCACATGGGTACAGAGGAGTTTAGACTCTTCAGTACACTCAAAGAACTGCTATATTGAGTTTTATCAGGGAATTCAGTTGTTTAGGTAACAGTCCTAAACATCATTCTCTTATTCATATTTTTCCACTCCATCAACCTCTGCAGCTTCTTATACAATGTAATTAGGCTAAATCATTTTAATAGAACTAATTGTGATATTTGACATCAAAGAGAAATGGGACAAAGCCACTCATTATAGTTTCAATAATGGTTCCCAATACATAGTGCAGGATTGTCTATATTACTTTTCTGTTAGGAAATGGACTATCAAAAAACCAAGAATTGATAAGCAGAATGAGAGAAGATAAAGAAAGGTATTTATACTGTTATTTTTTGTTATGTACAATAATTAAAATGGTGCTGCCTGTTATATTACATAATAAACATCCTTCTTGAGTCCAAATATGTGTTTATTTTAATAAGCATTAACCCTTAATTATACCTCAATAGATATGTATTTTAATTTAATTTAACAGTTATTAATAATCATTACATATTCTGATTGCACTGCAGGTTAGTTCTGTTGCTTTGAATAACTTATCTGCACCACATCATTGGGCCCAATTCCAACTGATCTAGCTCATATGAATTATGAGTTCACATTAAAAAATTCAATTTTGCTCATGGTTTTTCACCTTTGTATGATATGTACAAAAATCAATATTAAATGAATAAGATCGTTGACCAACTTCAAAGGTGAAGACATAATACAATTAAGATGGAAAGGATGAACATATAGCTTGGAATGCTTGATGAATATTCTTTTTTAATTAACATAGAAGTAAACATTAACACTTGGTCAAGTGTAGAATAACTTGCATTCATATTTTCATTATTACTAATGGAGGTATGTGTAGATACATGGAGACCTTGTTTTCATATTGCATACAGGGTAATTGCCCATTGGGAATTAAAGATGAAAAGCATGAAAGTTAGTTCTTAAAGGAAAGCTGTTCTTCATGCACAGCTTTTATTTCTCCTGTCTTTTCCATCAGAAATAAAATACTGAAAATAAAATTCATATGGCAGAAGGAGCAAATGATGTCATTGACAAGGAAGCAATTGAATCCCTTTTTTCATTCAAGTCCAAAGGTACTAGTCTCTTCAACAGCTGTCAACAGCTTTTCACACAGCATTGAATATGATGGGTAGGGTGGAAGATCCAGGCGATTGAAACAAGTATGGGCTCTGCAAAATGAAAATAATATGCAAAGCTTTAAAAATAGCATCTTTGTCAGTAATAGTCCAATGTATGTCACTTGTCTTATTGATCCTTTTAAACCTGAAAATGCAAGTAAAACCACATCTTTGGGGAAGGATGTTGTTTGTTATTGCTGTGTAAATTAACAATGGGTTTGAAAGACTATTTCTTTAATCAGAATCTTATGCACAATTTTTCTCTCCAGATTTTCCCTTAGTCACAATTTCCCATTTGAACTGTAAACATAACTTTCCCACAACCAGCAGGAAAGACTGGAAAGGAAAAATGTTAACAAAGGACAAGAATTAGGCACCTTCCTTCTAAGCTGTAATGCTAATGCTTACGAAAAGATTGACAGACCTGTATTTGCAGCTATAACTCTAGACTCAGTTATCTCCTAATTCAAACATTCAGAAAGTATGGTTACTCTCTACTACAAATGGCAAGATGCATCATACTGGAGTCTTGGTGATTTCTGCCATTTTGTGTATTTCTTTATGAGCCATCTAAACAGTGGTGCTATTTATGTTTATATATTAACAGCACTTTATACCTGCTTACAGACAAAGACCTAAAACCATGAAATCAACAATTAAATTAGTGAGGACTTGGACTGAGGAGACAAAGCTAAAGCTACAGGCTTGTTTTGACTGCATTGATTGGAATGTTTTTGAAAATACCTCTGCAGACTTGGATGAACTCAAAGATACTGTAACATCGTATGTCAGTTTTTGTGAAGACCTATGTGTGCTGACCAGAAACCTATGAATATACAGTAACAATATACCTTGGTTCACAGCTAAACTTAAGCAGCTACGTTGTACCAAAGAGAAAGCCTTTGGTACAATGTTGTACAATCAGGCCAGAAATATATTAACAAGGGAAATCAGAGCAGCAAAGAAAAGCTAAGGAATTGGTTTTCAACAAATGAACCAGCAAACATGTAGAAAACTCTTAAAAATATCACTGGTTAAAGCAAACCTCCTTCCTATGCTGAAGGAAATCAACAACAGGCAGATGACCTGAATGTGTTTTACAGTAGATTTGTTAGAAAACTACTGCCACCCATTTCCACAAACTCTAGAGATGTGCTATGTTCTTTCTTGCTTCAAACCCTCTACTATCATTCCAGTGCCGAAGAAGCCCACCATTAAGGAACTAAATGATTTCAGACAAATTGCTCTAATATCTGTAGTTATAAAAACCTTTGAAAGGCTAGTGCTGGCCCATCTGCAATCCATTATGGATCTGCCATTAGATCCCTTGCAATTTGCCTACCCAGCAAATAGATCAACAGAGGATGCTGTTAATGTGACTCCTACAACATCTTGAATCTCCAAAAACCTATGCAAGGGTCTTCTTCGTAGATTTACACTCAGCATTCAATGCCATCATTCCAGATATTCATATAAATAAACTAAATCAGCTAGCTGTACCTGACCACACTTGTAAATGAATTATAAGCTTCCTAACAGACAGGAAGCAGCAGATGCAGCTAAGCAGAATCACATCAGATACCTGTACAATTAGCACAGGGCTGTGTGCTCTCTCCACTTCTCTTGTATCTATATACCAATGACTGCACCTCAAATGATCCATCTGATAAACTATTGATGTTTGCAGATGATACAACAGTGATTGGTCTCAATCGAGGCAATGACGAATCTGCATACAGACGGGAGGTTGAACAACCAGCCTTGTGGTGCAACCAGAACAATCTTGAACTAAACACAGTCAAAACAGTAGAAATGGTGGTAGATTTTGGGAGAAACCCTCCTATACTACCACCTCTTACAATAGTAGACAACACAGTATCAACAGTAGAGACCTTCAAGTTTCTAGTTCTATGGTATCTCAAGACTTAAAATGGACACCTAACATCAAAAACGTCATCAAAAACACACAACAGAGAATGTTTTTTCTGCACCAACTCAGAAAGCTCAAACTGCCCAAAGAATTGCTGATTCAGTTCTAAAGAGAAATTATTGAATCTGTCATTGAGTCTGCACCTCTATAACTGTCTGGTTTGGCTCTGCAACCAAACAAGACAAACACAGACTTCAACAGAAAATTAGAACTGCAAAAAAACCCCCACAATTGCTACTAACTTGCTTTCCATTGAGAACCTGTATACTGTACGGGTCAAAAAAACTGCTGTGAAAATATTTACAGACCCCTCACATCCTGGACATTAATTTGTTTCAACTTCTACCTTCAAAATGACGGTATAGGCACTGCATACCAGAACAACTAGACACAAGGACAATTTTTCTCCAAATGCCATCACTCTGCTAAACAACTAATTCCCACAACATTGTCGAATTATTTACTAAGACTGTATTACTATTATTCTTCTCATCGTTTCTATTACCTATCTCCTCCCACTTATGACTATAACCTTGCTGCTTATATCTCTACAATTTATATTGTTTTATTTATTTCCTAGTATGATTTGATTGCTTATTAGTAACCTATGACTATCACTTGTATCTTATGATTCTTGATGAATGTCTTTTTTCCCTTTTTATGCACACTGAGAGCATATGCACCAAAGACAAATTCCTTGTGTGTCCAATCACACTTGGCAATAAAGAATTCTATTCTATTCTAAAAGTACAAATGGTGCCGAATCTATAGGAAATAGGATTACATTTAGCCAAAGACAATAAGAAGAAACCATATAACCTAGCACAGAGGTCTCCAAACTATGGTCTGTGGCTACATCTGGCCCTCTGGAAGGTTCTAATCTGCCAGCCCCTCCTATGGGCTGTGCTTTGATCCTTTCCAAACAGCACAGGGAGAAAAAGCAGGATTTTATTCATTACTGTTTGGAAAGGAAGATAGGGTTCCCTCAATTTCTGTGATGGGGTGGGGATGGGGTTGTAAGCCAACTGAAGGATTGCTGGACGAGGAAGGGGAAGCATAAAATTTCCTCTGGCTTTGAGCCAGCTGGAGGGTTGCTTCCTTTGCTGAGAGGATGTGTATGATTCAAGGGGCTCCTTTGGATTGTTCTCCCCCTATACCCATGATGTTGAACCGATGGCATGCATGCCAGAGGTGCCATGCAGAGCCCTCTCTGTTGGCATGCGCACTGTTGCCCTAGGTCAGATCTCTGTGTTGCTTCCTTTGTGAGCTTCTGTTTCTATGTTTCTATGTTCCAAAACAGAAGCTCACGAAAGAAAAAGATCTTATCTCTTGCCATGCTGCTGCTGTTGGGATGCTCCGCCTCCCGCCGGCCAGCTGGTCTTTGGGTCTCTGCTGCGCATGCCCACATGACTGCACATATACTTAAGCATGTCTGTGCATGTTGGTGCGCACCTTTTAGTTTGGGCATGCACACACATGCACGTGCGCACCTTTTAGTTTGGGCATGCACACACATGCAGTTTGGGCACTTGTTATCTAAAAGGTTCACCGTCACTGCTGTACACAAAAAAGCTCCATCTGAATTGGCTTAGGGTTGGCCGGATGAGGAAGCGGAAGCCTGCTGGAGCATCGTTTCTTTTGCCTGGGCGGTGGGGGGGGGGAGAGGAGTGGGGAGTGATAGCTTTTCTCTGTTTTTATATTTCCTAATATTTGACATTTTTCTCATATTATTTGTCTAGACAAGCACAACATTGTTTCTTTGTAGTGGTCCCCTTTCTTTTTTGCTTTTGTTGTGAATCATATCATATTGAGCAAAATAAAACACATTAACTCAATTAATTTTTATTTGCTCATTTATAAAATTTATTTTTTTCTCTGCCCCTTAAATGTTTGCAAAGTGTCCAATTCGGCCCTCAGACTGACAAGTTGGAAACTCCTGTTCTAGCATACATGAATACCTGTCTCTACATTAAGACAGCATTTTTGATATTTTTTGAAACCTATTTTGAGTAGTTTCAAGAATATTAAGCCTTTCAAAAAAGCAAGCTGAGGGACTGTTTAACTTTGTAAAGTTTACTGTGGTAAACTTTGCAGCTGCAAGAATATACAGATAGTCCTTGTGTTACAATGGCAATTGGGGCCAGAATTTCTCTCCAGGCATGATTATTCATCTCTAAATTCAGTCTGTCCTTCAGGAGTAATATTTTTATTTTGTACCTAATCTACTAATTTTAAATATAAAAAGATGGCATAGAGTTTGCTTATTTGGTTTAATAACTACTAAGCCTGTAATTAATAGGATCAAGTATGTTTCTTTTATTTTTTGTGATAATATTATAATAGCCTATTTCTAATTATTATTATTATTATTTATTAAATTTATATGTCACTCATCTCATGGTCTGAAACAACTCTGAGTAGCTTATAACATAATAAAACATATCAATATAAAAACAATTATGAATATTAAAATATATTAGTATTATAGCATTAAAATTACGATCAAAAATTGCCTTGTCTTGTTAATACATAAAAATAGGGTGGTCAGAACTGGAGCTAACCAGTCTTTTTTTACTTTTTTTAAATTAGGGGAATTAAATCTCCTTCAGATGTCTTCTCTGATTTTAATTTGGCTATAGATATGTTAGTTATAGACAAAAATGACAATCCCAGAGTCAATACAAGAGGGAATTACATCTGTGATTATAGCATATTCCTTTTAAAAAAATCTTATAGAAGTGATCCTCCAATTTATCTGCTGATATTTGCAAGATAGGACCAAAATACAGGTACAGTCCATCTACTCTTAATCAGTGCCGAAACCAAGTGGTGTTCTTAAGTTTAGCTTCCAAAATTAAGTTCTCCCAATTCTGTCTTGCAGCCTGCATTTTCTTTAGGTCTTTAGGTCAAAAGGACTTTATAATTTCCTTAAAAAATGAATTTATTGCATTTCAGAGAGATTTTTTTATCCTTGATGCAATATTATTTATATCAAGGTTTAAACTTTTTATGTGCATAAACAGCATTGGCTGATAAAAATCTTACCCATGGGAAATTGACTGATACAGTGACACTACCTAGTCAATGAAGTCAGCTAGGCAGATTTGTTTGTGTATCAGAAGCAGGGGCTCTAAAGTCAAGAGCCTAGATAAAAATGTAGCCAAATCTTTAGACCATTAGTTTCATACCTGCTTCTTTATTGTAATGTCAATAAGGCAATGGGCTATTTTTAATGATTCAAGATTTGTTTTAGTGTTTTAATTAGTGGAAAGTGATCATTATCATCTTGAATTTCAATACAGAAGTAAGCTGTAAAATGAATAAAGCTCCAGATAATCATGCTATATTGGGCCCATTAGGGCACCAGAATATAACCTCCCCTTTTAAACCCCCTTTTCATTAAGTCTATCTAGATTTAAACTGTCCAAATGTTGAACTAAATGAAATCCTGCAATGTTATGTTTAAACTTATTGGCTGGTAAACAACCATGCCAGTTTTAGGGATCATTGCAGGGGTGAAATCCAGCAGGTTCTAACAGGTTCTGGAGAACCGGTAGCAGAAATTTTGAGTAGTTCAGAGAACCTGCAAATATCACCTCTGGCTGGCCCCAGAGTGTGGTGGGAGTGGAAATTTTGCAAAATCCTTCCCCCAGGAGGGGAGGGAATGGAGATTTGCCAGTATCCTTTCCCTGGATTGGGAATGGAGATTTTGTAATATCCTTCCCCTGCCATGCCCACCAAGCCACGTCTACAGAACCGGTAGGGAAAAATTTTGGATTTTACCCCTGGATCATTGGCTAGTTAAAATAAATTTTCAAAGGATGTTAAACTGACCAATACTTGCATTAAAGTCATTAGAAATAATAATTATACTGTCTGGGTATTGATATATGTAACCCTAGTGGAGCAATGATAATTTCTCACACTTTGGGTTTCCAGAAATGCAAGTATAGGCCAAGACATGATTATACAACTTGAGGTTTTAAGTTGAATGACAAAAACTACAAGTATCTTTTAGAAACTATTTCAATACTTTAATCTGTCCTTTATAGGGTTACAAAGATTACTTTTAGGCAAATTGAGATGGCATGACTTTAGAAAATAAAAGAGCAGCAATTAATTTATTTTAATTTGTTTACTATTAATTTATTAATTTAATGTTTTTTAATTAGCATAATGGTAGCATTTGAATTTCCTGCTGCAGGAAACTACTTTCTCAGCTGTTTTTCTAATTATTCTGGATTGTATATCATGGTATTCTACTTTTGTGTGACCTTAACAGTCCATGTAAATGGCAAAAGAAAGAATGGTAAAACAAGAAACCACATAGGAAAGGAAAACTTGCTTTAGTTGACTAAGATTTCTCAACATTTAATTACTTATTATCCTTTATGAACCCAAAATGAATTTCTCTCCTGCATCATTTTTGATCTGATGTCCTTTATCACTTTTAGCCTGTCTTTTCTATAACACAAAATACTTAGGATGTCTTATAAAAGCAGTCTTTAATATGATAAATTGGAATATTCAGAGACGCTGTCAAATAGTCTTGTCATTAATAAAAATATGAATCGTGAACATAAAAATAAATTTATACCCAACTATGAATGATAGAATGTCATTTTAAGATGAAACACACCTGGGTAGTGATGTTATTTTACCCCATTTCTCTATACAGAAACGCCGTAGTCCATTGCTCCCTCGAAGGGCTGCAAAGCCTTCATAAGGGACACTAGATGTTCCAGTAACAAACTGTAGCAATCGTAATCTTTGCTCATTGTTGAATCTTTCTACTGCAGCCCAAAACCATCGTATTACTATATGGCCATCATGGTAACCTAAAAGAGAAGATGGGTAAAAGACAAATGCATTAGAACCAGGGAAAAAAGACACAACTGGATGTGAAGATGAACTAAACATTATATTTTGCATTATTTAGTCATATCTGCTCAGAATATGTTTTTTCCACATTAGTTTTATGTAATTGCTGGTATATCTGAATTAAGCATATCCAATATGTATAAAAAATGGTATAGCTATTAGACATAAAAACCAACCTACAACCTATAAATTTATGTAATTTCATACATAAAACTACTTTACAGACATGGGGCAGAATTCCCAGCATTAACAGGACTTAATGAAATGAAAAAATGGCAAGGAAGAATAATTGCAATGTTTACCACCCCGATATTCTGTGTTATTGCGCCAGTCATTAAGGTCGATTTCAGCTGTGCCAGCGATTACCAATTCTAGTTCTCTAGCATCAAAAACTGAAACAAGTCTTGAATCCACAACCTGAAAAATAAAGCATGCATTTAATAAAGCACACACATGCATGCATTTAATAATAAAGCACATATGCTAGCAATAAATGTAGAAATATCAAAAGACTCAATATTTTACACAAGCTAGGTATATTTGCAAATTTGTGAAAGCTGGTTTCCAATTATTAGATATTTGTATAATGCAGACACACCCCAGGTATTCTTTTAATGTGTGTTAATTGTTTGCTTGCATTGTTTTGATCAGCAGGTTTTATTAAGGCCAATAAATGGTAACACCGATCAATTACTGCTCAATAAAATATATTAGGCTTTTTGATACAGAAATGCTGATTATTTAAAATATTACATTGTAAAATAAAATTATTTTAAATATTTTATCAGTAGAAAAGAATAGTGGAAGAGAACCAATTTGATGTGGTGGTGAAGGTGCCAGGCTAAACCAGGAAAATGTGAGTTCTAATCCTGTCTTGTGCCAGCCCATCTCTCAGCCCTAAGAAGGAGGCAATGGCAAAACAGTTTCAATTTTTTCCCAACAAAACTGCAGACTTGTCATTATGATGTCACTGAAGTGTTGGAGCCAAAATTACCCTGTTTGTTGTTGGTTTTTTTTTGCTGGAGGGTGTGTGTGTATGACACTGTCATAGATAACAATGTTTAAGAGATAAAAATTTTCATTAAACTTTTTAAAAAAACAGGAGAAAAAGTAAAAAAACAGCACAACTAAAAATTTATGACTTTTATTTAAGCTGCCAATTTGCTATTGCTTACAAAATGGGATTCAGAAAATGTGCAAAAACTTCCAAGCTGGTAATCAGTAATCTCATTTAAGGCAGCGGTTCCCAGCTCCTGTGGCCCACTACTGGGCTGTGATCTGGGTTGCAGAAGAGATGGGCAAGCACATGTGCATGAAACTGTATTCAAATCAACAGAGGATATTTGTGTTCATGTGTGGAACTTCATGCATGCGCCCCTTCACTCATGCAAGTGGAGCTTCACACACACACATGCACCCGCCATTCATACATACCCCACGCCAGGCTGCTAAGCTGGTAACATTGGGGACCACTGATTTAATGGACTTAGGCCCGGGGCCAGGGAAAGCAATCGGCAGTATCAGAATTTCTGTGAAAGTTTGTAGAGGGAAACCTAAATGTTATATAGGCACAAACCTTTACATTTATTTTCATTTTAAAAATGGAATTTGTACTTTTATTTTTCATAGGTTTTGCTACCAAAAACTACTGAAAAATAGAAGCGCAAATTCCATTTTTAAAATGAAAACAAATGTAAAGGTATATAAGCATGGTATGTCTAAATAATGATTGATCTTCCACTTATACTGATGCTTCCTATTAAGATTTGAAACCACTACTAGAGCAGTTAATTCTTTGTCCTTTTTTGTACTGCATTTGCTGTAATTGAAATGCCTTTATGTTTATGACTCTTCAACTCTTATTTGATAAAATATGATACATACTTCGTAGAAACCACGAACAAGTGCCTCGGTTTGCTGAACAACCCCTCTTTCTACTCGCCACTTAACCATTCTTTCAATATACTCCTTCTTGTTCTTTTCAGTTACTTGCGTATTTGCACCTCCAGATTTCAACTCTCTTTCTGTTACCTAAGAAACAAATCAAATAAGCAAAACATAAATATCGGGCAGGAATATAGAAATTACCATGACAACAAGCACTTTTAATAATCAAGTATTGCTCAATGAAGGTATGTATCGTTACGCTGTTTGATTTGACTTCTTGTGTGGATGTTTATTTTTTTTACTATACACCACAATGAACCAATTTATTGAAATTGGGCATATGTTGGAGATATTGTGTAGTCAGTTCCAGGCCACTGAAGAGAAATTCTATTACAATAACCCATTTCTGGGAACATGGCTAATTGCAAGAGTTTAGTGCAATACAGTAATGGCTCATAACTTATTTGCTTTTTAATCAGTATTGCCTTTAAAATTGTATTAGTTATCTGTGCCAGCAATATTTTAAAAATAGGTGTGTTGGTGGTTAAAACGTGTAACCAATTCTCTAAATCTTCATTATTTCACAGTTTACCTAAAAAGTAGATTTCTGAATAAAGCAGCCAGAACCAATTTTTCCAACTTTTAATTCCAAAAATTCCATCTAGCTCAAACAGAGTTCTTTATTTGGATTTTTAAAATTAGTTTCAATGTTTTTATCAGTCTTAACACTCCAAAACTACTGCATTTCTCAATTATTTTAATTTAGCTTTAGTTAAATTGTATTATTTGGAGCAGATTTCTAATTTTCCAATATCCAAGTGATAAGAAATATTAATCTATTTGAAATTTTAGTAGTTCAGTTATATGCTAATCTTTGATTGTAATAAATATTTGATTGATTTAGATTCAGATACATTCAGGTTTGAGAACTGCATTCATATTGGTAATGCCATGGCTTGCTATTTTTTTTTTAATCTGTTGAAAGAATACCAGATTCTAGAAAGATACCTGATTTGTTGCAACATTGATAATCCTCCCTTTGAAGGCCCAACATAAAAGAATGAACGTTGGAACCAGCTGTTAACAGTATTTAACTTTATTTTGCAAATAAAATGAGATAGTGTCTACATCATTCCTGGATTTTCTTAAAAGAAAGTACTTACATAATAATAAATAATAAATAAACTTGTTTTGTCTCTGCTATTTATATTGTGAACTTTCAACCCAGTTTGCTTAACACCTCTTTACTTGTGATGGCCACAACAAATCCTGACATATATAAATCCCAGTGATGATTGTAAAGTCAATTAAGCAAATGAATACGGTACCTGCCTATTCTTATTTTATAATACTGTAGTTGCTGTTTGTTGTCCTATTTTTTTAATAACTGGTCTCCAGATAAGCTTTGTTCCCAATTTGAAATTTCTATGACTCCTAATTTCTAACTTGTAATAGATTCATATTAAATTACCTGTCCAAACACTTCCTCATTCACTGTGAAAGTGAGATCCAGAATATCAGTAATGATGTTATCTTTCATCCATTGTAAACTTTGGTGGAATTCCTCATCCAGATATTCCATATCACTAAGGTCACATGGCCTGATTGACAATAGATAATAAATTATGTTCAAGTTTCAAATAATAAAATATTAAATAGTAGACTCAGTTCAAACTTTAAGTGCCATTAGCTACCTGCAACCATAGCTAAGCATTGTATTGCCATTTTACTGCCACTGAATAGAGAATTCTACTGCCTGATTTTGTATCAGCTTCCTAGGGATCATCTAGTTCAGGGATGTCAAACTGGTGACCCATGAGCCGGATGCGTCATGTCAACCCCGGCTCTGCAAAGGTAAAAAAATCTCGATACTCATGTAATGTGATCGAGTTTGACACCTGTGAACTAGTTGGTAAAGAAATCCTCTGCTAGATTTAGAATGATTAGATATCTATTTTCTTAATATTATTAGAGTGAGTTACAACTTCTTGGTTCATGCTTGATATTGTTCTCTTCTGATCATGAAGTGTTATTGGAATTTTTATTCATACAAAACTTTGCTATACAGATTTTCTTACAAAGCAATAATTCAAAATATTTCATTGTTAATATATACAATAAAAGGGTAGTACAAATACGTTTTAGGGAAATAAATTCAGATATGTCCTACTGAATTCAAGGTTTCCCCCATTCCCATACCTAACAATTGTCATGTATGTAAATGCATCACACATAAGTATTGATGTGGTTGAACTGTCCCAAACAATCTGATGTGCAATTTGAGAGTTCTAAAATCTTTGTTTCATTTGAACAACTGGTTGGACAGCCTTTGTATAGTTTTAACTTGGACACCAGTTGTGCCTGCTTTTTGATTGGGAGACCCTGCTCATGGACACACCTGCTCTGGTCCATTCATAACTGGATTATTGAAATATGCCCTTGATAGCCACTTATAAAATGCAACTGGTCCAAAATATAGTGGCATGAATAATTAGGAGACCATCTCACAAGCTATACTGGTTACTAGTGAGATTTTGAATGCAATATAAGGAACTGATTCTTATCTATAGAGATTCTCATGCTAAATTATTTGTGGGACCATCTCTTTCTAATTATTTCCATTCAACTGGTAAGTTCTAAAAGGATCAGCATCCTCTAGATTGCTTAAGCAATATCATCTGGTAGGATCCAGAAGAAACAACTTCTCTGATGCCAATAGCATCACCATTTAGAGTGCTGTCTTCTATGAGATTGGGTTGGTCCCAATTCTGCCTGCCTTTCAAAAAGCCTTTAAGACTTCCCCAGGGCACTAAGTCAGGGACTGGCATGAATGATTTTTTCTTGGCACTTTGTCTTTTTTATATGAATTTAACTGCAATTTATTGATGTATGCTGACCTGAGACACGAACTGAATAGGTGGCTGTATAAATTGAATGAATAAATTAATGAATAAATTAAAACTCTCTTTAAAATTCCACTTATCCCATCTTACCAAGAGATTAAAAAAATGTCATAATGGTTTCTGCCATTGAGTCTGTAAATACTCACAGCCTTAACAATGCTTTGTAGAATGGCCTTGTGAAGAAAGCATCAAGTAGATACTGATGAATAAGAGCAAGACCGAGGATACGACCACTAAATCGGAACCTGAACCAAAAACAAACATAATGAGGTATGCATAATTTTTGAGATAGTTTATTCATTTATTTCTGTTTGAAAACAATATATCTAATAGCAATCAAGGCATTTAATCGATACGTAAAAACTGTCGGTGATTTTATCATAGGATTCATTTCATGTGATCTGAATTGATTTTCTAAGCAATTTCTTTCCTGACAATGTGATACAACTGCATTATGAAGGTATCTTAAAAAATAAAAATAAAAAATCGGTTTAAATTAATCCCCATCTTTTAGAAACAGAAGTGCTTTGGGTCAGATCCTATGCTACACATTTATTCAGTTTTTCTCAACCTGATGATCTCCAGATAGTAGCATGTGTATGTGATTGGGAATTCTGGGAGCTGCATTTCCAACAAATCTTAAAGACACAAATTTGAAGAAGTTGCTTTAATATTCTATATGTGTATATTACTGAACATGTGATGACCTGCTCCTCAAAAAGCCAAAACAAAAAATCTTAAATTACAAGGAACAGTACTTGCAAGGTTGTGAAATGATCTACAAAATAGAAAACATTATCTGGATTTCCTAGTAAAATGCATGTTACATGTGTCAGTCCAGAAACAGTCCAAATCACCTTTTGTGCATAGATCATAGCATTAACATAGTTTGGACCATCATTGGGAAATATTGTGGTCTCATATTAACTCATGTAAATAAATATATTTATTTATTGATAAGATTGAGGAAGCCCAGAAATGGCCAAGAAAAATAGTGCCCAAAAATAGTAATAGGTCTGAGGGACAAAATATATCAGAAAAGACTGGAGGAACTGAATATGTACAGCCTGGAGGAGAGAAGGAAAGATGGGGCTTGATTGAAACCTTTAAATATACTAAGGGTGTAAATAATGGGTCTACAAGTCAGTATTTTCAATAGTAAGCAAAAGTCAAGGACATGGAGCAAAATCTCATATTGACAGGAAGAAGTTCAAAAAGGTTAGAAAGTATTGTTTTCACAAAGAGTATTGGAAACTTGGAACCAGCTTCCAGACGAGGTAGTGGTCATTTATTAGTAACTGAGTTTAAACATGCTTGGGATAAACACACTTCCATCATCTGACAATAAATAAATAAATAAATAAACCCCTCAAAGAGCAGACTCAATGAACCATTAGGTATTTTTTCTGCCATCACTTTTCCATGTTTCTATGTTTGAGGAATTACGTATTTTGATATAAATATTGATTTTGAATATGTGTATGCACTCTGAAACAACTACATAAAAAATGAATCTTAAGAAAGAACAGTATATAACTGGCAAAAGGGGGTTTATTGCTAATTCTTGAAAAATGCTAAAAGTGTGGCATCTATTATGGAAGAAAGGAAGCAGGTGTGCACTGAAAGCTTTTTAATAGGATTACAGATGTCAACAAGCAATTAACTAGAATAGAATTTGTATATTATTCCTTGTTTCCCAGTTGTGCATAAAGCAGTCTTATTACATTCAGTAATGTAAAAAACTGCTGTTAATAAAAGATGCTAAAGTAATAGGAAAAAACATAATCTGTCATTTTTTCATATTAAATAGAAACATTATAGTAGAACCAGACCAACCTCCATCGCAAATAATAATAACATCTTATCTGTGCAAGATCTTACAGGGAGAATAAACATTCAGATGCTGCTGCATTATCTGGAGAATTTTTTCCAAAACTAATAAAATAAACTGATTTTAAGAGGAATTAAATAATACCTCTAGTAGATTAGAATAAGAGTTCTGTTTATATCAGACACCATTTATCTAGATCTCCACATGAATTAATTTGTTTTTGACATTCATATGCACCATTTATATATTTGGAAATTCCATTACAAATTATATATGGAGAAACTAAATTTTCATGATTTCGCCTTTAAAGTCATTAAAGCTAATTGTTACAATTTGAAAGCTGTTTTATTTAAAATATAGATGTAGCTAGCATCATTGCAATTGCATGTCTTTTTAATTATTTTAGAGTAAAGGTAAAGGTTCCCCTTGTACATATGTGCTAGTCGTTCCCGACTCTAAGGGGCAGTGCTCATCTCCGTTTCAAAGCCAAAGAGCCAGCGCTGTCCGAATATGTCTCCATGGTCATGTGGCCGGCATGACTAAAAGCGAAAGGCGCACGGAACGCTGTTACCTTCCAACCAAAGGTGGTCCCTATTTTTCTACTTGCATTTTTTACGTGCTTTCGAACTGCTAGTTTGGCAGAAGCTGGGACAAGTAACGGGAGCTCACCCCATTACACGGCACCAGGGGTTGGAACCGCTGAACTGCCGACCTTTCGATCGACAAACTCAGCGTCCTAGCCACTGAGCCACCGCGTCCCATTTTATTTTAGAGTAAGCCCTCTCAAATAATTAAAAACACATGGGATTACAATCATAATGACCAACTGTCATTCAGTTTTATTTTTCCTTCAACTACAGTACTACTGAGAAATTATTGGATATATATTTAATGTCTGTATGACAAATTCACCTCTCTAGGAAGAAAATGTAATGAGATCAAAAGCAATAAAATCTCTTCATTCTATTTGTTAGCCAGCATGTTTAGATTGAAAAAAGAAGAAAGTAGTCAATTTGAAATCCTAGTATATGACAGCAGACAAAACATTATTGCCATTACCAAAATCTGGTGGGATGAAAACCATGACAGGAGCATGCAGCTAGTGAGATTTAAATTGTTCAAACAAAAAATGGACCTAATAAAACAAGAGGCAGAGTTGCACCATATATAAGACATCATTGCACCTTTATAGAAATGTAACAGAAAATGATGAAAACCTTCTTGAATGCATTTAGTTTAATATAAAAGGAAAAGGGGAAAAATGACATTGCTAAAGGGGAATACTGCAGACCATCCAACTGAACAGAGGAAATAGAAAACTTTTTGCTAATCAGTTAGCTACCGTGTGTGCAAGAAGCATACCAAAATAGTAAAAGGGGACTTTAATTACCTGGATATCAACTGGAAGACAAACTCTGTATCTAGTGAAAGATTAAACAAGTTCCTGACAAACCTAGAAGACAACTCTATCTCACAAAAGGTAGAGAAGAGAACTAGAGGGTCAGCCATACTGAACTTAATTCTAACTAATAGAGAAATTGATAGAAGGAGTTGAAGGTACAGGAAGTTTAGGGCACAGTGACTTTATATTATTGGAATTCATATAATGCAAGCACAAGCAATAGAACAAAGATCAGGGAACTGATCTCAACAGACTTAGAGAAACCTAGAAAATGCTTGTGAAAGATTTCATGGATAGAAATCTTCAAGGGAAAAAAACCTTAGAGGTTTGGGAAATTTTAAAAAGTAAGATTTTACTTTACCAGCACAATATCACCGAAGAAGAAAATTAAGAGATCCCAGAAGAAATTGATAAACTAAAAGATAAAAAGGACAAGTATAAAAAATAGAGAAAAGGGCACATAATTGAAGCAAATAGCTAAGATGAAATCAGAAATGCTAAGGCCCAAAATGAATTAAGGGTTGCAACAAATGTCAACAACAACAACAACAACAACAACAGCTTCTTTCAACATGTAAAAAACAAGAAAAAAAGTCAAGGAAATAATTGATCCATTAATGTGAGAAAATGGCAAGATGATGCATAGCAGAGAGAAAGCAAAACTGCTTAACTGATTCTTTGCATCTGTCTTTACAAAAAAGGAAAAAACCCTATCAAAAACAGTACCATAAAAGAAAGATTAGGAATCCAAACAGACAAGAAAATGATAAAAGGCACCTATCTACTCTAGAGGAGTTCAAATCAGTATATCCAGATCGATTACATCCCAGAGTTGTTGAAAAATAGCAGACATGATTTCAGAACCACCGAACCACATCTTTCAAAGATCCTGGAGCACCAGGGAACTGCCAGAGGACTGAAAAAGAGGTGATATGGTTCCCATCTTCAATGAAGGGGGAAAAATAGATCCAAGAATCAACAGACCTATCAACCTGACATCAGTATGTGAGAAGATCCTGGAAAAGATAATCAAGAAACAAATCTGGCAACACCTAAAAACAAACAAAATTGTAATAGAGGGCCAACATGAGTTTATCCAAAACAGATCATGCCAGACAAATCTTATTGCATTTTTGATAGCCTTTTACAAATTAGTGGACAGTGAAATATGGAGAACATAATTTACTTAGAGCATACTCTACTAATTGATAAGATCACCACCACATGGTTTTATAACTGGCTAACCAACTGCACTCAATATATAATCCTTAGTAGAACTATCTCTACATGGAGGGAAGTATGTCAAGGTTCTGTCTTAGGTCCAGTACTCTTAAACATCTTCATAAATGATTTACATGAGGGCATATAAGAGTAACTCATTAAATTTGAAGACAACACCTAATAAGGCTCTGCGCATGCGCAAGTATGGCGTTTCGCTAGGGGAATCGGAGCTGGCGTTGGATGATTTTCTCAGGATGGCAGCCTCTGGGTGACTTGCCGAGCTGCTTTTACCCCCCGGCCCGTTGGATCATCTTCTCGGCGGCCGCAGGAAAGGTATCTTGACCTTCTCGGGTTCGCGGCTGCTGAGAACGGGGGCCGAGGGAAAAGCGGCGAACAGCGAATGGCGGCCATTTTCTGGGCATATGGTGAGGCCCGCTGTTTATCTTCGGCTTCGGCCCGCCTTGTCCATCGGCGCTTTACCGCGCACGGTGAGGCCCCGGCGGGCTGTGAGGTGTCCCATCTGCGTCCTGTGTCCTGTGTTCCATCGGCATGAGGCGAAGCGAGGCCACGGCGGGAGGTGAGGCCCAAGACGAGGCCTTGAGGCATGGCCGCGGCTTATCCTTCCTTTCCATCGGCGCTTTTCACCCGCGTTTTCCATCGGTCTTCTGCCCCCCCCCCGACTTTTGAACGTTGACGGGGTGAAGGATTGTTCCTGGCCTGCAGTCGCCTTCTCTGCCTGAATTTTTCATTATGATGTTCCGATTTTGCCCCCTGCCACATTGGGATCTGTGGTATTCTACAGCTTGTGGGCCCCTTTGGGGAGATCTCTGGCCAGGCCTGCCCCTTGAAACGGCCTGGTCCTGGGGATTGATTTGCCTTTTGGAGTCAGTAGCTGTCTGTGGACAGGCCTTTGGCCTGGAGCAGCTTGTTCTCGGAGCAGCTGGCGGAGGGGGTGATATGGCAGGCTTCGGAGGAGTCCGGAGGAGTCCCGGCCTATTTTGGCTTGTTTCTTCCGAATCAATGCAATATCATCTGCACTTATATGGCCTTTTGAGATTCTTAGGGTGGTTCTCGATGACCACTGCGGAAGAGGCTATGAGAACTGGTTTGAGATCTGCCGGGGGACCTATCCGGTAATTAATGACGGGCATCGATGGCGGGGATGGTAATGCCATCCACCTTATACCCAATGGTTTTTTTGGACTGGATTATGGATAGATTGGCAGTATTTCTTTGACTTATTAAGATCTTTTACAAGGACCTTATTTATGGATTATTTACCATGGATTCTATCTGTCTATTTCCTTTTGTTATACCATCTTTGTCATCATTTTCCAGCCCCTATTTGTCTCATTTGACAACTGGACATCCATTGGAGGATCCATCATTTATTAATGTTCTGCCAACCTGGGATTTTATCATCTTTCGCCAATTCTCATTTTTTCTATGCGTTCCTCTGCACATGAACTCTTGCACCTGCGAGGTGCCCCCGCCTCGCAGGAATGGCCCGCTTCGTTACCGAGGGCCGGCCTCAATGACGGGTCTTGGGACCCACAGAGGTGGCATGCGTCGAGAAAGAGCCTTTGGGGATTTTTAGAGAGGGAATTTTTAAGGGGAGGGAGGGTTAGGGCGGGTGCTGGGGGGAACCCGTCGGGGGGGGCAGTTCCTGCATGTGCTCGCGGCAGTTATTTAATAGGTTTGAAGGTTATGGGGGAGGATTACGTTCCTTTTAGTGAGAGTGGTCCTATCTGTATGGTAAGTGGGAGGGGCAGATATGGCGGAAGTGAGGGCTCGTATCATTTTCTGGGGGCGTGTGCTCGATGTTTGAAGGCGATCACACGCCCCGATCCCCCAGACTTTTTCCGTTCCCCGGATGGTCAAGACCCTCAGAGCCTAGGCCTCTGGTTGATGTTGTGCAATGCACGGTCCGTGGCCAATAAGGCCCCCCTAATCTGTGATCTTATTCAGGGGGGTGCCGCGGACCTTATGGGCGTTACGGAAACCTGGTTGGGCACAGAGGGGGGCGTGCCCCTTGTTGAAATGTGCCCACCGGGTTTCTGAGCATTTCATCGACCGAGGGCCCAAGGTAGGGGTGGGGGGGTGGCGGTTATTAAAGAAAGTCTAGAGCCGAGGGAGACCACTGTGCCTCAGATTGCCGGCTATGAATCCCTCTTTGTGAGGTGGGGTCATAGGTGTCAGAGGGGCTTGCTGGTCACATACCTGGCTCCTTGCTGCATGACAGCAGCCCTGCCCGAGCTTCTGGAGGGGCTTGCTGGAGTGGCTGTTGAGACCCCCACACTTATGGTCATGGGGGACTTTAACTTGCCATCGGCCGGCATGTCATTGACAGTAGCTTGGGAGTTCATGGCTTCCATGACGGCCTTGGATCTGACTCAAGTAGTTGATGGCCCTACCCACATTGGGGGAGGCATGCTGGATCTGATTTTTATCTCTGGGCAGTGGTTGAAGGATCTGGACTTGAGAGATTTAGTCACTGAACCTTTATCATGGTCAGATCACTCTCTCCTTCGTCTAGACTTTCGGACTGCCGCTCAACACTGCAGGGAGACGGAACCAATACGATGGTTCCATCCCAGGCGCCTGATGGACCTGGAGAGGTTCTGGACGGAGCTTGGGCCGTTTCCTGAGGGTCTGGCTCACGGCTCGGCTGAAGAACTAGTCGCGGCTTGGGAACTTGCCGTGGCTGGGGCTCTAGACCGTGTCGTGCCTTTGTGGCCTCTGACCCAGCACAGGTCTCAACCAGCCCCTTGGTTCTCCGAGGGGCTGAGGGAGATGAAACGCCGGAGAAGACGCCTAGAGAGTTCCTGGAGGTCTAGTCGTTTGGAGGCTGATCGGACATTAGTTAGGTCATATAATAGAACCTACCTAGTGGCACTGAGGGAAGCGAGACATTGCTACGTCTCCTCCCTCATTGTATCGGCAGATAACCTCCCGGCCGCCCTGTTTCGGGTGACTCGCTCTCTCCTTCAACAGGGGGAGCGGGATGACCCATTGCAGGGACATGCTGAGGAGTTTAGTAGTTATCTATACGATAAAATCGTTCAGCTTTGGGAGGGCTTGGATCAAAATTGGGTGGATCCAGGTGAGAGGTCGGAGAGCTGTCTTGTTGAGACTGTTTGGGATGAGTTTGACCCTGTGGCTCCCGAGGACATGGACAGGTTATTGGGGAGGTTGAATGCCACCACATGTTTACTGGACCCGTGCCCCTCCTGGTTGGTGCTGGCCACACAGGAGGTGACACGAGGCTGGCTCCAGGGGATTACGAATGTTTCTTTGTTGGAGGGGGTCTTCCCTGCCGCCATGAAAGAGGCGGTGGTGAGACCTCTCCTCAAGAAGCCTTCCCTGGACCCAGCTGTTTTAGGTAATTATTGTCCGGTCTCCAACCTTCGCTTTGTGGCGAAGGTTGTAGAGAGTGTGGTGGCACGTCAATTATCCCAGTACCTGGATGAAACTGTCTATCTAGACCCATTCCAGTCCGGCTTTCGGCCCGGATACAGCACGGAGACGGCTTTGGTCGCGTTGGTTGATGATCTCTGGAGGGCCAGGGATAGGGGTTATTCCTCTGCCTTGATCCTATTAGACCTCTCAGCGGCTTTTGATACCATCGACCATGGTATCCTGCTGCACCGGTTCGAGGGATTGGGAGTGGGAGGCACCGTTTATCGGTGGTTCTCCTCCTATCTCTCTGATCAGTCGCAGACGGCGTTGACGGGAGGGCAGAGGTCGACCCTGAAGCACCTCACTTGTGAGGTGCCGCAGGGGTCGATTCTCTCGCCTCTCCTGTTCAACATCTATATGAAGCCGCTGGGTGAGATCATCAGTGGTTTCGGTGTGAGTTACCAACTGTACGCTGATGATACTCAGCTGTACTTTTCCACACCGGCCCACCCCAACGAAGCTGTCGAAGTGCTGTCCCGGTGCCTGGAGGCCGTACGGGTCTGGATGGGGAGAAACAGGCTCAAGCTCAATCCCTCCAAGACGGAGTGGCTGTGGATGCCGGCACCCCGGTACAGTCAGCCGCAATTGCGGCTGACTGTTGGGGGCGAGTCATTGGCCCCAATGGAAAGGGTGCGCAACTTTGGCGTTCTCCTGGATGGACGGCTGTCCTTTGAAGACCATTTGACGGCCGTCTCCAGGTTCGCCAGTTGCGCCCCTTCCTGGACCGGGATGCCCTATGCACGGTCACTCATGCTCTCATGACATCTCGCCTGGATTACTGCAATGCTCTCTACATGGGGCTTCCCTTGAGGAGCACCCGGAGGCTCCAGTTAGTCCAGAATGCGGCTGCGCGGGTGATAGAGGGAGCCCCTCGTGGCTCCCATGTGACACCACTCCTGCGCAGACTGCACTGGCTGCCTGTGGCCTTCCGGGTGCGCTTCAAGGTTTTGGTAACTATCTTCAAAGCGCTCCATGCCTTAGGGCCAGGCTACTTACGGGACCGTCTGCTGCCACCGATTGCCTCCCACCGACCCGTGCGCTCTCACAGGGAGGGACTCCTTAGGGTGCCGTCCACCAGGCAGTGCCGACTGGCAACACCCAGGGGAAGGGCCTTCTCTGTGGGGGCTCCCACCCTCTGGAATGAACTTCCCCCAGGACTCTGTCAACTTCCTGACCTTCGAACCTTCTGCCGCGAGCTTAAAACACATCTATTTATTTGTGCAGGACTGGACTAGAATTTTAATTTTAAATTTAATTTTAATAGGGTTTTATCATTTTAATTGTTAATTTTAAATTTTGGCCTATTTAAATAAGTTTTTTAATTAGTGTTTTATCTTGTATTATATTTGTATTTTTATCGGGCTGTAAACCGCCCTGAGTCCTTCCGGAGATAGGGCGGTATAAAAATTTGATTAAATAAATAAATAAATAAATAATAAATAACACCAAGCTGGGGGGATTAGCCAATATTCCAGAAAGTAGATTCAAGATCCTGAAGGATCTCAACAGACCTGAGCACTAGGTCCTATCCAACAAAATGTAATTCAATGGCAAGGAAAGTTAAGGTTTTACACTTAAATCAGAAAAACTAAATGCATAAGTATAGAATGGATGGTATCTGACTCAAAAAATAAATAAATAAGAAAGATCAAGAAGTTCTAGTGGATAACTACTTAAATATGAGCCAGCAGTGTGCTGCATTTGCCAAAAAAGTTAGAGTTGCATTAAAAGAGGGATAGAATCAAGATAACTTGAAATATTAGTACTGCTTTATAATGCCTTGGTAAGACCATGCTTGGAATACTACTTTCAGTTTTGGATGTCATGATATAAAAAAGATGTTGGGACTTTAAAAAGACTGTAGAGGAGAGCAATGAAGTTGATTAGGGACTAGAGACTATAATATATGAAGAATAGTTGCAGAAACTGTATCTACTCTAATGAAAAAAAGGACTAGGGGTGACATAATAGTATATCAATCATATCTAAGGGGCTGCCAAAAAGAAAAGGGGATTGCCAAAAAAGAAAAGGGGATCTCCAAAGCATTTGAATGTAGGACAAGACACACAGAAGCAACCTACAACTAAGGAGGAATTTTCTGACACTTAGAACAATTAATCAATGGAATGGCTTGGTTTCAAAAGTTGTGTGTGTTCCATCATTGGAGATTTTTAAGAATAAATTGGTCAGTCATTTGTCTGAAATGATATGGAGTCTCCTGCTTGAGTGGGGATTGGACTAGAAGTCCCTTCCAACTCTGTTATTCTGTATTCCGTGAATAGTAATTTACGGTTGATCTATCAAAATGCACTGGAATAATACCAAAGGTGTTTGCCATTTCTAGTATTAATTTTGCATTAAATTGCTTTCCATCTCATAAATTATTTTATCTCAGTATTTTAAAAAAAAGAGAGAAAGAAAGAATGAGTTTATTATTTGATTCTATTTGTTTTCTATCTACCTCTCCTCCTGGAACATTTTATTGTATGAGATGATAAAGAGGCTTGATACAATTTTTTGGAAGGTTACTGAGAGTAGTATATTAAGAAAATATATTTCTTGTGAATATTTTATTTTTGCAAATGAATTAATATATACTCAGCAATATCAAAATAATTTGCAATTTAAATGTAGAATTTTGCACCCCAAAAATGTCTATTAATCATAAAAAGTGGTAAAACTTTCCACAATTCTTTCAACACTTTTTCTTTCCAATCAATAAATTAGCTAAACTATATTCTGCTATTGTGCATTAAACAATGTTTATCAATGTGTTTTGTAAGAGCCGAGGTGGCATACTGATTAGAGTGCAGCACTGTAGGCTACTTCAGCTGACTTCTAGCAGTTCGGTAGTTCAAATCTCACCGGCTCAAGGTTGACTCAGCCTTCCATCTTTCCAAGGTCAGTAAAATGAGGACCCAGATTGTTGTGGGCAATATGGTGACTCTGTAAACCACTTAGAGAGGGCTGTAAAAGCACTACGAAGTGATATATAAGTAAGTGTTATTGCTATTGCTATTTTTAAAGAGGCAAATAATGAAAAAGAACATCAATCAATCCCCTAGTACAGAACTGCACATACCTGAAAATGAAGTACATTATGTTTATTTGCTCTGATACCAAGAGATACGTGGCATTTCCTGAAACCTTACTTGAGTTCCTATAACCAAGGAACTTATTTTATTGCACTAAATTGAAAAGTTGTATACTGAAAAGCCATCTTTTCCCATCAGTAAGAAGGAATGAAAAGTTCTTTGTGGAAATGGTACTGCAGCGCAGCTGCAAGGCACAATTACTGTAGGAAATTTTTTACATATTGTGAAAAAACTCAGTTTTTTAAGGAATCAAATTTAGGGAAAAGAATTACAATTTTATTAAATACAACGTCTTTTTTTCTGAAGGATTTTTTTTTTCTGAAGCCACTTTTCCAGCATGTAAAATATTATCAATGTTGCTGTCAAATATTATTAACAATACTGGCAATTAGGATTTCAAAATGCATAGACAGTTATGAGACTTTATAAAAAGAGTGGTAAAGCGGAAAACAAGGACCAAACCAGACTAATATTTGGGTATATGCTATTATGATTAGAGCAGCAAAACATAAATATTTCTGTCTCCTTATTACATCTACAGACTAGTGTTTCTTCTCAAAGCAATCTCTACCATATTGGGAAGAGATGTGCAAGAGGACAATCTAAGGGGCTGCTGTGAGGAATTTTTAAGGCATCTGAAAAAAAAAGTCATTCAGATTTACTTTGAGTTCATAATAGCTGGGTAGGTCCAAAAAGGATGGCTCTGATTATCTGGGCTGACTTTGATTCTGTGAGTGCTAAGGAAGTAGATGGGATCTTCTACAATCTACATCATCATCTCAGCTATGTGTAATCTGAACCACTTCTCTTCCTTGTTGATGAAAGTCTCCAAGAAGAGGGATTGGAGCAGTGGTGAGTATGTCAGAGAGAAAATGTTACTCCTTTCTTTGAAAGAGACAATTTTCCATTCTCAAACATTGTTCAACCCAAATATACTGGATGATCCTTGATGTTTCAAATCTCTAAGGTTGTGTACGCAATATTAATTCCAATAATGTGTTAGGGAATTGTACATCACTGAAAGTCAGATCCTTCAGTATACAATTTTCTAACTTACCCAGTAAAAAAGAAAAATTGAGAACATGAAATCACTTAAATAAATTTACTTTAGAATATAGAAAAATCACATCCAGTAAGAATATAGTTTTTGGTACCAACAAGAATACTGTCTATTTGAAATACTGTCTATTTGAAATTCATTGTAATTGAATAAAACAATTACTGCTTATAGACAATGTTTGCAGATAGTTTTTAATTTAACAAATTGCTTTGCAAGATGAAGAAGTTCCTGATGATTTAGATCAGGGGTGTCAAACTTGCATCATCATGGCGTCGTCATGGGACATATCAGAACTTTTTCTCCCTTTGCTAAACCAGGCATGGGCATGGGCATGGCCAGCATCCAGCCCGTGAGTTTGACAGCTCTGATTTAGATTATTTAGTGACTCCAGGACAGGATTGTCTGAATCTGCATTTCTGGTTCTTTTGATTTCAACATGTTGGCTTTTAAAAAAATACTTATCCCACCCTTTCTAAACCAGCTACGAGTACCTGAACACACTTGTAAGTGGATTATAAGCTTCCTAACAAGCAGGAAGCAGCAGGTGAAGCTAAGTAGAATCACATCAGATACCTGTACATTAGCACAGGACCCCCACAAGGCTGTGTGCTCTCCCCACTTCTCTCTGTATACCAATGACTGCATCTCTAACGATCCATCTGTTAAACTACTGAAGTTCGCAGATGACACAAAAGTGATTGGCCTCATTCGAGACAATGATGAATCTGCATACAGACAGGAGCTTGAACAACTAGCCTCATGGTGCGACCGGAACAATCTGGAACTGAACACACTTAAAACCGTAGAAATGGTGGTAGGTTTTAGGAGAAACCCTTCCATACTTCCACCTCTTACAATACTAGACAACACAGTATCAACAATAGAGACCTTCAAATTTCTAGGTTCTACCATATCTCAAGATCTAAAATGGACAGCTAACATAAAAAAGTCATCAAAAAAGCATGTTTTTTCTGCGCCAGCTCAGAAAGCTCGAACTGCCCAAGGAGCTACTGATACAGTTCTACAGAGGAATTACTGAATCTGTCATCTGCACCTCTATAACTGTCTGTTTTGGTTCTACAACCCAACAGACACAGACTTCAGAGGATAATTAAAACTGCAGAAAAGCAATTGCTACCAATCTGTCTTCCATTGAGGACCTGTATACTACACAAGTCAAAAAGAGGGCTGTCAAAATATTTAGACCCCTCACATCCTGGTCATAAACTATTTCAACTCCTACCCTCAAAACAACACTACAGAGCACTACACACCAGAACATCTAGACACAAGAACAGTTTCTTTTCGAACGCCATCACTCTGCTAAACAAATAATTCCCTCAACACTGTCAAACTATTACTAAATCTGCACTACTATTAATCTCCTCATCGTTCCCATCACCCATCCCCTTCCACTTATGACTGTAACTTTGTTGCTTGTATCCTTACAATTTATATTGATATTGATCGTTTCCTGATTGCTTATTTGTACTCTATAACTATCATTAAGTGTTTTACCTTAGAATTCTTGATGAACATATCTTTTCTTTTATATACACTGAGAGCATATGCACCAAGACAAATTCCTTGTGTATCCAATCACACTTGGCCAATAAAAAAATCTATTCTATTCTATTCTATTCTATTCTATTCTATTCTATTCTATTCTATTCTACTCTACTCTACTCTACTCTACTCTACTCTACTCTACTCTACTCTACTCTACTCTACTCTACTCTATTCATATTCAATAAAGTGGCAAATATACCAAAACTCCTTTCTCTTCTTGTGTTCCTTACAACATTAACCCTATCAGATGAGTTGGGCTGAGGGAGAGTGACTGGCCCAAAGTCACTCAGTTACTTTTTATGCCTAAGGCAAAACTAGAATTCATAATCTCCTGATTTCTAGGCATGTACCTTAACCATTACAATAAGTCAGCGGTTCTTAACCTGTGGGTCGCGACCCCGTTGGGGGTCGAATGACGATTTGCCAGGGGTCGCCTAAGACCATTGGAAATATGGGAAGTATATTGCGAGTCGAAGAATCGCGCTCCAATGGTTGACTTCACAAGCCAGCTGCAGGCTCTTCAAATCGCTAGCCGAATTTGGCTTCAGGCGCGATGAATTAAAAAAGAAATCTTTGCTCTGATGTCTCCCTCTCAAGCCAGCTGCAATCACTCCCAATCGCTAGCCTAATCTGGCTTCAGGCGCGATAAACTTAATAGGGGAGGAGTCTCTGCTTTAATGCCTCCATCCTCAAGGCAATCACAAGCAGTTCAGATCGCTAGCCAATATGGCTTCAGGCGCGATAAATTCAAAATGAAAATAATTTTACGGTTGGGGTCGCCACATCGTGGGGAATTGTATTAAAGGGGTCGCAGCACTATAAAGGTTGAGAACCACTGCACTAAGTGTTTCAATTATCTAGTTAAGAATATAGGGAAGTCAGAGTTTCTATTTTGAAACCTTCCTTCATAAATTTCCTTCCCAACTGATGCCTGCAAGATCAACACTCAAGCAGTTTGCAGGAAAGGAATGCAGTATTTATTCAACCTGTGTTTCTGGGCATGGGAATCTATACAGTAGCTGGATAACTTGGTCACATAGCCCAGGGCTGTCTTCTGATAATGGGGTTATAAGACATCAGAGGAAGACATCCTTCTGATTATATGATACTTAATCCTACTTTAATTGGAAACCCAGGCAATTACTTTTCAGCAATAATGTTTTGCTTGGTTGTGAGCTATGAGAATTTCCACTTACAATGCTAATTATTTCGGCATTAGGTATTTTTTAGCTATTTCTTTAACAAGGGATACATGAGTTAAATGCCACATAATTTATCAGCCATAAGTTGAACTCTTGTGGCAATAATATGGAAGTGTTTTGATACTGCCTTCTTTTGAATGTTTTAATTCTCTCAGTTTAATTTACAGCTCCACAATTTTCTGATGGTCATTCTTCCAAGTCCTAATCAGGTCTGATCTTGCTAACATTTTGAGATTGGCCACATTCTGGTAAGTACTGCCACCCAACTGGCTAAAATAATCATGCACAAGGAAAACCAGAGCCCTAATAGGATCATCTCCAGTCTTTGCAGGGCAATAACTTGCCAGGTATTATGAGAGAAAATGAGAGTTTCGATTTGAATTTTAATTCAATAGAAAATTCTAGGACCTAAATGACTAATAGAGAATTTATGTTTAATCTTTTTAATATGGATAATTAGAATATTCTAATTGTGGTTATGAATGAAAAAAATTATTTAATTCTTATAAACACATTTTTTCTATTTAGTTTAGTAACATTTTGGCACAAACCAAGCCATTAATCCAGTTCTGTGCTGACCTGGGGTCTCTAAGTTTATTGTGGCAGATAAAGCCTCATAACTAAAAAAAACCTTTTAACACTATTTTACTTACATAACTGTGTACCATATCAACAATATTAAATATAGCAAGAAAAAATAGTTAAACAGGCAAAGAAAAATCTTTATGGTTTTATTCAATGATTTGCCTTTAATTCTCCCAAGTGCTCTCTAAGACCAAAGGAACAAATTCTCTTTCTTTAGAATCTGAGAGTCAAGAATATCTAAGAACAAGTTTCCTGGAGTATGAAAAATCAGTTATTATAATACAATAAAATATAAAAATATAAAACAATATAGTTATGGTGCACTATTCTTCGTTTCCTTGTTTTTCCACTTCTGAAGCCTTCAACCAGATGTATTATTGCAGCTTTCCTGTCTGTCAAATAAGTTACTAGGTTGTACTTTACTTCTTTCTCTAAAGTAATTCTGTCATGATTAAACCTGGCTCTTATTTTAACAATTAAGTCTGACTGAGTAATTATCTCTCCAAGGTTTTGTTAATAATTGAGGCTTTAGCATTCTCAGTTTTAGCTGCCTTACTGTAGGTCTAACACTGTGGCAGAATCTCATATAAAGAAAGATGATATTGTAATTTATAAAATATTACACTTGAGATTAAAAAGTATAGTATATTTATTTTTTTAAAAAAATGAGAGTTAATATGACATGTATACTTAACTAAAAAGCTTACCATTCCAGGTGATTTTCTACAAATGCTGACATGGGGCTGATCTGTACAGTGTAAGTATCATTGGCTGAATACTCAAACAGGCCATAATAAGGATTGAAAAGCTCCTGAGAAAGAAGGAAGAAGAATTCCCGGGATGGGCCACTGTAATCCAAGCTGGAAAAAAAAAATCCACATGGAATGGATCTTACATACCTGTTTCATGACAAATTGCTGGTTCTCCTCTTTATCCATGTTAAACTGTTAGACATTTTTTTGAGGTTTTGTGAATGGATTTTAATTTTGATTGAGAATTAATGCTGCAAATGTACCTCTTTCAAATTGCTTTGAAATCCAAAGTACCGTATATACTCGAATATAAGCCGATCCGAGTATAAGCCGAGGTCCCCAATTTTACCCCAAAAACTGGGGTAAACTGGGGACTCGAGTATAAGCCGAGGGTGGGAAATGAGGCACCTACCGGTTGGGGAAACCCTCCCTCCCTCAGCTGAGAAGGCTGGCGGCTCCCCGCCCCGCCCTCTCACTGCACCGGCAGGGCTTCCGTCCGGTAAAATGTGAAAAAAAGAAAAAAAAAAACTCGAGTATAAGCCGTATATACTCGAGTATAAGCCGAGGGGCTTTAAAAAAAAACAAAAACTCGAGTATAAGCCGTATAGACCCGAGTATAAGCCGAGGGGAAGTTTTTCAGCACAAAAAACGTGCTGAAAAACTCGGCTTATACTCGAGTATATACGGTAAATATAAAGTTATTTAAAATGCAACTTAAAATTAAGTTGCATTTCATATATTCATTTACCAAATTACTATTTTGATTTTTTTTTTACCTTTACCTACTGGAAGGGTGTGGAGGGTCAGCAGAGAGATACCGCTGTCCTCCAAAATCTTTTTCCTAATAGTCATTGCATTATAACAAAAAAAAAACCTCTGAAATTTATGTAGCAGCAAAAATAGTTTCCTAAATAAATAAAGAAAAATTGTTATAAACATACAAAAAATAAATATCACTCAACATTTGTTGTTTTTACTTTGGAGATATTATTTTGAATTCTTGCATAATTTATTGCTTTTTATCTCTACAGAATTATTTATTCTTGATTATTTTACATCCTTACATTAAATTATATTTTCATCTCATCTGAAAAAACAACATAACATCACTTATAACACCATTGGATGGAATATTATTTATGCTGTGCCTTTTAAATAAATGCCAAGAATGTGAAGTATTTTGTGATTTGTGGCTGTCTTCAAGGCCCTTCCTCTGAGACAACTGGCAAAGAAGTATTTCCTAGAATGATTTGGCCAAGTATAATATATATTATAATTTTATACATACAGTATATATAATTATATAAATTCCTACCAACTGTTATTCTTCTTTCATTATTAACATAATTTTAGCTATAATTCTAACTAATAAGGATTCTTTATTTTGTAATAAGTAGAAACATTTAAATATTAGAAAAAAATCCTTAGCAAAAATATAAATTTTACCTTTTAAACTGCCTAAGTTCAAGGAGTTGTTAATTCAATTATAAATATTTGAATAAGTCATACAAGGAGTTGTTAATTCATTTGTAAATTCTTACTAACTATGCAATTATTGGCAAGTTCTGTAAGATGCTATTTATATGGGCTGGTCTCATACCAATTATTTATATCCATATATACTGTCCTTTATTCGAAATAATTAAGGAAGATAGCTGCTCCTGCAATATGAATTTCATATTTGTTCTATGTGCTGATATCAAGGTTGTTCTTTTGATTAATCCATCCTGACTTTTTCTACCATAATGCAATGATATTATGATGCTAAAAATGCACTACTTAGATTTAATTCCTTGTCAGTTATTTTGTATAGCCTATTCTATTGTAAATTCAATCCATATAAAATAACAGAAAACATGCTTTTTGCCCACATTTGTGACTTCTTACCCTTCTTCCCCAACAAATGTAACATAGAGTTTATTTCTTTGGAGCTCCTTCCGTGAGTAAGTCATCACTTGATTAAAAGTGCCTTCCAGCAAGTGGTCACGCCTTATTATTAATCTGGAGTGGGGTGAATGAGAAGTAATTATGTAAATTGGATTCAATTATTGTTATTGCAGTAATTAATTGAGTATAAAGTTCTCTTCTGCAATAAGTTGCTTCAATATTGTTGAAAGAGTTTTGGCATATAATTTGACCCATTGGTTCTTTGTAAATATAATAAAGTTATCAGCAGAGAATTATTACAAAATTATAAAATCTTCGTTGTTAGAACTGTGCTGCTAAATAATCACAAAAGAGATTTTTAGTGATGATGTCTCAGCTTTGGAACATTATCACTAAATTAATAAGCTAAAAATTTATTTACATTTTTATTGCCAATAATTTTATTTGCTCAAGTATTTTAATGTGTATAAACCTTTATTATATCTTCTAAAGTTTGACTCCCCATGATTGCCTAACATTAAAGCTGTTTTTTGTGATTGGGTATTAGATAAATTCAAAAGAACTGACCACAATTCTCAAGCAATGTTTAGCTCTTATCTGCCCAGAAAATGGTGTTCTAACTAACGATGCATTGCTTGGTCTGCTAGGCAAATGGCTGGTTTAGTGGCAAGGAACTGGTCACTGTATCTTATTTAGTCCTGGATTAGAAAAGGAGTGATGTGGAATCAACCTGAAACTACTTGGACAGTTTGTGCCTGGCCAGGGGAGATGAGATTTAGAAGGCTTCATCTCCCTCCCAACCAAAGGGGGTACTCACACCCTATCTGCCTAATCTTTGTTCTCAAAGAATGCCTTTGCTTTTAAGGCATTGTGTATTGCTTAGCTCTCTACAAAAAATATGACAAGTTACATGAAGAACAGATGTTCTTCCTTTACTATATACTGGCTTCACAATTATCACCATTTGCATTTAGATTATATTTACATTTGCTAACCATTTTTGTATTTTTCTGCTTTGCAGAACTGAAATTTTTTCCAACTGGATTCCTTTATAAAAATATTCATATTTATAAATTATTTAAGTAAATAATATATAGGAATCAATAATAACTACTCACTTAATTTTACCTGGACCCTGGCCATATCCTTTTGCTTCTAGCTTTCGATAGAAATTGCGAAGCTTGGCTTCAAAGTCTCTCCTGTAAGGAGAAGGTGCTCTTGCACTTGCCCGTTGCAAGCCTGATAAGTACAAACATAAGAAAGAACTTATAATTTGCAGCCAATGCTGTACATTTAAACAACTTAGTACAGGTTACCAAATTCTCTAATGTATGTATGTTATATATGGCAAAGAACTTAATTTTATCTGTCTTAAAATTACCACCATTTGGCATTATTAAATGATACCAGATTCAAATATTAATGTACAATATTTCACATGGATCAAGAAAGAAAACAATGCTGAGAAACCATTTTTAGATATTGTATAACAATATGTGGAATTCAATCTTGCATCTTCTGGAAATTATTTCTCTGTATATAAAGAATTGCATTGATTGCATTTTTTAAATTCAAAGATTTTTAAAAAATAAGCTACACTAGCAAACATATACACAACACTATTATGTGGTGACAAGATTTTGATATGCATTTTTTTATAATGAAGATATTTTTTTAGCATGCCCAAACAAGTCCTTCATTACAAGAAAGCTTTCAGCTATTAGGACTCTAGCAGTAGGTATTCATTTGCTTTGAAGCTAACACCACAAGAGTAGCAAATTCATTCTTTCTTGCAAATTAACAGTGCATAAAGTTAGGGAAGAGAGTGAGAGCTGTCAACCACCTTTCTTTCTTGGCAGAGCATTTCTCAGATGAGAAATAAACTAAAGTATGCATTTATAATGGGTACAAAAATATTAGGGAAAGTGTTTGTTCTTTGGTTGCTGTATTTTTTGGAATAGGAATACAACATAATAAGAAACAAATCTAGCCACAGAATCCACTCTCAAATGCTTTACCTGGAGAATTCTGAGGTGATGAACAGGGTGAACAACGGGGAGAAAAGCTGTAGCCAGGATGGAAGGCTGCTTGAAGAGGAATGTAGGACATAATGTCTTCTTCAAAAAGACTAAAAGGGAGAGAAATATGAGAACTTCATTATGTGTAAAAATGCCCAGAAATACAAAGCTCAGGGGCAATTTTGCCCACTGGTTCACTGTATGTGTTTTACAGACTGTCTGTCTTAGGTATCAAGTACTGTATAAAAAATTATTTAAGTGAGAGAGATCAAACTTATTTGATCTCCTTAACCAATTCCATGTTAGTGTTTGTAAGTAATATAATTTATTTATTTTATTTTTTATTTATTTTATTTACATTTATATCCCGCCCTTCTCCGAAGACTCAGGGCGGCTTACACTATGTTAGCAATAGTCTTCATTCTATTTGTATATTTATATACAAAGTCAACTTATTGCCCCCAACAATCTGGGTCCTCATTTTACCTACCTTATAAAGGATGGAAGGCTGAGTCAACCTTGGGCCTGGTGGGACTAGAACCTGCAGTAACTGCAGGCTGCTGCTGTTAATAACAGACTGCATTAGCAGCCTGAACCACAGAGGCCCAGATTCCATATAAGAGAATCTTTGGTTTCCAGTTGCTTCTTACAGATTCCAAATCTGAGAATAAAAATTGAACTAGAAGGGGTTGAACTCAATGGTGGGTTTCAAATTTTTTTACTACCGGTTCTGTGGGGTGGCTTGGTGGGCGTGGCATGGCTTGGTGGGCTTGGTGGGCTTGGTGGGCATGGATACTGTAAAATCTCCATTCCCACCCTATTCCAGGGGAAGGATACTGTAAAATCTCCATTCCCTCCCCACTCCAGGGGAAGGTTACTACAAAATCCCCATTTCCTCCCAATAAACTGGGACTCGAGAGGCAGAGAATAGATGGGGGCAGGGCCAGTCAGAATTTTTACTACCAGTTCTCCGAACTACTCAAAATTTCCGCTACCAGTTGAGCTATAGTAGAAGATCTCCAAAGCCAGAATAACTCTGTTATTCTGTTCTGTTCTGAACAAAAAGAACCTTTCTAATTTTGGAAAACATTCTTTACAAGAAGCCAATACTGCACATAAAATACAAACTTATTTTCACCACATATTTCCACTTAATCTTCTCTTTCAAAGGCCATTAATAGGTTTTTCTAGTACTAGGATTGCTCATACTTTTCTAATAACATTCTTAACCTTGACAACCAAAATTATGTAGAATTTTCTTTTTTTTTACTATGAGTTTTATCAATATAAATATGAAGTAGCTACTCTTGGAAGGAAGGATTTAGATATGGAAAGAAATAATTTAATTATTAAGTATACTGCGTTCCGGATTCCAGTGGGGAAAATAGCCAATTCTAGTGTCCATAAATTTAGGCTGCGTCACAACTGTGATCTTGAGGGAACACTCTTGTTGCTCAGCTCATCAGCCAATCAGAAAATCTCCATTCCCATGACTTGTTCATGAGGAATGAGAAACTGGAGGTCCTATTGTTCTCTTCATTATAATATTATATGCATACTTTTACTTATATATACTTTTCTCTAATGATGAGTTATTTTTATGTTGATGATTGTATATACTGTTGTGATAAAATAAAATAAAAAAAATGGATTGATTAAGTTCTGGAGGAAGAAATCCCCTCCCGAAACTTTTGATTTATGGCCTCTGAAGTGCTTAAAATTTTAAACTCTCTATTGGAACAAGATGTTATTACTGAAGTTGAACAAATTATCTGGAGACAACTGAGATGGATTCACTGCATTTACAAATGTAACTGAATAATCATTTAAAAACTGAAAAATGTTGCGAATTGTTATGTTAAAATGAAATAGAAGAAATTTATTGGAGTTTCTTCCTGGAAAAATTATAAACAGATACTAAAAAAAAACAGGACTCAGAAATTTATTTACAGAACTTAAGAATAGTTGGCAGGAAGAAGAAAAAAATATAAAATTGCTATATCTAAATATGATTAAATAAGTAATTCTTGTATTTGGTGAACTTGAACGATGTTCATTTTGGAAATGTCTAATGGCATAACAGATTAATTTTTGATATCTAAATGTTGCTGTTTTAACCATTCAGTCCCGTCCAATCCTTGCAACTTCATAAGCAATTTTACCCTGTCAAGCACAGCATATTTTCCATTTTACCCTGTCAAGCACAGCATATTCAGTTGTTCGATGTTCATCTTTGTATCAGTTTTGATGTTATCAAATCAGTGGGTTACTTGCTTGCCTCTTCTTGTTTCACTAGTCATTCCAAAATAGGGGGTGATTATTTTTGATATTGTTTAATATTTTTATATTTTACAAAAGTTTAATTGTTAAAAGAGGGATGAGTGGAACAAAGATTAATATTGGGTATTTTTATAAAAAATTTACTGGATCTTTTACTGGATGTTTAATAAGGAGAGGTGAAGATTTAGAGATGAGTTGATACAAAAGGATATGTAGTATGGATTGAAGGGCTACCTGTTGTATTTTAAAAACCAGAAATGAGTTGTTAATGGAGCTACCCTTGGGCTTTTTGCAAGAAACAAAGAGAAATGTAATTTTGTTTTTGGGTTTTGATGATTGGAATTAATGGAATTATGGAAGTAATATAGACTATTGCCAAATTTAGAGTAAGAGTTGGAGGTATTTTTATCTATAGCTGTATCAAAGAAAGTCATAAGCCATTTTTTATTTTATTTTATTTTTGCACTTTTATCTTGCTTTTTGTCTGATCCTTTTTCTTTCTTTTTCTTGGCTCTTAACTTTTTATTCCTGTTTTTTAAAATTAATAAAATTAATAAAATTGTACTAGAAATAATTATTATATATTACCTCAGAAGTATTACTAGATCTGCATCACAAGACAATTTTTCAAGTCCATGTGTACCTTCTGTTCGAATATAATGAATCTTCTCCCTAGCGAATTAACAGATATATATATATATATATAATAAACTGATATAAATATTAAAGAAAAGCTAGATACATTTCTTTTGATCTACACTGACCTATTTCTCTTCCAAAAGGTAATATAAAACTGTTAGTGCAGAAACATAAATTGGTTTCTCTTACAAAGCTTGCTGATGTTTGTATCCAAATCAACTTACAATGCATGTAACTTCTGATGAAAAATTATTTGAAATTAACATTGTTCAAAAATGTGCAGTCCAGATTGTACGAGAAAAGGAAAAGTTATAAAGAAAGTATAGTGGACAGTCATTTGGCAAACAAAATTGTAATGGAATAATTGATTAAAAGAGGCTTAAAACATTATTTGAAGTATTATTACTGAAATTAGTTTAAAACAAAAGAGAACAAAATAAACAATTTGACAGTCATCATCAGAATGATCACCTAATGGAAAAGTGTATTTTAAAAACAATTTATTAATGTGATTCATCTAAATCTTATAAATATTTGTCTTCTGGAAACAAACTGAAATCTTTGGAAGTAAATATCTTTTTGTCTAGACACATAAATTAAACCAGACTAGTCAGTGATCCCATAAACAAACAAACAAACACATAAAACAGCAAGGAGGAAAAATAAAGCAAGAGAAAGAAGGCAAGTGTGGTTGAAATTTGCGACCTTCACTGTAACTTCCCTTAGCCTGTCAATGGGGGAGCCAGAAGGAGGTCAAAAATGACAACCACATGATATCATATCTAATAACCATGCAAGATTTGCCTAACAATAAGTAACTGGAACTGCTGAAACTACTGTCATAGGTCAGAGCTGGATGTGTTGTCTTGCTTTATGATGCTTTATGCATCTCTTAGCAACTGAGTAGTCAGTCATGATTACCATTATTAACCAAGGACTACATGTATATTAATAACTAATATACAATGGAACTAGTACCATATGGCAAACCTGTGGCACGCAGGTGGGCACGTAAGTCATTGCCCAGTTCAGCTCCGCTGTGCATGTGCGCACACCTCCCACCAGCCAGCTGGTCATTGTGTCTCTGCCGCACATGGGACATGTGTGGGGTGTGTGTGTGAGGTGCATGCATGGGGGTTGCGCGCGCATTGCATTTTGGGGATTCGGGCACATGTGCACATTCACAGATGCATGCACGTGCTTTGTGCACTTGGTCCGGAAAAGGTTAGCCATCACTGAACTAGTACAAATGACCTGATATACTGATCTCTACCTATCATGCCTAACTATGAAATTAATCAATCTTTTGGTCTTGCTACCTTTTTTTAGATTGTAACAATGGTGTTATGGTGGGTTTATATATACGGGCATTTGTCAAGCATCAAATTTTGCCAAAATATACCCTTCTGGATGGCATTTTAGCTTGGTGTTTTACAAAGTATCATTGTGATCCAAACATCACTCAACTAAGGGTGAATGGGCAGTCTTAAATAAATAAATAAATAAATTGATAAGTCATATTTAGGGTTGTGGAGTGTTTCAAATCTAAAGATGAAAATGTACTTCAGAGAGAGTATGGATCTGCATTATCACACTATTAGTGTTTCTTTGAAGAACCGGAATCTTTTCCTGAGTTACCTCAATAGCTGCTCAATCCCAGGAAAATACATGTTTGGATTAAGAAGGAATTTGCAGCATGCAACAAGGCATTTCAGAGTGGATGTAAGCATACTGTCAACATTTATTGGTACAATCCTTGAAGAGACAGAGCCTTTTCAAGAAGGTGCCAACAGATGTGGCAAGCACATCCATGTTTACTCCAAAGCATCTTTTCAGCTTCTGATTCAAAGCACTGTACATTCCAAATTATATTTATGCACTATGGTCAAGAAATTTCTTAATCTAGTTATAACTGATATTTATACTGCTGATATAAGCTCTTTATTATATATCTACAGTACAAAGTAAAACCACATTACTGTATATTTTTCAGTCCCTAATATTCTGTTGTTCAGTCATAAGTTGTGTCTGACTTTTCACAACCCCACATGATTCCTCTCTCCTTCATTTGAGAATTTTCCCCAAATTCATGTTCATTGCATTGATGATACTATCTAACCATCTCATCCTCTGTTGTCCCTTTTATTCCACTACTATTTTAAAGGAGTAAAGTATTAGTATTATTAATCAACAATGTTCTCACTATAGATGCTTCACAACTAGTCCTCAATTTACAGCCACAATTGGGACTGGAATTTCCTTTGTAATGCAGTCATAAAGCCAGTCATCATATGACCAGACCTGATTTTACTACAATTTTTACCATGGTCATTAAAAGCAAATCACTGCATTTGTTAAATGAATTACAGGTAGTTCTCAATTTACGATGTTTGTTTAATGACCATTCAAAATTACAATGGCACTGAAAAAAGTGAGTTCTGACAGTTTTTTACATGTATGAACATTGTAGCATCTTCATGGTCACATGATCAAAATTTGGAAGCTTACCAGCTGGTTCATACTTATGATAATTGTAGTTTCTAATCACATTTTATGACCTTCTGACAAGTAAAGTCAATGGGCAAACCAGAGTCACTTAACAACCATGTTACTAACTTAACAACAGCAATAATTCACTTAACAAATGTCTCACTTAGCAACATAAATGTTGGGCTCCATTGTGGTTGTAAGTTAAGGACTACCTTGATGCAGATTAAATTTCTGGTCCCTGTGGCCAACACAGATTGGATCTTGAAGTCTAGCTATACATTAGATAAACAATCACTTCAATCTTCTAATTGAAAAAGAAAGAAATTAATCTGGAATTTTATGAGAACAAAGCATATGTTACCTATCTACATAGCTTCTTATTGACTATAGTAACCAACAAACTCCATGCTATTCACACTTTGGGTCTTTCCTATCTTAGCTTCAGCAGAGTATTCAGTTATTAAGCTATAGACCGTTTGTACCTGAGTGCATGGTTCCTAGCCAAACTCGGCTGACGCTCCTGCAGCATTTCAAAAATATTAGGCTGGCGTAGAAATGCGACTATTTTGTCATTGTATGCTGAAAAAGCACAAAAACATCCCAGTTTGAAATCATTCTTCTGTTTTATTGTTTTTGTCTTAAATTTTGTTTTATAAAGAACCCTGGGTTTTCTGATGGAAAAGTAATATACTGAATAAGTGAAAATGAAAGAAGCAAATCAATCTAATAAGTAAAAATAACATGGAACATTAAGGCTATTTAAAGCATTGTTTTGAGTACAAAAGAGTATCCATATCTGAATCTTCAAGTGTTTGCATCTTTTCCAAGTGATGCTCCAAAAGCTGCTCAACTCTTTTCATATGCAAATGTTTTAGTAATTTGAAAACAATGGCATTTCATTTATGTTCTCATGAACTGCACAGCATCTCACTGAAATATTTTACATAGCCACATGTCTACAGAGATTTTCAATCGTCCAGGTCGTATTGTCCCAAGGATGCTTTTTCCAAATGTTTCGCTTCTCAATCAAGAACTGAACTGAACAAGCTTCTTGGATGAGAAGCAAAACGTTATCAAATGAAAAAAACCCAAGACAATCCAGTTGCTTTTTCGTAAAAGTATCTTCAGTACTTTACATAAAACAGATATGCTGCTGACCAGAATTCATAGCATAATGATAGGCAATATACTATCACAGCATACTCACTCAGGGTTTAGGATTGTTCATGCTACCCCTTTCATCCTGCTTGCCTACTTGTACTAGTTGAGCAGCAGGACAGAGAATGTCTGACCTTCATCTAGCCTATGGATATTCTATCAAGCTCTCTCCCTTCCTACAACATCCTTTCTTTCACCTGTCCCTGGAGACCTAATAGACATAGTAATAGATGTAACAGACTTCTCAGAGCCAGAATAAGAGAATTTATCATTTATAAAATATAACAGGGACAGGAATTCCTTCACATTCCTTCACTATAATTGATCTGAACACCCCCCACTGTTTCCAGACAAACCCTGTCCCCGAATTGTTTCAAAGAGCAAATTCCCCAGACTTAACTGGAGTAAGCAAAAGAATCAAAGAATCTTTGCCTGAATTAGTTTACTTATTACTTGATTACTGAAGTGCACACATCCAATATCCTGGATTCTGAAACCTAATCCCTTTTTCCCTTTCAATACATATGGTTAATAAGATCTCGAAAGGATCCAGACTCTAGAGTCTGCAAAGAAAATTGGATGTGTGTACTTTAGCATTCCATTGTCACTAAGTTTCTTCAGGCAGGGACTGTTTGACCTTCTTGCAAAAGGGAGAAGGTTGCTGCTTGTTTCTCTAATATAGGAACAGTATGCTGATGTTCATTAGTATTTTGTATCATTCTATTTTTCAGACTTTGAGAAGTTTACTATAAGAGCCACATTGGAAGTCCTGCAGTTGCATCAACTGTCCCACAACTTTTTTGAAATATTTTGGTTTATATTATGCAAAGATAGCCAAGTGGGAATAAATAGGCATGTGGTCTACTAAGAAAAAAAACTAAGACTTGCTTTTGGGCCTATTCTTTAGCACATCCATGATTTGCTGTTCTGAAAACAAACAAACAAACAAAAAAATCTCTTTAAATTCCAAAAGGGTGTACGCCTAAGGAAGCCCATCCCATCCCATCTGAAGTAACAATTTATTTAACATTTTTCCTTGCCTTGTCATATGCTGTTTTTAAGTATGATATATTTGAAGATGTGCTTCCTATGCTTTTATGGATTTAATAGTTTTTGTTTTCCTATGTTATAAGCTGTGTTGTGAAGTATAAACCACAAAGATTGCTTATACAAAATGGCATTAATACATGAATGCGATATATTTATCTAAATTAGATACTTAACAGCACCGGTTAACCTGGTAATTATGTTGTTTCTAAAGAGTTCTAGCCAAGAGGATGGGAAGGTACAATTTCCAATGAAGCAGCAGTTTTATATCTTATTAATGAATTCTTTCTTTACTGTGGTTCTGTACTCAGAGAGGATTGATAAACCTGTTGCAATAACTCATTTGTCCATTAAATGAAGCCATATTTCTTAAATAAAAAAATAACAGCAGAAATTGTAGTGAGCCTTTTATTTTGGCTAAGAAAATTTAGTAAATATTATCTGCAAAACTATGATACATACCAAGAGGCAAGGATTCATGATGGTGCTGATTTCGAATTGCTGCTACTAGGCTGTTGGCTGGTCTGGTCAACAAAGAAACCCCTCTGTTTCGAGAGACTTCTGATGCCTGAAATAAAGAATTCCTATAATTATATTGTATTGAAAGAAAAAGTTGAATTTTTTTTAAAAATATATATATATATTTATAAAAAACCATAGCCAAGACAGAATATGCAAACTAAAAAAGTGTTGAAAAAATGAAACTACTGTATTTTTCAGAGTAGAAGATGCACTTTCCCCTCTAAAAGAGGCTGAAAATTTGGGTGTGTTTTATACTCCGAATGTAGATTTTTAGAAGCTTTTTTTCAGCCCCAACGAGGTGCTAGTGATTGAAACAATCTTCTGGCTTTGCCTGCTCCCTCCGACTCTCAGCTGTGCTTTAGAAGTTTTTTTTCCCGGCTCTAATGAGAGCGATCTCCATGTTTTGCCTTCTTTTCTCATTGCTGCTCCCTCTCAGCTGTGCTTTAGAAGCTGTTTTACAGCCCTAATGAGTGACGCGATCTTCCGAGCTTTGCCTGCTTTTCTCATTTCTTCTCTCTCCAAAGATCAGCTGTGTTTTAGAAGCTGTTTTTTATCCCCAAACGGGGGATAAAAAGTATGTGTGTGCGCTCAAAACCAGCAAACTAAGGTGCTGAAGCTGACCAGACTAAGGACGCTAGTCAGATGAATACCTGGTAGGCAGATTTTTTTTCCTATTTTACTCCCCAAAAACTAAGCTGCGTCTTATACTCCGGTGTATCTTATACTCTGATACTGATTTGGGAAATTTCATGAAAAAAATCTTCCAGTGGAATTAGGACGTAGGCATGAAAGTTACCATTTCTCTTCTCCGTGAGCATGACTGCATACAATAATCTTAAAGAATAAGATTTTTAACTACCATGTGTATTGAATAGAATGACTGGATTAGGGATAGTGGGGTAGAAAGTGCAATTATTTATTTATATTCCATACTTCTTATGAAAGAATGAAATTTACATACATAAATAACTAAATATCCTTTTTATGTGGGGCACTAGAGCGGGCCCAGCTACTTGAACCTCCTCTTCTCTTGGAGACACACCCAGGCAGATAGAAGATTGCAGACAAAGCGATCTGAGAATTTCTGTCACTGGTCCTAAGTGCTTCAATCTAGTGGTGAAATCTAAATTTCTTTCCTACCGGTTCTGTGGCTTGGTGGAGGGGTCATGTGATTAGGTGGCCATGGCTATGTGGCTGGGAGATCAAAAGGCTGAAACTCACTAACAATGTCCTGCTGGAGCAGGGTTGGACTAGATGACCTTCAGCTTCTGAAGCTGCGTCTAGTGCCAGGTTTGTCCTTCCTTCCTCTCCTTTTTCCTCCCTCCCTCCCGCCCTTTTTCCTTCCTTCCTTCCTTCCTTCCTTCCTTCCTTCCTTCCTTCCTTCCTTCCTTCCTTCCTTCTATCTCTCTCTCTCTCTCTCTCTCTCAAATGAACCCCTCAACCCCCCTCCCAATTTTTTTGCCTAGACCCCCCATTTTTTGCCTAGCAGGCTTCAGCTTTTTTACCTTTTAAAAAGTAAAAAAAAAAAGGCTCTGACAATTGTGTGGCTCAACTGGGCAGGGGGGGGGGCAGGGATTTTTGTTACTGGTTCTCCGAACCACCTGCCGCCATTGCTACCAATTGGCCGATCTGGTCCAAACCAGGAGCATTTCACCCCTGCTTTAATCCCAATTAGGGGCATCTGACACAGGATCCTATTCACAGTTCTCTGTTCTTGGATAAATCTGTATAGAAATGAACTTCAGCCATAGTGGCACCACTAAATGTGCCTAGCAGAAAGAAAATTGAATTGAGGCCCAGATGCCTTAGAAAGCAAGGGTCAGAGAAAAGATATGAATACTAAGGGCAATTTGTCCCATGGCAAATTGCCCAGGGACATGTGGCAGGGGAGGAGTGGTGGAGAAGGAGAGGAGGGGGAGGGGCATCTGGGGAAGAACGCCTATGGTGGATCAGCTGGACCGTTGGGCCAGGATGAAGCAGGTAGAGCCAGGCAGCTGTGGTAAATTGTCCCATTTAAAATCAGAAGATGGAAGCCATGGTATTAATAACTCATCTCATTATTTCTATGATTGACAACAAACCTGTGCTCTATATGAGGCTACCAGTAGAAACTTTAAGCTACAATCAAGCATAGAATTGCAGTAGGCAGTCTTTTAGTGGATGAGACCTATTGGATTAATATAACATTTCTTATGTGGCACAGAATTGCCTATCAATAGGCTACTGATCAAACCCCTGGTCACATATGAAGCTCTATATGAATTGACCTCTAGATAATTGTAGGACTGGGCATTTTAACTTCATCTATAAAGAATAAATTTCACAATTAAGTTTTTAAGAGGACCTCTACTATGAGAAACTGGGTGGGGAAGTGAAATTCCTTTTTTCCAGTTATACCAGGGGTGAACTGCTCCCAGTTCGGACTGGATCGCCTGATCCAGTAGCAATGGTGGCGGGTAGTTCAGAGGACTGGTAGCAAAAATCCTTGGCCCCGCCCCCTATCCCAGCTGAGCCACATGAACATCAGAGGTTTTGTTTTGTTTTGTTTTTACTTTTAAAAGCATTTTTTCTTCGGCCGAAAAAATGCTTTTAAAAGTAAAAAAAAGCCTTTGATGATCGTGTGGCTCAGCTGGGATCGTCAGAACCCTTTAAAGTCTTTTTTTTAACAACCTCTTCGGCCAAAGAGGTTGTAAAAAAAAATCTTTTGAAAGGCTCCTCTGGTGATCCCAGCTGAGTTGCCTGATTGCCAAAACCTTTAAAAAGCATGTTTTCTACAAGCTCTTCGGTTGAAGAGGTTATTCCAAAAAATCCCTTTAAGAGGTTCTGGCAATCAGGCAACTTCAGTTGGGATCGTCAGAGGAGCCTTTTAAAAGATTTTTTTCCTCGGGTGATCCCAGCTGAGTTGCCTGATCATCACAAGCTTTTAAAATCATTTTTTTACAAGCTCTTACAACAGTCCCCACCCATGCCCACCCAATTGCCTGTCGCCACTTGCCTAATTGCTGCTTGTTTCAGGCTCGCTAAGCCTTGCTTTGCTTTGGCTGCTGCAATCAATTGCATCAGCTAGCAACTGAATCTGCCTGCCTGCAATCCATCTCCTCGGTGAGCAACTCAATCTGCCTACCTCCAATTGGGTAAGTAACTGTGTGTTGGGGGAGCTTTAAAAATAGTTAATTGGGGTTTTTTTAAGGAGTTTTTTTTTTAAGACAGCAATTTAAAGTTAAGGAAGTTTTAAATTTAGCTGCTTTTATCTAAAACAGGGGTCTCCAACCTTAGTAACTTTAAGGCTTGTGGACTTCAACTCCCAGAGTTCCTCAGCCACCAAAGCTCTGGGAGTTGAAGTCCACAAACCTTAAATTTACTAAGTTTGGAGACCCCTGATCTAAAAAATATAAATAAAATAAAATAATAAAATAAAATATTTGTGCAACTTTCTGAGATTTGGTGTGTTTCTGTAGTGTTTCACTCTAACACACAAAATTTCACAAAGCTGCATGTACATTTTGTGTATGTGTAAGTCAGTTGTGTTGTGTTGTGTGTGTGTAAAGTGTGAAAGTTGGTTTTTGAGCTTTTTGTGGCTGTGTGAGGTTCCTGCTTGTTGCAGGGGCCATTTTGGGTGAAGTGCAGCTGCTTTTATATTGTGTGTGTGTCAGTTGTATTGTGTTGTGTTGTGTGTGTAAAGTATGAAAGTTGGTCTTTGAGCTTTTTGTGGCTGTGTGAGGTTCCTGTTTGTTGCAGGGGCTATTTTGGGTGAAGTGCAGCTACTTTTACATTGTGTGTGAGTCGTTGTGTTGTATTGTGCGTGTGTGTAAAGTGTGAAAGTTGGTTTTTGGTACCTTTTATTGTTTTGTGTACTTTGTTTATTATTTTTGTTATTTATTGTTATTGACCACGCCCACCCAGTCACCTGACCACCAAGCCATGCCCACCAATTAAGCCACGCCCACAGAACCAGTAAGGAAAATTTTTAGATTTCACCTCTGAGTTATACACTGTATAAAAGACTTCATTCCCAAAAATTCAGAAAGGCATCATACATAATGGACATTAGGAAGGTAATATCAAGTCAAAGTGGAGCTATTCCAGGCAGAATTTCCCATTTGATATAACTGAGCTAAATTGAAGCTTTATTGTATGTTTGTAGAATATGTCTTTTAAAAATTACTTTTATGATTATAGGAATTTGATGCAATCCATCAAGAATCCACATAGAATCAGCAGTATGCAAATGTTGTAACAAATATTATTTCCAATGTCCTGGGTTTTTTACAAATGTAAATCTAACAACTATATAAGCTGGTCAGGCTATATAAACCCATGCAAACTGCTATTAATATGCAGATTAATTTCCCAGAGATAAGCAAATAAATAGTTATAATTCCTTTAGAAAAAGTCATATATCAGTGCTATTTAAAGCTCATGCTAAAAATTAGCATTTGCTTTTACTAAAATGAATCTGAAGAAATTCTTAGGTTCTAAAGCTCATATTTATGTACCTCTCCAGCGCTGTAACTACGGAGTCTCTGAAGATGCTGCCTGTGGGTCAAATGATTGGGTAGACGGCCATTCTGAAGTGGAATTCTGGGGTCAATGAAAGTGGTAGCACGACTGTTGTGATCAACAAAGAAAGACTGCAACAGAAGAATATGAAGAATCAGAAATAATATTAAGATAGCTACCGAGTTGGTAATATAGATTTTAACATGATTTCTAACCTGATTTTTTTAGTTTAAGAAATTAAATGGTTAAATACAGTGTGACTAATGTACTGAAAGTAGACTGAAGGACTACTTACATTATACAGACCAAGAAAAACAATACAGATAATTATTTTAAGGTATATATTTATGAATAAAATAATGAATGAAGAGAAGCCGTATGTATGTATGTATGTATAATTTTTTTTTACACAGAATTAAATACCAATTTCATTTCATTCTTGTACCTTGCCTTGTTGATCGGTTTTGATTTCCCATCCTCGCGGGAGCTCCAACCTTGTATCAGCGAACATGTTGATGAAATTTACTAGGTCCCTATTATGCTGATACCGTTCAAAATTCCGAGCATCTCTGCGGATTTTCAGAATCATATGTTTCAAGCAGGTGCTATTGGTGAAAACTCGATAGGCACTCTGAATACAAAGAAAAAAAGTGGGAGAATTCAAATGCATTGTTGCAAAGTAGCTATGATACACTTTTGCCCAAAAAACTCCAATATACTAATCATGTGTGTCTTTTAAATACAGCAATTACCTACAGCAACAATGAATAGCAAATACCAATCTGGCAAAGATTCTCCTAACAACAGTCTCAGCTAAAGTTCCAGGAGGGTTAAGGTTAGAACAAGTGTACAGGTAGTTCCTAACTTACAACAGTTCACTTAGTGACCGTTTGAAGTTAGAACGGCACTGGGAAAAAGGACTTATGACCATTTTTCACACTTATGACCGTTGCAGCCTCCCTTTGGTCAACTGATTTACGTTCGGATACTTGACAACTGGCTCACAATTATGATGGTTGCAGAATCCTGAGGTCATGTGATCTCCTTTTGTGACCTTCTGACAAGCAAAGTCAATGGGGAACCCAGATTCACGTAACAACCCTGTTACTAATTTAACAACTGCAGTGATTCAGTTAACAAATGTAGCAAGAAAAATCATAAAATGGGGCAAAACTCATCTAACAAATTTCTCACTTAGCAACATAAATTTTGGGCTCAATTGTGGTTGTAAGTTGAGGACTACCTGTAGTTCAATTTCTCCCTTCCAAATCCTGCTACATAGTCATCCAAGCGATCGGTGCAATTCCTTCTCATGCCCATGCCTGAATTCTCTCAGAATTCATATTATTTTTTCAGAGTTTTTTGCAATTGTCATTATTAGTATACTAATAAATATTCTTCTTTGAATCACATAATTATCAGCCTTTGCTAGTTCATTAATGATCACCTTTTTCTACATTTTTGAAAGATATTGTTTTTCTTTTTTTCATCTTTTTAATTTTTAGGTTAGAATAGTTACAGATAACATAGCAGTTCAAAAGCTTGAGTGGGAACTTGTGGTTCTCCTAGCAGCACTCTCAGCAACTCCAGACAAGATGGTCAGCTGCAAAGGATGATAGCACTGATCACTACCAGTGATCACTATCATGAGTTTTATACTCCTATGCTAAGTGCTAGGCAAGCTAACCAAGCCATTTTGTCCTCTATGAAAGTTAATGAATCCAATATTTTGCACATGCTTGTTAGAGATCCTAAATAAATGTACCAAGTTGCTCACAACTATGATTAGTACTATAGCCAATTTCAGAGTAGCTAAAAATTCAGTTATATAAATAAAATAAAATAAAATAATAAAATAAAATATTTGTGCAGCTTTCTGAGATTTGGTATGTTTCTGTAGTCTTTCACTCTAACTACACAAGCACACAAAATTTCACAAAGGCCGTATGTGGCATTGTGTGTGTGTGTGTGTGTGTGTGTGTGTGTGTCAGTTGTGTTGTGTGTGCGTAAAGTGTGAAAGTTGATTTTTGGGCTTTTTGTGGCTGTGTGAGGTTTCTGCTTGTTGCAGGGGCCATTTTGGGTGAGGTGCAGCTCCTTTACATTGTGTGTGAGTCAGTTGTGTTGTGTTGTGTGTGTATAAAGTGTGAAAGTTGGTTTTTGATACCTCTTATTGTTTTGTGTACTTTGTTTATTATTTTTATTATTTATTGCTATTGGCCAAGCCCACCCGGTCACCTGACCACCAAGCCACGCCCACCAATTAAGCCATGCCCACAGAACTGGTAGGGAAAATTTTTAGATTTCACTCCTGGTTCTATAGTCAAACTATTTACTAAGTCTGCACTACTATTAATCTTCTCATCGTTCCCGTCACCCATCTCCTTCCACTTATGACTGGTATGACTGTAACTTTGTTGCTTGTATCCTCACAATTTATATTGATATTGATTGTTTCCTGATTGCTTATTTGTACCCTATGACTATCATTAAGTGTTGTACCTTATGATTCTTGATAAACGTATCTTTTCTTTTATATACACTGAGAGCATATACACCAAGACAAATTCCTTGTGCATCCAACCACACTTGGCCAATAAAAATTCAATTCAATTCAATTCAATTCAATTCTATTCTATTCTATTCTATTCTATTCTACAGACAATTCATTTTCCCACTACAATATCAGTAAGAGCTCTATTGAATTCTTTTTATTGCCTATGCTTATGATTCTGGTGTACTGATTAACTGTATCATTCGCTATATTTTTTGCTAGAGTAATACATATATTACTATACCCCTTGTGTTCAAGACAACCTTATAAAAGTACTTTGGTTAATTAATATAGTCACACAGAATCAGTCATTTTTTAAAATGGGTTACCTTTTGGTTTGTAGATATCTGGTACTGTTTGGAGATATAGATATATATTTGGAGATCATTAGTTTAAGTCTGGTCATTCCACTACCACTAAATAATCCTTTTAATAGCCTTCTATAAACATAATGCAGACAGATTTCATAATTTTAAAAAAGCTCTTCAAGGAAATAAAATGCTTGTTTATTATTGTAGCTCCAACTGCTGGCAATATTTTCCAACTTATTCATGGTTATAATTAATCCTTCTAATACTAATTCAAGGTTGTGATATTAAGCTTTAATGCATATGGCATACTTATTTTACAGGTAGAATCTGAATGAAAGATGATTGATTTGGTCGTTTTGCTTTCTTTGGTGGATTGTAGGTTTAAAAAAAAGTCGTTTTATAACAAAAATATATATACTCCTGTTGATGAAAGCTATCAATATTAGTCAAAATCACACTCATCACTTAGAATAAATTCAAATACCTCAATTACAGAAAATGAATTTTAAAGAAAGACAATTCCCCATGAAGCATTATAATATCTTAGTTAGAAAAAACTTGAACTATTTTTTAAGCCTGTGTCTTTCATTTCTGTGTAGTCAGTTATAAGCAAAGTATATAAGCATCTGTCAAAATAGATATTTCTTTACTACTGTTCTCAATTTTTATTTTTTGAGAAATGTCTTTTTATCAATTTTTTTGTCAAGGAGATTTCACATTTTTTATTACAGGATTGCTAGCATGCTGCAAATGATTCCAAAATACATACTAGCACATGTAATTACTTACTATAAGATGGAAATAGGCAAATGTGTATTCTCTGTTTTCAATTCACTCTTTCTGACTAATAACAGGCTATGGAAACTATAATCCAAAACCCATTGTAAGTATTCCTTATTTAGGGAAGTGAGGTGTTAAGCCCCACAATAGTCTGGCATGAATAAGTCTTGAATATACCACGTTGCTCCCTTTTATGTCACAGATTTTGGGGAAAATAAACTTGCATATTGTGATGCAGTTTTCTATTTTGGTAGAAGTCTTTGTAACATGCATGATATATTTTTTTAATTCAAGAATCCAATAAAAGATATAAGAAATAATCTAGGATTTGAAATTCTTGTTTCAGGACTAGAGAAATATTAATTTCTTCCATATTTTACACAGAAGTATATTAGCAGATTGTGTCTGTGTAAAACTATGTTTGTATAAAATAATTCCCTTACAAATACAAGATGCATATTGTATAGTATATGCTAACATACTGATGACTAAGTCACATACTGTCAATGGTTCAACAACCAGAAAAAAATGCTGTGCTTTATAACTGCTAGTGACATACTGTGACTTGATTTTGGATCAATGTCAAAGGCAACCAACCATATGTTACTGTAATTGGTGATAACATTGCAGATGAATACTTATTAAACAATAAATAGTGTTGAAACAAAATAAGTCTGTAGGCTTCATTTTCTGGATTGCTGCAAAGCAACTTTCCAATGTGGCTGATTCAGGTGAAAAAACCAGATAGGGATGAACCTAACTTAGTCCAATCATTATTCTTGCAATGCCTATAATACCAGGGGAAGACAATCTGACACTTCTCAGCATAGTTACTTGTCATGAACTTACAAAATACCTTTAAAATACCCTTTAAACAGGCTTACAATTAAAGATAAAGATGAGGAAAGGTTAGTTAGAACGTGTCAATTGAACTTCAAAACAAAACAAACAATTCTTTGTCTCCCAGCTGATGTCCGGGTAGTTAAAGTCCTCCATTACTATTTTGGTTTACTTCATGCAAACTGTAGCTTACAGATCAGCATTTCCTCTGTCTGTTTGGGTGTCCTCTGGTATATACTTACAGCAATGCTATTTCCTCCCCTTTTATATCAACCCACATGCCTTCAAAGAGGCTTTCATCCTTGGTTTTATGAATATCTGTAGAGGTGTAGTGATTTCTTATGCAAGTAAGAAATTAAGACCTAACAAAAGAGGTGTGTGGAACTCCATGTCCTCTTTTCTTAGGTCTGTTTCTTTTAAACAGTTTATATCCTTCGAAAAATACATTCCAGCAGCTTCATCCCACCAGTTATCATTATCAGTAATGATAACTATATTATTCCTGTCCTCATGGACAAGCTAACTCTGTTTGATCCTCAAACTTCTGAGCAACAGTGAACAGGCATCTGAGTCCTTTATTGCTGACTCTGCATTTGCTTTCTACGTCTCCTGTATTGTATCCAAGTTCCCCTTCCTTCCCACCACTCCCTAATTAATTTTTTGATTGATTGTCTGAGAATTTTTGCTTGGGACTCCCTCCTAAAGATCCTACAAATTGGTTATTCTTCCCCTTCAGTTTTAGATTAAAGCCCTGTTGATAAACTAAACCAGTCATTTTCCAAAAAGATTCTTCCTGGTTCTTGTAAAGTGCAGCCTTGCCAGAAGCCCTTCTTGTAAATAATATAGATGTGACCTAGGAATTCAAAGTTCTCTCAATGGCACCATCTCTTAAACCAATGGTTTACTTCTAAAATCCTCCATTCGCTCATTGGATATTGACCTTCCTCTGAAAGGTCTCTTCAATGGAAGGTCAATATCCTCAATGGAGGCCTCTCCTCAAGAAGCCTTCCCTGGATCCAGCTGTGTTAGCTAATTATCGTCCTGTCTCCAACCTTCGTTTTGTGGCGAAGGTTGTTGAGAGTGTGGTGGCACGGCAGCTTCCCCGGTACCTGGAGGAAACTGTCTATCTGGACCCGTTCCAATCCGGCTTCAGACCTGGGTACAGCATGGAGACGACTTTGGTCGCATTGGTAGATGATCTCTGGAGGGCTCGGGACAGGGGTTGCTCCTCTGTCCTGGTCCTATTAGATCTATCAGCGGCTTTTGATACCATCGACCATGGTATCTTGCTGCGGCGGTTGGGGGGTTTGGGAGTGGGGGGCACCGTTTTTCGGTGATTCTCCTCCTATCTCTCCAACCGTTCGCAGACGGTGTTGGCAGGAGGGCAGAGATCGGCCGCAAGGCACCTCACGTGCCACAAGGGTCGGTTCTCTCGCCTCTTCTGTTCAACATCTATATGAAGCCACTGGGGGAGATCATCCATGGTTTTAGGGGTGAGTTGTCATCTTTATGCTGATGACACTCAGCTATATATTTCCACCCCGAACCACCCCAATGAAGCCGTCGAAGTGATGTCCCGGTGCCTTGAGGCCGTACGGGTCTGGATGGGGAGGAACAGACTCCGACTCAACCCATCCAAGACTGAGTGGCTTTGGATACCAGCGTCCCGGTACAGTCAGCTAGTTCCATCGCCGACTGTGGGTGGCGAGTCGTTGGCCCCCAGGGAGATGGTGCGCAACTTGGGTGTTCTCCTGGACGTACAGCTGTCGTTAGAAGAGCATTTGACAGCCGACGCCAGGGGAGCTTTTTATCAGGTTTGCCTGATTCGCCAGCTGTGTCCCTTCCTGGACCAGGACTCTTTATGCACGGTCACTCATGCCCTCGTTACCTCCCGCCTGGACTATTGCAATGCTCTCTACATGGGGCTCCCCTTGAAGAGCACCAGGAGGCTTCAACTGGTCCAGAATGGGGCTGCGCGGGGGTAGAGGGAGCGTCCTGTAGCTCCCATATAACACCTCTCCTGCGCAAGCTGCACTGGTTACCGGTGGTCTTCCGGGTGCAATTCAAGGTGTTGGTTATCACCTTTAAAGCGCTCCATGGCTTGGGACTGGGATATTTACGGGACCGCCTACTGCCACAAACAGCCTCCCATCGATCTGTGCGCTCCCACAGGGAGGGCCTCCTCAGGGTACCGTCAGCCAAACAATGTCGGCTGGCGGCCCCCAGGGGGAGGGCCTTCTCGGTGGGGGCTCCTACCCTGTGGAATGAGCTACCTTTGGGGCTACGCCAACTCCCTGACTTCCGGACCTTTAAGCGCGAGCTCAAGACTTTCTTATTTCATCGGGCAGGATTGGCCTAATTGCAATTTTAACATGGGTGGTTTTTATAAGGGTTTTTAACAATCTCATTTTGGAGTTTTAAAATTTATTGGCCTATTTGAATTAGATTTTTAAAATTGCTTTTAATGTATGTGATGTGTTTATTTTACCTTGGCTGTAAACCACCCTGAGTCTTCGAGAAGGGCGGTATAGAAATATGAAAAATAAATAAATAAATAAATAAAAATAAATAAATAAATAAAGTATAGATGGGAAAAAACTACATCTGTGTTCCTAACTCTTTGGCTTTCATGCCAAGATGCTCATAGTCTCTTAATATTGTTCTCAAGTTCTTTGTTGTATCATTCATCTCCACATGAAAGAGGAGAAAACGTTAATAATCTATGGACTTAATTATTTTAGTAAGGCTCTCAGTCACATCTTTGATTTTGTTCTTGGGAAACTACATATCTCCTTAGACTGATTGTCTGGTCTACAAATTGCTGATTCCATTCCTCTGCAAAATGAATTTCCTATCACCAACAAGGACCTTTTTATGCCCTTGGGGTAGACTTGGCTTTGTGTCATCGGAACATTTGATGATGTCCCTTCTCCAGATGTCTGCATGCTTTCCTCCAAGGTGAGGATATGAAATCAATTGCTCAGCTCCAACTGGCTGTATTGGATTGGACTGCACTAGACAGCACGGACATTGTTCTTTAGGGTTTGTTTTGTTTGTTTTTTGTTCTGAGTGGCATATTGCCAGTTGCCTGTCTCTAAAAGTTCATCTAAAAGTTTATTTCTTCTGATAGTTGCTTGTTCCTTATTGTGTTCAATTTGGATTGAGTCTTCTTCTTTTGGATGGACTTTCTTGTTTTGTTGGTGGAGTCTCAAGAGTACCTAGACTTGCTTTATTTTTTGTTTGAGTAATTCATTTAGCATACATTTGTACATGTGTAATTTAGATCTTATATGGGCATGAATATATACATAGAACATATAATATAGGATACATTACTCTTTCATAAATCATTTGCTTGAGTAAGAATGATACATGTGAGAAATAAAACACTTTCTAGAAGATATCACTAAAATAAGTCACCAACCTGTATAGCAGAGAATCAAGTACTTACATAATTTGCATGCAGCACTGTAAAAAATTCAGGATTGGTAATGAACTTTACAGCTGGTGACTGCAGCAATAAAGTGATTTTTTGAGAATTCACTGGTGAAACAGATATTTCTCTCCTAATTTCTGAAACAAAATGGTAAATGTATAAATTATAACAACAAGGTATTTATATCATTCCAGTCTTCAGATCTTTTGCTCGCTCTTATTCTCTGAATGATTTTATGCATAAGCCTTCTGCCCTTCCCTAATACATTGTTTAAAATGTTTATTTTTACCACTCTTTTCCAATAGTTAGGGCTTGTGTTTTTTCTTACTGTACTAACTTTAGCTTTAAAAATAAACTTCAGTGTAGCAAAAAAATTATTAAAAATATTTACCAATCACTGTTAAAAGTTAAGTGTTTAATTAATTGTTAGAAGATTAACAGGACAAAATGTATACAAATATCTGGAAGCTACCATGACTTGAGTCCCTAATTTATGTTTCAACAAGCTTTTTAAAAAACTCTATTGAACTCTTAGTATATCAATATGGGTAAAATGAAAAAATATTTTTGGATAATATTCACAATCTTAATCCCACACCAATACTACATTTCCATTCCATAACAATAAAAAATATACAAAAGTTTACTAAAAGACATTCCTAAGATTTGTTGATATGCTTAGAAATTATATCTTAAAAATACAGTTTTAAAATAAGATTAGCAGATATTATGTGCCATGATGATGATATTATCCATTCAGTTGTGTCCGATTGTTGGCTATTGGTATGGACTAGGTCTCTCTACATCATATGCCACCAAGTCAGTATTAATTCTTAGTGACCAAGTGTAGATACATATTTTCCCAAGACAACCTTTCTTCCAAGAGTGCAGCAATTTCAGGTACACTTGAGTACATCTACTTTGCTGCTTGTTGTTCTTTTTCTCCTTTCTTCAGTGCTTTCCAGCATTTATTATTTATTTATTTATTTATTATTTAAATTTTTATACCGCCCTTCTCCCGAAGGACTCAGGGCGGTTTACAGCCAGATAAAATAAACATTCCTATTACAAAATAAATACTATTAAAATACCACTAAAAAACTTATTCAATTTGGCCGCAATTAAAATTTAGCAAATAATAAAACCCATTAAAAACCCATTAAAAACCCATCGATAAAACCCAATTAAAAACCCATAAAAAGCTAACCCAGTCCAGCGCAAATAAATAAGTGAGTTTTGAGCTCGCGGCGAAAGGTTCGGAGGTCCGGAAGTTGACGAAGTCCTGGGGAGTTCGCTCCAGAGGGCGGAGCCCCACAGAGAAGGCCCTTCCTGGGTGTCGCCAGACGACACTGTCGCGCCGACGGCACCCTGAGGAGTCCCTCTGTGAGAGCGCACGGGTCGGTGAGAGGTATTCGTAGCAGCAGGCGGTCCCGTAAGTAACCCGCCCTATGCCATGGAGCGCTTTAAAGACGCTCACCAATACCTTGAAGCGCACCCGAAGGCCACAGGTAGCCAGTGCAGCCTCGCAGGATAGGTGTCACTGGGAGCCACGAGGGCTCCTCTATCACCCGCGCAGCTGCATTCTGACCAACTGCAGCCTCCGGATGCCCTTCAAGGGGAGCCCCATGTAGAGAGCATTGCAGTAGTCCAGACGAGACGTCACAAGGGCGTGAGTGACTGTGCACAAGGCATCCCGGTTCAGAAAGGCGCAACTGGCGCACCAGGCGAACCTGGTGGAAAGCTCTCCTGGAGACGGCCACAAATGATCTTCAAAAGACAGCCGCATCCAGGAGAACGCCCAAATTGCGCACCCTCTCCATCGGGGCCAATGACTCGCTCCCGACAGTCAGCCGCGGACTCAGCTGGCTGTACCGGGATGCCGGCATCCACAGCCACTCCGTCTTGGAGGGATTGAGCCTGAGCCTGTTCCTCCCCATCCAGACCCGTACGGCTTCTAAACACCGGGACAGCACTTCGATAGCTTCATTGGGGTGGCCCGGTGTGGAAAAGTACAGCTGGGTGTCATCAGCGACAGCTGGTACCTCACACCGAAGCCACTGATGATCTCACCCAGCGGCTTCATATAGATGTTGAACAGAAGGCGAGAGAATCGGCCCTGCGGCACCCACAAGTGAGGTGCCGCGGGTCGACCTCTGCCCCCGTCAACACCGTCTGCGATCGGTCGGAGAGATAGGAGGAGAACCACCGATAAACGGTGCCTCCCACTCCCAATCCTCCAACCGGCGCAGCAGGATACCATGGTCGATGGTATCAAAGCCGCTGAGAGGTCTAATAGGACCAGGGCAGAGGAATAACCTCATCCCTGGCCCTCCAGAGATCATCCACCAACGCGACCAAAGCCGCCTCAGTGCTGTAACCGGTCGGAAGCCGGACTGAACGGGTCCAGATAGACAGTTTCCTCCAGGTGCAGGGGAAACTGATATGCCACCATATTTCTACAACCTTCGCGGCGGGTTGGAGACCGGACGATAGTTACCCAAAACAGCCGGGTCCAGGAAGGCTTCTTGAGGAGGGCCTCACCACCGCCTCTTTCAAGGCGGCCGGAAAGACTCCCTCCAACAAGGAAGCACTCGTAAGCCCCTGGAGCCAGCCTCGTGTCACCTCCTGAGTGGCCAGCACCAGCCAGGAGGGGCACGGGTCCAGTAAACACGTGGTGGCATTCAATCTACCCAGCAACCTGTCCATGTCCTCGGGAGTCACAGGGTCAAACTCATCCCAAACAACATCACCAAGACCGCCCTCAGATACCCCGTCTGAATCGCCACAATTTTGGTCCATACCGTCCCTAAGCTGAACGATTTTATCGTATAGATAACCGTTAAACTCCTCAGCACGTCCCCGCAACGGGTCATCCCGCTCCCCCTGGTGAAGGAGGGAGCGGGTCACCCGGAACAGGGCAGCTGGGCGGTTATCTGCCGATAACCGCCCAGCATTATAGACGTATTCATAAAACTAGATCTTTGCACAGTGTTCGAAGTATAATGTTTTAACTTTGGTAATGTGTATCACAAGAGAAACTGCCTTGATTTATTGAATGATCCATTTGGTGTTTTTTTTTGTTTTTTTTGTTTTTACTACCTATAATATTCTCAGAAGTTTTCTCCAACACCAAATTTTAAAAGATCTCATTATAGGAGCCATGGTGCCCAGTGATTAGAATACAGTTTTGCAGACTAATTCAGCTCACTTCCTCATTGGTTCAAGGTTGGCTCAAGCTGTCACCCTTTCAAGTTCATTAAAATGAGAACCCAGATTGTTGGGGGCAATGTGCTGACCCTGTAAATTGCTTAATGAGGGCTATAAAGCCCTATGAAGTGATATATAAGTTTAAGTGCTATCGCTATATCCTGCTTTTTCAAAACCCAAGTTCCATTTTCATAGTGCATAGGGAAAATACTTGCCTTCATGATTTTGAACATATAGCCTGCATATCTTTTTCAAGACCATTGTTCTTCTAATCAAATATTAGTCTGCATTAGTCTCGTGTTGATGGTTGATCCTAAAAGGAACTTCAGTGTCTTCATTATTAATTCTAAGGCTGTTTCCTGTATCTGTTGTCATTAATTTGATCTTCTGTATATTTAACCTTAGACCCATTTTTTCACTTTACTTCTTGAATTGTTACTAGAACTTGCAGACCATTATTAGGTATTAGCAAAAGGCATAAAAATAATCTGAGTTTGTTGTGTGAGATAAATCACATCTATGGAGCATCTCCTCTTGAACTGAAAAATATTTACCAATTTCAGAAGTCTTTTTTCTTTCAAAGAGCAATTCTAGTTTGTTGGATACTCACACATGCATATAACCTCTGCTTGGTTATAAAAAATATCAAAAAAACAAGAATTTATCCATATTTTTTGCAATAAAAGCAGACGTAATATGTTGCATGGTAAACAGAGATGTAATGAGTACGCTCTTTGAAAAAGTATTACATTTTCTCAAATGCCAAACATTAAAACCACAGTGTACAGAAAATAAGATATTCATTGCAACAGAACTAACATCTTAAAACACAAAAACTAAGCCAAAACCAAGCTTTTATTACATATAAAGTGTTTCCGCAGTAGGGTCTAGTACCAGTTAATACACTTTTCAATTTTCTAACATGCAATTCAATTGTCTATGTCTATTTAGACATGATTTCCATAATGATGATGACCTCCTTGGAATTCTCTCACTTCTAATTTACTTGTGATAGAATTACTGTTTGTTTTTTTTATTTGCATTTATATCCCGCCCTTCTCCGAAGACTCAGGGCGGCTTACACTATGTTAGCAATAGTCTTCATTCTATTTGTATATTTATATACAAAGTCAACTTATTGCCCCCAACAATCTGGGTCCTCATTTTACCTATCTTATAAAGAATGGAAGGCTGAGTCAACCTTGGGCCTGGTGGGACTAGAACCTGCAGTAATTGCAGGCAGCTGTGTTAATTTTTTTAAAAAAATTTAAATTTAAATTTTGATTATCAGCCTTTTTTTGTAATTTGCTATTTTTTAATTTGGTTTTAATTGTACATATTCTGTGTTTTATCTTTGGCTGTACACCGCCCTGAGTTCTTCGGGAGAAGGGCGGTATAAAAATTTGATAAATAAATAAAAATAAATAAATTAATTAATAACAGACTGTCTGTCTTACCAGTCTGAGCCACAGAGAATGTAAGCTTCCTTTTGCCCAAAGTTGCTCTTTTCCCTCTTAAATGGAAGAATTATTATGTTTAAATGTTATTTATTTAACATTTTAAATGAACAATATTGTATATTTTAATGCAAAGTGAAGAATACCATTTGGCCACACAAAATGCCTTACCTGTATTTGTCTGGGAAGGGTCTGCTTCAGAATCACTGCCTCCTCCAGGAGGGAGTCTTTCCACACGACTGCTGACAGCAGCGTCCTCTTCTGTTCTATCTGTAGCAATAGTTCGCTGTATATTTTGATATCTTGATTTTGGCAAAGGAAAGAAATAGAAATATATTAATCATCTACACCTCTGAAATTAGGAAAAGAAATTTTCCAATGTGTCTGTGGTGTCTATATTTAAAATTCAGGTGGATTGAGAATTTTAACTGATGTGAAATTATTGCCTTTTTGTTCAAAGATATGTAGTAACATAAAATATATAGTTAAAAGCATAGAATTAAAACTAAGCATAAAACCATAATCAATTAAAAAGAATAATATAAAAGAATAATTTAAAAATGCATACAGTCATTTAAAATGCCTTGTTAATTGCCAAGTTAACTTTATCAAACAAAGCTTTTTGGTCAACTGAATATAAAGCTTTTTGGTCAACTGCTGATAATTTGCTCCATTTTGTTTTTTCAGAAAGAAAGAAAGAAAGGAACAGAACAGAACAGAACAGAACAGAACAGAACAGAACAGAATAGAATAGAATAGAATAGAATGAGATAGCTTATATAGTGAAGACGTTCTGAAAATATATAGTGGGCTTAGACTAAGTTCATGACTAAGTTTAGCAGCATAAGGGCAGCCAGTACAAAAGTGCTACAAAAGGATAAACATGCATTATTGCTGTTTTAGCCCATTAAATTTACGGAGCATTATTGCTTAAAGTACTGTATTGCCATCTCCCATGTTATTTCTTTAACCTCAGGAAGACTTTGCTACAAACCTGTGAGTTTAGCCTATAATTTTATTTTATTTGTACACACCACACACACACACACATACACAGATGTTAAATTTCTTAAGTAATCTTGAATGCTGAATAAGTAATGCGAGGGTGAGACAAAAATATTTCTTTAAGTAAACAAACATGGCTTGGTTTAACAATCCTCTGTGGAATCTGTAAAAAGACTAAAAAATCAGAATAGAAAAAGTATTGCCACTTTTGAACTTTAGCACTGGAGAAGATTTCTGAAAATATCACAGATCACCAAAAGAATAAAAAATGAATAATCAAATCAATCAATCCAGAGTTCTCCTTAGAGACACAAATGATCAGACACATTATGTAAAAATCTATCTAGCTGTAGAGATCAACAACAGTGGGAAAGAGAAAAAAATAACCAGATCAACATGGATGGATTTGATTATAGCAGTGATGTGTGAAATATTGGAAGATCTGAATGGGGTATTTGGAGACAATTCTTTCTGGAGAACTCCTAGGCAATCACTAAAAATTGACACAGATTTGGTGGCAAATAATAAAAAAAATCAAAATAAGTTTCAGCAGGAGTTTATGTACCTTTTTTGTTTTAATAGTTAAAAATTCAGGCAGACCATATTTAAAAATATAAGCTGAGAGTAAATGATAATAAGCAATTGTGTTGTAGTATTTACTCAACAGGTTTGCAAATTCTGTACTACTGTTAAAATGTATGAGTTTTGAATCTTACAGCATTTGGCTGGAAAAGACCTACAGAACTATCAGAACATAGACACCAGAAAGACATAGGCTGAAGACTCAGATAGACTTGTTCAGATCTTTTACAGAGAATAATTTTATAAGACACACAGATGTTTGAATTCATGTAACTTCCATGGGACTATGATAAGTAATAAAAATGCCTTCTTAAAGCCTTCTGCTAAAGAATAGAATTGTGAACTTATATGCTCTTTTTGGTTTTTTGCCTATTATATTTTGGCCCAAAACTTACCGCCGATTGAGTTGCTCCATTTGTTGGATTGATCCAGATCTGCGTATTCCATCAGGAGTAGCTGCAGCTGTAGGCCGTTGCCAAGTTGTGGTTCGATTTACATGATCCACATAAAATACTCGTCCATGACTGTCTATCCGAGCTTCCCAGTCTTACATTTTTGGGGGGGAATTGGGAAGGGAGACAAAAACAAATTAATTTTAATTGGAATATCCAAAATATAGATATTGGAAATTTAGCTCTTGGATGTCATATTTGCCCTAAAATCTATAAAGTAATGCAAACATATTTCCATAAATCAAAAGAAAAATTATATTGATCTATTAAGTAGAGTTTCTATTAAAAAAAATTACAATCAGCAAAGGAGCTGATGTATTAATCTTAATATATAAGCCATCTTGGTGAGATGTATGATGTATGACAGCATATTTTATATGAATAGCTGAATACCTGTGCTCCGCTATGAAACTATGCGATCGGGCTTGATAAATCGACACTTACAGCTTGAAAATTAATCAGTAGTTATGATCAACCTCCCCTATCCTATCCCCTTCTCTCCCTCAGCCTTGCCCCACAGAAGCCTTCTCTATTCTATGCCCTTCTCTCCCTCAGCCTTGCCCCACAGAAGCCTCCCCTATCCTATCCCCTTATCTCATTCAGGCTTGCCCCACAGAAACCTCCCATATCCCATCCCCTGCTTGCTGCTGTGAAAGTAAAACTGAAACTCCTTTTCTCTGCTTGTGTTTTGCATTTGGAACAGATTTCTTTTCAGATGGGGAGGGGGAGTAGAACTCCTTAGTATCCGAGGGCTGTTTGGAAAGTGAAACAGTATTTGCTGTGTGAGCAAGAAGGAGACAGGAAGGAGCCTGGCCATGGCTTAGCTCAATTGTTCTGTAATAAAGCTCCTTGCTGTTGTGTAAAACTGAAACAGAAACTCCTCTCCTCTGTTTGTGTTTTGCATTTGAAACAGATTTCTTTTCAGGTGGGGAGTAGAACTCCTTAGCATCAGAATGTGTTAACAATAATAATATAGGAAATACTAATGCTCTGTTGGTAATTTCGAAAAATCCTTTCTTAGTGAGCACCTAGAAGCCAAGAAGAACATATGTGGCAAATTTCAAGTTTGTAGGCTTTACGGTTCTGGAGATTTTGTGATGATGGCATGAATGGTATTTCGTGTGTGTGTGTGTGTGTGTGTGTGTGTGTGTGTGTGTGTGTGTGTGTATATTTTCTGAGGTTTTCATGGGTGTTTGTGTGTAGGTCTTTGGTTATTCGGGTTTTTCCCGCGTAAAATTGGAAGTATTTTGGCGACGTTTCAACGAAGTCTCATTCGTCATCTTCAGGCTTCAGCTTCGTGCTTCTGGGAGCAATGTGTGATTGCAGCTGTTTCTTCTTTTTAACTGCTAGTGGGGGTTTGAACTGATTGGGTGGGAGCTTGGCTGTGCTCTGATTGGATGGGGTTTTTTTGTGCTCTGATTGGCTGGGGGTGTGCCCTGTTTGGGTGGGGGCTTGGTTGTGCTCAGATTAGTTTGAGTTGCAGGGAGATTTGAGCTGGTGAGCTGCACTTCATAGTGGGTGTCAGTCTGCTGCATGTATGGATTGGAGGGGTTTGAAATGGCTAATGTTGCAGCTGTGGTCTGGCTTCTGGTCCTTGGTCATGCTTCATCATCAGTGTGGGTTTGGGTCTGCTTTCTGGGTGGATGTGTGGTGGTGACATCCTGTGTGGACCTCGTGAGTGTGGGTCTGGTGTCATTCCTTATGTTAGGGACTCGTTTGTCAATAAGAGCGGGTTTCCAAATCGCTGGTAAGCGGGAGGTATCATTTTGTTTGTTCATGCTGTGTGGGAGTTTTTCTATCTTGATGGCTTCTCTGATTATTCTGTTGTTAAAGTGTTCAGTTTTGGCAATAGTTCTGGTCATTTTAAAGTCAATATCATGTCCTGTGGCTTTAAGGTGTTGGACCAGGGAAGAAGTTGGTTCCTCTTTTTTGACTGAGTTCTTGTGTTCTTCAATGCGTACACTTATTCTTCTGTTGGTTTGTCCGATGTATGTGGTGGGGCAGGCGATGCATGGGATTTCATATACTCCTTGATTTTCTAACTCAACTTTGTCTTTGGGGTTTCTTAGAATGGTGGATATTTTTCGGTTTGTGCAGAATGCTGTCTTGATGTTGTGTTTGTGCAGGATCTTGCTGATTCTGTCTGTGGTGCCTTTTATATCACCCCTCTTTTATATCACCCCTCTCACCTGTCATTGCCAACCTCTACATGGAACACTTTGAAACCCAAACTCTAGAAAAATCTGATCACAAACCCAAACTCTGGCTCAGATACATAGATGACACCTTCATAATCTGGCCACACGGGAAAGAAAACCTGGACAACTTCCTCATACACCTCAATAGCCTACACCCCAAAATACAGTTCACCATGGAAACAGAAGCTAATAACCAACTTCCCTTCCTGGATGTCTTAGTCTACAGGAAACCCAATGGCTCCCTAGGACACACCATCTACCAGAAGAAAACACACACAAACTGCTATATGCACGCACTCTCACACCACCACCCAGCACAGATCAACTCCGTAGCCAAGACACTCATCTCCAGAACAAAACGCTTAGCTGACGAACAACACCTAAAAACTGAACTACACACTCTCACTAACGTACTACCATCCAATGGATTCCAAAGAAATAAGATTATCAATCTAATCCAAAAAGAAACCCCCACTAAAATCTAAGACAGAGAACAAGAAAACGGCACAGCCCTCCTCCCATATATAAAAGGCACCACAGACAGAATCAGCAAGATCCTCCACAAACACATATATATGTACATGTGAGTAACATGCAAACATTCAAGAATGTTTACTAAATTCCCAAATTGCATTTGTGCTCCCATCATCCTCTGTTTTGACTGCAATTATTGTGATCTGAAGTAATCATTAATAAAGCCCGAAGTTTGGGCAATATATAATATATAATTTCAAAGGTTTGAATTAGGGATATGTCAAGTGAACTAGTTAGCATAGCAAATCTCATTGGGGAAAAAATGAGAAAATAATCTAAAATCATTTCTACAGTTTTGCTCCTCGAATTTCCTAATCCATTCTCCATCCTAAAATTCAGGAGGTAAAATGGAAGACCTACATTCAGAGCACAATTATCCATAGTTGTTAAGGCTTAGGGAAGTTGAAATCCCATAGTGTTAGGAACAATACATGTTCTCCATCTCATCTATCAGCAATTGAGCTGTTTTGGATAATGAAATGATCAGGGAAGACCTCACACATATAATATAACTCACTAAAGTTTACATATTGCCATATAGTTTCCAAATTAGGGTAAATATACATTAAATAAATGTATATTTAAATAAATGTATATTTAAATAAATAAATAATAAATAAATAAATAAATAAAAATGTATATTTACAATATTCTGCATGAAATAGGAAACCCAAAAATCCCATTTTATTTTAAATTTTGCCTTATTTGCAATGTTTCCATTTTTTTTGTAAGACTATTTTCTGAAAATTTGAATGGTTTTTTTTAATGATGAATGAAAATATACATAACAATAAGCCAAGAATATGATATACATTATTGTTTGGCATATAATGCCAAAATATTAACTATTATTAGATGGGTAGGCCTTAGATTGTAATAATTACTTTAAAATGTGATGATTGGGACACTGATCGCCGTGAGTTGAAGACCTACCTATTTATTCACGCAGGACTGGCATAGAAATTTTAAATAAATTTTAGCAGTTTTAATATTTTGATTTAACTTGGGGTTTTTATGTTCTTAATAGTTTTAATTTGGCCTGATGTTTAATAAGATTTTTAAAATTGTTTTTATTATGTACATTGTATTGTTTTTTTTTATTATGGCTGTTAACCGCCCTGAGTCCTTCGGGAGAAGAGCGGTATAAAAATCTAAATAAACTAAACTAAACTAAACTGATCGCTGAATCATTAAAATTCAGAATGTAATACAATAGAAGAAATTGGAAATTTGTTCAGTCAATTTAAAACTGTGAAATTATCCAATGAATAATACAGCAATATTTCATATATCACATAAAATGGTTAATGAAAACCGAAAAAGCAATTAATTACTCAGTTGGCAATCTATAGGGAAAGGCTGTAAATTTCTTTCATATACTATAAATTATGCCATGTGTATTCACATACTTTAAAGATATAATTGGAACATCATGTCAAGGTGATAGTGATAACAAAGTAGTTTCAATTCAGACATGATTGTATAACTTAATCCACTTTTTGCATATATTGAAAACATATTAAATGGTTATAGAAATTGGAATAATTGATAGATTATTGTTAACCAAGCATTCCCTAGCTTTACACATTCATGTATACCCAGAACCTAAGAAGTGTGTCATTTCTATCATGGCAATTCCTATATGGAAGAACATTCCTATGTTGGCTTTTACAAGACTTTGAGAACCTGGTTTCTTCTTTGTTCCTTGGATAAGCCCATTCTGAAATGACTATTAATTATAAATGTGGTATGTTTTGGTTTGATCTGAATTATCCTGTACTGCTTCCTGGATAATTGCAACAACTCATCTTTATAGATCAGGAAACTATGAGTATTTCAGACCAGTCATTTTTGAATATTCCTGAATAGGTCTTTAGTCAAATGGCCTGACTTCATGTTAATGATTACTTAATATCTAGGTATCAGTTAAATCAGTGTTTCTGAAACTTGGCAATATTTAAGACATATGGACTTCAAGTCCCAGAATTTGGGAATTTGAAGCCCATATGTCTTAAAGTTGCCAAGTTTCAGAAACACTAAGTTAAATAAATAGCTTAACACAAATAGTTCTTTCTTTATTAAATCATTCCACCAAACATTATCATTCCAATATAATTTTAAGTCAAATTAAGAAAAAAACAATTTGTGCAGCAAGCTTCCAATAGGCATAAATCACCAAAGAAAAATATATATATATTCAGAAACATAGAAAAAAGAAATAGAGGTATAATAATGGGAACTAATTAGTTCTTTATTTTCTTGTTAATAAACAACCCTAGGTAATCCATGACCCAATGGGTCATTATTTCAGAGATATTTCCTTACCTAAATAGAGAACAGAATGATCAAGGACAAAACCCAAAACAAAACAAAACCTCAGTATGAGCAGGAACAACTTCTGATTTCCTCCTGCATGACCATGGCTGACTGTTCTGTGGGAGTAGTTTACCTGGCCTCTGCAGGACTACACTGGAACTGACCTTTTGAACCTTTGAGGAGTTATGTGGATACCTGGCAGCACTGAAGTGACTCAGATTTGCCAAATTTCATTCCCGCAGGAGTCATGGATCCCAGATTTTGCAATGATAAATCAATACATGTAAATTTGTTAAATAACAATGACAATATTGTTACTGAGAGCCAGTCCGGTCTAGTGGTTAAGGCATCAGGCTGGAAAGTAGGAAACAATGAGTTCCAATCCTGCTTTAAACATGAAAGCCAGCTGGATGACTTTGGACCAGTCATTTTCTCTCAACCCTACCCATCTCATGGATTGTTGTGGGGAAAATAGAAGGAGGAAGGAGAGTTGGATATGTTTGCTACCTTGAATTATTTGTAAAATTAATAAAAATGGATATAAATAAGTAAGTAAATAAATAAAAGTTCTTCTTAAACAATAACAGTAGGACAATTTGCTCTGATTTGCAAACTGCTTGGTAAAGATTTAAAAGGAAAGACATTTTTGTCTATTAGAATAGAATAGAATAGAATTTTTATTGGCCAAGTGTGATTGGACACACAAGGAATTTGTCTTGGTGCATATGCTCTCAGTGTTACATAAAAGAAAAGATACGTTCATCAAGGTACAACATTTACAACACAATTGATGGTCAATATATCAATATAAATCATAAGGATTGCCAGTAACGTTATAGTCATACAGTCATAAGTGGAAAGAGATTGGTGATGGGAACTATGAAACGATTAATAGTAGTGCAGATTCAGTAAATAGTCTGACAGTGTTGAGGGAATTATTTGTTTAGCAGAGTGATGGCCTTCGGGAAAAAACTGTTCTTGTGTCTAGTTGTTCTGGTGTGCAGTGCTCTATAGCGTCGTTTTGAGGGTAGGAGTTGAAACAGTTTATGTCCAGGATGCGAGGGATCTGCAAATATTTTCACGGCCCTCTTCTTGATTCGTGCAGTATACAGGTCCTCAATGGTGATGTTGTCATGTTATATATCTTTGTTTAGCCTTAGTGTGGAGAATTCTTAGCATTAACTGACTGAAGATTTCTTTTGGTTTTTATTAAATTAACAAGAACAGAATCAAATCCAATGATTAGGCTGGTTAATACTAAGACTATGAATTATTTATAAAGGTCATATTCAAATCTAAACGGTGACAACGATGTGAAGTATTATAGAGCAGAGCATGCCCTCTAGTGGGGAACATTTATTAATGCAGGACATTTTAGGAAAATTTAGCTAAAAGTATTAATTTTACTTTACTCATTTTGCAGACATATTTTGCAGAAGGATTCAAACATACAAGAAATATGGATAACCATCCACATTTTTATGCTGCTTGCTGTCTGAAGATCATACAGGCAAACGTCAAATGAAGAGTTAATTTGGACTTGGTGGGATCCTCAGGATAGAATGCATTCTCTTCAAATAGTTGTCCTCTTCATCTTTGAAAAGCAACTGAAAATTTAACTCATCATAGTCACATTCTATCAGGATGATTTCCTGTGCTGAAATGAACTGGGACTTAAATGCACTATGATACCTGGGGAAAATTCCTACAGCTGATTCGTAACTATATTTGTAAATCATGAACTGATGAGATAAAATGAAACAAAGGACTTAAAGGGAAAGCAGAGGTAATTTTTCACTTACAGTGTGAGTGTTATGTCATTTTACTTTCTCAAAACCAGAAAAAATGTACATTCAATCAAACCCAATGTTTCATTCTTGTCTCTATTTCCTTGTTTTAGAGCTGCCTTTTAAAAACAATACCGGGTCCTATAGATAATAATTTCCTCAAATAATTATTGGGTAATTTGTTATTGTTCAAAACAATGTACTTAAAAAAATACACCAATACGCACATGACAAGAAAATAAATCATAAACTGTAATTGTGAAAACAGTATAGAATCAAGGAAAACAAACCCAGCAAAAATCCTAGTGCATTTGTTAAAAAAAAGTATTTCAGACATAAAAAGAAAAACAAAAGACAGATGGCTGCAAGTTATACCTTAGCAAACTTAAAATTTCTCTTGTGAGCTTGACAAGAAAGTAGAGGAGATATTGATCTTTACCTTTTAGATGAGTTAAATTAAATAATATAAAATCTGAATCTTACTTGGTGGGAGAGGCTCATCAACAGTTGGGTACTGATGGTGATCAGGTCTCAGTGAAGGAAGTTGGTTGATTGGCTGAGAATTATGGAGCAAAGGGCAATCACCTATGGGTAAGAAAGTACAGAAGTGCATATTCATTCAAAGTTGCCACACATTGACTGCAGATGCATTGTGATAAACACATATGATATGAAGGTTTGGGAATGATAAGGGTTGACAAAAGTTTGGTGTAGTAACAATCTAGAAATATTTATATAGCAGACGGGTACTGAAATATGAAAGCAAAAGAAAGATCTTTGGAGATCAATGGCTGAAATCCCTACATGTAAACCCATAACAATTTAAAACACCAGGTGAGGATATAAATGTAATCTTCCTCAATTGGCACTAACTTTTGTAAGTTAGAATTCCAGCCAGCATAACTAGTGACTCTACTGCTGAGTGTTATGTGTCTATAATAAAGGATGATACAACATATCTAAGGTGATGTGGAACATATCATATGTAAAACATATATTCAAGTGTAAAGGAAATAAAGAAAAAATTGGAGAGCTTAGTGATTCTAATCAGCCAATCTATATTTAAAAATTTCTGAATTTGGTGGCTTCTTAAGAGTATTATTTTCTTCTATAATCCAGGGTTTAATTCACTCTTTATCACCTGAGGTGTATTATTCATTAACAGAGAAAGTAGACAAGGACTCATGGAGCTGAGAAAAAAATGTTTAGAAATAAGGCAGAAATCTTGTGACCTGCAGAAACCGGAAGAGCAGCACGCACATGCAGGTGCCAAGAAGATGAACTTCCTGTTTCCAGCACATGCATAAGCACCAGCCAGCTGGTCTTCACGCGCGCTTGCATGCCAGAAACTGGAAGACCAGGTGGCCAGTGTGCATGCATGCGCTGGAAATCAGAAAATAATCTTCCCGGTGCGCACCAGGTAGCTGCTCTTCTGATTTCCGACATGCACACATGCGTGCTCCCATTTCAGCACTCGGTGCTGAAAAGGTTCGCCAACACTGGATATGGACATGTCCACTAGGATATGGACTGCAGAGTGGCAACCATATATTTCTTAATTTCTACACATCATACATTTGATAGCTCATTTCCTATGTAAATTATCATGAAAGCACAATAAAGAAGAAAATTCAATTCCCACACTTGCATTTAAAAGTGGGTTTTTAAATCCGATATACTATATTAAATAGAAGTTTCTCTATATTATATGATCTTTAGTATTTATTATTTATGCCTAATTCATGATATTCAAGGTCCTCCTCCTCCTCCTCCTCCAAATCTAACCTTCTCTTCTGATGCTTGGGCCTGCTACTGGAGACTCTATATTTTCTGGAGTTCCCTGTAGATTTGTTCCGGGAACTACCAATTCCTCAGGCCAATGGGCAGAGCTATCCAGCTGTTCCCTGTCCAACTCAGGGCTTTGACCTGAGTCTGGCACTGATTCAAAAGCACTATTTTCCTCCTCTTCATCATCCTGTGAAGAAAAAACCGTGCTCTCAGAAATCTTTGCACTGTCAACAGAAGAGAACCTAGTATGGCTTGAGAATCGGTTGGCACTCTCATGGCCAGAAGTGCTGTAACAGGAAGTGCTGTAACAGGAGGTACTGTAGCAGGAAGTGCTATAACAAGAAGTGCTATAACAGGATGTGTCACACACTTCATACTCAGGGTCACCATTTGGTCTAGGACTCAGTTCACTGTCACTTTCAGTTCTTGGCCCTTCATTATCCAATGTTTGTTCATTTAAATCAGCAAGGTGTTCAATGGAGGTGCTGCACGGAACAGTTTCCCGGACAAAGTTCTCTTCTACTAAGTTTTCCTGAGGAGGTTCAGCCAACACTGTTTCAGTCTCACTAATTAAATCTTTCTCAGATACTTCCCTCACTGTCAGTTCCTCATCATTCTCTATTACACTGCCTTGTTGTTCCTCCTCCCCTTCTCCATCATCACTACTCAACTGGGCAGAAGGCAAACTGTGCAAGAGATTGTGTATTCTTATGTAATGTGTACGAGGAGTCTCAGGCTCCCCACAAGCAGATGCAATCACTGTTTCAAGTTCTGACACGGGCAAGGAACAAGGCCTGCTTTTTCTTTTCACCATGGTCCTTAGTTGTAGCTTGCTCTCCTTTTCATCATCATTCTCATCTTGGTCCTCCTGGGCTGAAGCCCCTTCATTATCCTGATTCTTCTCTAAATCCTTGGTAGCTTGAACATCCCCACTCACCTCATCAGTAGATAAGGCTTCTATGCTGATAAAGATGTCACTATCTCCCTGAGTAACAGAATTAACTTTGTTGTTTTCTCTAACTTCAGATTCTGGAGGAGTGCATGCCAGCAAAGGTAGTCGTTCACTGAGATCCGCAGCACTTGGGGAAGGCGTTATTTCCACTGGGATAGATTCCGAGAGATTAACTCTGTCTGCTGCTATTGCATCATTCTCTCTATATCCTGCCAGCTCTTCTTTGAAAGAGCAGATCAAGGTGGGTTCTTCAGCTCCAGAGTTGCCCACACTGATGCATATTAGTGGGCATTCATTTAGCTTTTCTGAAGCAGCACTTTCGGGGGTCTCTAGTCTGTTGCATGCTGAGGTGTTAATGGGGCTTTCTTGAAGTTCAATTGATTCATGGTCTGCAGCAATAGAGACCTCTTCATCATCTGCTAGAAGCAAAAAGAAAAGAAACATGACATATAAGTAAAATTAGGTATAAATAATATAACCTGGCACTTCAAAAAACCTACATAAATATATATAAATATCTGTTAATTACAGCTCAGACTTAAGCCGCACCTCATATATTTTAGTAACAAGTGAATTAAATGCACTTATTAAATAAAATAATTTGGAATATCATACATAGACCAAAATGCTTAAAATATTAAGCAAGATATTAATTTTCTGTTATTTAAAATTGAATCCATGATTCATTATCGAATAGGCTAAAAGCCTATATATACTCAACCTTGGAATAAATCCCATTGAATACAATGGGATTTTATTCTGAGTAGATATGCATTAAGGAGTGCTTTCCTATGTAAAAAAGTTAAAAAAAAGAAAGAAAGAGATCCATGTGTAAAATATCAACCTATTAAAGTTAATGAGGTAATTTTACACATGTCTACTCAGAAACAGAAAGAGTTTAATGGATTTATTTTCAGCTCTGTTTGGAATTAATCAAAAGAGTAATAAAGTTCAGTATTATTATTAAGGGAAAATGATATTTCTGTTTTCATATGCATGTATGAGAAACAGAAGCCAACAAAATCCCCGTGTTGACTCAGAATGCAATGTATATGTTTATTTTCTGAGTGTACTTAATCTTATTACTGACTTTGCAAGACATGATGAAATATAAAATAAACTATGTCCCATTTTTTCCCTTTTGCAAACAGACAGAATCCCTGATGATTTTGATTAAAACCCTGGGCCATGATTTTGCTTCTTGCTCATTCATTTAGGTTCAGCTATATAAATTACAGGACTATGATCTTTTGAAGATGATAAAAGATGTTTATCTGAATCTCTTGTAAGCATGTGTACAGTACTGTTCATTTAAACAACTCCTTTTTCATATTTCCGTACAAGGAATTAATTTAAAAGCAGCTATGGCTCCCTCCTCACGCCCTATCCCCATTTCAAGTTTCCAAAAAAGAGGAGATTTTAAATGAATGGCAGGAGTGGTATTGTCTCAGGCTCACAGATCTACAATACTTCTTTCAAATCATTTTTGAAAGGCACACAGTCCTAATAAATTAGAAATCTAAAAATAACTATACATATACCGTATATACTCGAATATAAGCCGATCCGAGTATAAGCCGAGGTCCCCAATTTTACCCCAAAAAACTGGGGTAAACTGGGGACTCGAGTATAAGCCGAGGGTGGGAAATGAGGCAGCTACCAGTCGGGGAAACCCTCCCTCCCTCAGCCGAGAAGGCTGGCGGCTCCCCCGCCCCGCCCTCTCACTGCACCGGCAGGGCTTCCCCGTGCTAATGCAAAAGCCCGCCAAGTTTGCTCCATCCGGTATAATGTGAAAAAAAGAAGAAAAAAAAACTCGAGTATAAGCCGTATATACTCGAGTATAAGCCGAGGGGACGTTTTTCAGCACAAAAAACGTGCTGAAAAACTCGGCTTATACTCGAGTATATACGGTATGTACTTTATTACCATTCTATCATTTAGCTTTTTCTTATTATCTTATGACACAGAACTGAATGTGGTATCTTCAGTCCATTCTTCATCCAAGCGTTTCATAATGGTTCCAAAACTGACATGATGAGCCATTGGTTTTCTTCCTAGTCCTACTAAAGCAACACTTAGTATATGAACGTCTATGTACACTGTGAACAAAACGATGGCTAAGCCATCAGATAAGTCATAGACAGGGGATAAACTCTATCAAATTTAAACCTTCTAAATTTGAAAATAGCCCTCTTTAATCTTTTGTTTGTGGAATAAGTCTAGGAGGAAGTCAGGTAGAATGACAGAGGCTTCTTAAAATTACCAAGTGAATTTCAGACTTCAGCAGACCTTTAATCTCTAGTCTCCTCTCTTCCTTCACCCTATCTCAGCGGTTCTCAACCTGTGGGTTGGGACCCCATTGGGGGTCGAATGACAATTTGCCAGGGGTCGCCTAAGACCATCGGAAATTTGGGAAGTATACTTGCGAGTCGAAGAATCGCGCTCCAATGGTTGACTCCACCAGCCAGCTGCAGGCTCTTCAAATCACTAGCCGAATTCTGCTTCAGGCGCGATGAATTAAAAAAGAGAGAAATCTTTGCTCTGATGTCTCCCTCTCAAGCCAGCTGCAATCACTCCCAATCGCTAGCCTAATCTGGCTTCAGGCGCGATAAACTTAATAGGGGAGAAGTCTCCGCTTTAATGCCTCCGTCCTCAAGGCAATCGCAAGCAGTTCAGATCGCTAGCCAATACGGCTTCAGGCGCGATAAATTCAAAACAAAAATAATTTTATGGTTGGGGTCGCCACATCGTGGGGAATTGTATTAAAGGGGTCACCACATCGTGGGGAATTGTATTAAAGGGGTCGCAGCACTATAAAGGTTGAGAACCACTGCTCTATCTACTGTATTGCATTAGCTGGTTAAATACAGTATTTGAAATTTTACTGGGATTGAAAGTTAAAACGTAGAAAGCATTTGAAATTGTGATGCATCATTCAAAGCATCGAAAGCAAGCTTAAATATATAATGCAGCTATCAGATGTTCTGAGTTTCAGGAATATGCAGAAAACTAGGAATCTCTTATAATCTTTAATACTCATTTAGGAGACCAAACTTTGCTTAACAAAATTATTTTTAAAAATTGCTTGATGATCAGTTTGAAAAGCCGAACTCAGCATGTCATCAAATTATGACACAGAAGACTCCCTCAGTCCCTATCCTCAATTTATCTTCTCAGACCTGAGGAAAATAAAAGAAAATCAACTTCAGTTCCAAATAACCTGTCAATCTGTGGATTCATGTCTTCTTTGTTTGAAAAGAAATGAAAAAGGAAATTTTCCTATTCCAATTCAAGTTACATAAATCAGAATTTGTGATTAGCCTCAATAAGGCCTAAGTGAAGCCAAGCCTACCTGATAAAGAAAAACATCATGGGAAAATAAGAGGACAAAAGTGTATTGATATGTTCAATGCCTTGAATTATTTGTAAAAGGAATAAAGGTGGGATACAAACAAACAAACAAACAAACAAACAAATAAATAAATAAATAATAAATAAATAAATACCTGGATGAATTGAAGAAGTTATCTCAAATCTAAACTGTAGCTGGCCACTGACATGTTCTGTTGGTAGCCTTCGTCCCAGTGTGTAGCTAACAACCCTGTCTCTATTGGAAAAGAAGTATATAAAAAGAATATTACATTTTTATATGTGGTATACTTGTTACAACTGCTTCATATAAATTAATTAATATTCCTCATTAGACTTATTTGTAAAAATCTGATGAAAGCACATCATAGGGCAATGATTAGTTCTGAACTGAAATCTAAGTCCTAACACTTAAGCCCCCTGAAAGTGTACCCCAGAAATGCAGATAAATTTGGTCAATGCAAAGAGGTGTAACATCAATATTTGTACTGACAGTGAGTTACAGAGAACCGAAAGGATGAAAGAAATAGTTTTGCCAATCACAACAGTCTCATCTGTAGAAACATGGTTCTAGTAAACATATTATCAGCCTTGTACTTAGCATTTTTTTAGTCCAACAGCAGTATAATTTTCTTTTCAGAATTAATAGCTTCTATTATAGAAGTAGAGCACAGGCCATATTTTATAAACTGGGAAGCATATAATATTATATAAGTCATTATGCATGAGATTCAATTGTAACTATTAATATAATAATCAGTGTTGTATAGAAGTGCAAGCCATTATATATTGCACAGTGAGGCCTTGATTATTTTATAAATGGGTCAACATAATATAAGGCATCCCTGTCCTGTATATAGAACATCTAGAAACCACAGCTATGCTTGAAACAAAATTATATACATTTTTATTAATTATAATATGTACTAAAATATAAACACTATCAAATTGAATATATTATAAATGGCTACATAGTATATATGTAGAAATCAGAGAAGAGAAAGAAATGTTTGATTATGTTGCTTTTCTTAAGTAGATTATTAGGTTTAACATTCTAATTTAACACAAAGAGAAGATAGAGTAAAACATAATGGATTTTCTTTTCATTGACATATTTAAAAGGCTAGATTCTTATCTAGACTATCATCTACACTATCATCTGAATTTACTGAAGATTCTGTAGTAAGCAGAAGATTGGATGTCTTCTATGATAAATGTTTATCCAAAATAAGGCAATTAATTGAGATTAAATTATGGATTCCCCCTCCCCAATTGTGTAATTGCAATGGCAACCATCACTCTCCTTTTGATTCTTAGATATTCATAAAAGATAAAATTATGATGCAAAGATTTACCCTATGGCATGTCTTTCTAGTAATCGTTGTACTGGCATGGAAAGCTTTCCCAGAAAACGCTTAATGATAGGTCGACTTTTTGCAAACTTGTCCTTCACCTCTATTTCTAGGACATCAGTGGGCAGAGAAACAAAGCTGAACAGCTGGAAAAGAAATAACACACAAAGGGAAAAATTACAGATGTTTTCCCTGCCTTTCCTACTAAATATTTGGACATGTATCTGATTATCCATCACTTCAGTAAGCCCAAGGTCAAATAATGAAAACCCTGAAGCCCATATATAACTCATTGTTCTCTATCAGTTATTATATGTTGCTTTTAATTTGAGGATGCGGAGGGGTGACACACCCTGACAATATTTCAAATTGAAACCCTCACTTGTCACTGTTTCTGTCTGCATTGGAAGTTCTGGGATTCCAGAAACTTTTTAACTCCCTGAACTACACTAATACTATTGTACATAAATGGCAACAAATGGCAGGAGATGATGGCTGAGGCCTGGGATGAGTCAGTTAAAAACCTGGCCATAGTGTAAGTAAGATGTAATTGCATGTGAGAAAGAAAGGCAAAGAGACACTGCTTAGAGAACAGTCATATAAGAGAAGGCATAGCCCACAGCTGGATAGTGAGCAGAGGAAGAGGCTCAGAAGAGTCCCTCCCTAATTTCTTGCTCTAAAAAGGAGATGGCAGGAAATTTATCTTCCCAGATTTGCAAAATTTTTGTTAATGTAACAATAAAATAGAATTGGCTTATCTGGTCATATTTCTTCTTTGATCTACTTGGTAAGATTTTGATAAATGACAAGATGAGAGCAAAGGGATGTGTCAGGAACAACACAAAATGCAAAGAAAAACATGGGGGAAAATATCTGCCTTGTTTGGGAGCTAACTTCCAACCTCACAACAGTGACCTTAGGGATATCACTTTTCTTTTATTTTTAACAGGTTTTCCTCTCATGAAATTTTTACAATTTTTGAATTCTTTATTGGCACAGGAAAAAAATGAATTATTTTCTTTGTTCTTTATTAAATATTTGGTCACTGTTTCTCTTAATATTATACACTTTAGCCAAAGAACCAGCAGTTTTCTCAGGCTCTTTGTAGAAGTATTAAGTTGGGCTATAAGATTCCCAAATTTTTCCAACCATGAGCACATCTTGAATATATAGGAAATGTCAAAAATGCTGTTATCACAAAATATGGTATTATTTGAAAAGGCTTGCTCAGAGATGGGAACTGATAGTCTACAAACTAGGCAAAGACCGACAAAATACTAATATTTCAACATTCATAAGAAGGAAGGAACTTACTATGACAACATCTACTTCATATAGCAGAAGCCCTACTTTTCCTATATGGTTGCAGTTTGATGCTATCTAATTCAGAATAAATTCCTTTTTTCACTGCAGTTGTTCACTAGAACTCTATGTTTTGAATGCCCCATGGCATTATTGGCTAAGATGGATGACAACTCAATACTTCCTCACATCACATTTATAGTTGCTTATTATTCATTATTTCTGATCAAATATTCCAATTGTTTTTAGCCATTGCAATAGCTCATGTTCCATATTTGGTCATTTTTAAATAATTAAGAATTATATGGCATTCTTGAATATACACCCAAGTTTTGTTTCAATGAATAATTCATGCCAAGACTTTAAGTGAGTGATGCAGATGTGAATGCTTAATTTTGACATTAAAATGCTTTATAAAATAAGCAAGTTCTTTGGTTTCTTTCTTATGCCTCTTAGATTAGACCTCTTATTCATCATATTAATTTGGAATTCAGGCTTTAACTTAAAAGTTTTTAAGTGGTAAGTGTTCTAACAGGCTAGTATTTATTTTTTTTAAAAAAACACTTTATACAGTAAAACAATATTGTTTTTAGTAAAATTTTATAGTACCTGGGATGATAGGAAATAGAAACAGAAATCTGCACTGTTGAACCATAAACTGGAACTACCTTGTGAGCGAGATATAGAAAGAGACAAGACAAGGATCCCTCTTGTCATCTTTACTATTTATTTTAGTTTTGGAAGTGCAGAACAGAGACAGAAGATGAGATGAGAGAATTGCTGGTTTGATGCTTAAAAGAGAAACATACAAATTATGAGTGTTTGAAAAGAATAGAAATATTAATGGAAAAAAGAAAGAATAGGGATTGACTAGTATATCAGGCGGTAATAAAAAATCAAACCATAAATGAGGTACAAGCTAAGTGTAAAGATGGGATTTAACAGAACTATATGATTTTTTAAATGTTTCCTTTCTGAAAGATTTAATTATTACTCTGGAGAGTCTTACACGGTGAAGTAAATTTAACTGACAATATTTCAATTGCATTTCAGAGATTCAGCAGTTTGTCATCCTCTAGTTTATGAGGAATTATAGAACACAACCTAAAGAACAACAAGTTGGCAAAACCTATTCCAGCCTTATAAAATGCTGAACCATGTGAACTAAAAATAGTCAGGATATTGGATGCTAATTCCGAAGGGATGAATTATTGCCAGGAATATATATGTACAAAACTATTGTAATAGGGCAGGTTAAGGGATTCCGTTTCCAATGGATAGTAATCATACTCCCTTCCACATAGCCTGAAATCCTTTATTTTGCTTAGAAATGAAAGTGAAAGAGGTGTGGAAAGCATTTTAGAAGGAAGCCTTCCCAGCTTCCAGAGTAAAAGTAAAGAAGGGGAGAGCTGCTTTCAGATTGCAAGAATTTCTTATTGTAACCTTACAATAAAGGTAGTATTAGTACTCATAGTTTGTGCTTCTGTGCTGTTTGACAACATCAATTATGCAAATCCCTTCTGAGATACCTCTATGTCCCTTTTTTCCTTCTGTGGGCTGAGATACCTTTTGCAAGATGGTTGTCTAGTCTGCAGTTCTTCCTCTTGTTTCCCAAGGTCATTGCCACATATTATTTCAGAATGGCATTTCTCCAATTATACCTATTAAAAAAATTCTGAAGCCAGAACGGTAGTCACTTCATCTCTCCTATTTCAATACTACAGAAATCAAAAATGCTTGTCAAAAACGTAAGTATGTGCACAGGGAAAATTTAATTGTGAGAAACATGTTGGCAAAGTTGGGTCCATTTCCAAAACATTTGCACCGAAAACTCATTCTAACTTGATCAGTCTGTTATGGATAAAGTGCTTGCTAATAAAAGAAAGAACTGACTATTGATCTTATGCTTGATCTTATTGTGACTGATGTAAATTGATTTGCAATTATGCTATAGAACTATAAAGAAATAAAACAGAAATTTCAGGCAATTTGGAGTTTCAAAAACTAATTTTCTTTTCTGCTGAATGCATATCATAAGGCAATTTCCATTAATTTTGTCAACACTCTAAAACTCCTTGCTGAAGATTTTTTTTTCCAGCAAACTATTCTATTGTCTAAGTCCATGATGGCGAACCTATGGCACATGTGCCGGAAATGGCACCCAGAGCCATCTCTCTGGGCATGCGGAGCCATCGCCCGTTGCTCTTCTGGATTCTGGCACACCAGCCAGCTGGTCACCACACACACTGGAGCACCAGAAACTGAAAGAGCAGTTGTCCAGTGCGCATGCGTGTGCTGGGAAGATGATCTCTGGGTTCTGCAGTTCTTACCCTGCTGCTTGTGGCTGGGATTCTGGAGGAGAATTGCCATCATCCCCGCCAGCCACTGGGAAAAAAATCAGCATTCCCCCTGCTATTTTCCTGGCACTGCGCAGCGGTTCTCAACCTGATGCTTGTGGCTGGGATTCTGGAAGAGAATCGCCACCACCCCCTCTCCAGCCACTGGGAAAAAAGCAGCCCTGTCAAAGGAATGTCTGTCTGGTGCCAAGGTAAGAGACGCATCGGCCAGGAAGCGGGCACGCTCCTTTAGCAGAAGGGGCAGGGGGGCTGCACTGGCTTGTTCTTGGTGGCAGGCTAGGGGAGGCTGACACTCTTTGGGTTCCAGTGGCGCCACCCGCAGCCCATTTTTGATCCCAGAAGGCTTTAGGGAGGCTTGCCAGGCCCAAAACAGGCGACGTGGGGTGTGGCTTGCATGCGCGTGGGGGGCAGCAATGCACGCATGCACAGGGGAGTCACGTGGGCATCTGCAGGGGAGGGCCTGTGGAGGCATTGCATTATGGGCGTGGGCACGTGTGTGCACAACTCCCCCCCACTCCCCCCGCTTTTGGCACGCAACAGGAAAAAGGCTACCCATCTAAGTCTATAAAAATTATATATTTATATATATATATATTTATATATATATTTATATAATATAAAAATATATTCTAAGTCTATAAAAATTGCCAACAAGAGAAGTATTCCACTTAAATATCTTTTTGATTCAACAGAATAAACCCCAAATATTTACATATTTAAAAATGGAATACATTATTATAACATTATACAGATAGATTGACATTATTCTTTTGCAGGCAAGACAAATATGGATAGATACAGCTAATAAACCTTCAATGCATTCAACATTAACAGCTCCATAACTGGAATTTTAAGTCATCTTGAATCTTTATTTATAAAATTATTCTATTGATGCTACTATCAAAAGTAAGATCCTCACAAGTAGTCCTTGCAACTATTTATTGGCCATGCAGGTACAAAGATAGCCAAGGAAATGATTGAAGCCTAGGAAATGTCAGTCAACAGAAATGCTGATTGGCCACCACCTTATTGGGTACTTAGGAACTGAGGGCTTAGCAGCACAAGGAAACAGCAGCCAATCACTGGCCATCAACAGAGAAGAGAGAAGTTCCCTGAAGATGGCATTCAGCACGAGTCCAAAAGCTTGGAAGAGTAAATCTCTGCTCCTGGTGAGTGACCCAGATTGCATCTTGTTTAGCAACCATTTGAAATAACAGTAACACTGAAAAAAGTAATTTACAACTGGTCCCTGCACTTACTACTGGTACTAATGCACCTGGAACCCGGCATTAATTTGCAACAATCAATGTCCTGGAGTCAGGTGGTCACCATTTGGTACCTTTCCACCTAGTTTCCAACAAATACAGTAAATAGGAGAAGCTGGATTTGCTGAAGGCCACATGGTTCACTTAGCAAATGAAATGATTTGCTTAACAACTGTGTCAGAAAATGTCTTAATATTGGGTGTGGCTCACTTAACATCCCTATTGCTTAACAACAGAACTTCTGTTCTCAGTTGTAGTCATAAGTTGAGGACTACCTATCTATAACTTAATAGTGGAGTCTATTATATGAGAGTTGATTGATCTTGATGGCAATAGATAAGTCTTAATTTAAAAAGAAAGCAATAAATTAACCACAGTGATAAACTTGTAGTGTGGAAGAATGAGTCATTTGATCATGCCTGGTAGGCTTGAAAAAAAAGCCAGACATTTCTGGATTCAAATACATACTTTATAATGATAGAAACATTTTTAAAGACATTCAACATTAACATTCAACTCAAACAGAACTTTTCTTGTTGGGATTTATTGACAATCAATTAGAAAAGAACTATGGAAGAAAAGGATCCATGGCAAAAATGATATTTTTATATTACTGCTGTAAGACTATTATATTAAAAATGGAAAGACACTGAAATGCCCATGACAGAGGAATGGATGGTGACAATGAGATGAGGAAATTATTTTATTAAAGGAAGACCAACAACTATACTTATCAATGTCTGACAATCCTTTATGGATTTTTTGCTTTAAAAAAAAGAGAGAAAAGAACTTGTAATTTATGTGTTTGAAGATTAGAAAAGGATAGTTTATGGAAAGAAGGAAATTATGATGTAACCTTAGAATGAGAAGCTAAAATATAAATGTATAACTGCTGTCAAAAAGATTGGAAGCAACTTCTTTATAATCCCTCCATCCCCTATTTATTTATTTTCTTTTTTAATCACTATTCTTCTATATTTTCTTTGTTTTTCTAATATTTGTATTGTTTTTATCTTTAGAAATATTTTCAAATATTTTTTAATTCATTCCTAATGCTATTAATTTCTAATTACTGTCTTAGCATTCAGAAGACACCAAGCAAGAAATTAAGAGAAATTTTGCTATTCTAAAGTTAAGATTTCATATTATTTAATGACCTTTTTTAAAAAAAATTGTATTTATATCACGCCCTTCTCCGAAGACTCAGGGCAGCTTACACTATGTCAAGCAATAGTCTTCATCCATTTGTACATTATATACAAAGTCAACTTATTGCCCCCAACAATCTGGGCCCTCATTTACCTACCTTATAAAGGATGGAAGGCTGAGTCAACCTTGGGCCTGGTGGGACTTGAACCTGCAGTAACTGCAAGCAGCTGCTGTTAATAACAGACTGTCTTAGCAGTCTGAGCCACCTGAGGCCCAACCTTCTATTGTCTGACTTTTTAGCATTCATACGTTTCCTCACTTTTTCTTTCTGCTGTTGTTTTCCTCAACGCCATATTATTCTTGATTGATATATTTCCTTGTCTTTCTATATTGAGGTTCAAAGTCTGTGTTCAACAGAATATGTCCTTTGCTAGTGTCTGTATTTTATTACAGGGACATTCGTATGACTTTCACATCACTATATTTTTCTTCCTTTGAATCGTGTCCAACGTTTCCTCCAATTTTCTTGGCAAGTTTTTTCAGAATGGTTTGCCATTCCTAAGGCTGAGAGAAAATCAATGGCCAAGGTCACTCAACCGTCTTTATACCTAAGGCTGGAGCTAAACTCACATTCACCCAATTTCTAGTTTGATGCCTTAACTACTACACTAAACTCAATTTTACTATTATTGCAGGGCATTTAGGGCACCTACAAGGCACCCAGGACAGGTTTTACACCTCCTTGATACTTTTAGATACTGCTACAATGTTGCCCAGCCTGGTGAAGCAATGATCAAAAGGAGTTGGATGATAATTTGTGCCATAAACTAACAGGGTTAATAAGCACTTACTTCACCATATTAAAGTGCTCCGTAATTTGATATAGACTTCCATCTGCAATAAACATATTTCAGGTCAAATTTTGCAAACCTATCTGTCCTCTTTAATTTTTTAAGTTTAAATCATACATTTGACACTACTGATTCATAATCCATGCCCTTGTCTATCCTTGGAAATATCCTGGTTGAATTGGCTACAGTTTCCAAGATTTTATTTTTCCTATTGTATTTGATGCTGATTGATGTTCATTTGTAGAATCTGTATGTTAATTGAAGCAGCTTTTGACAATGAACAAAGAATTATAGGTTCTTCTGGGGAGGGGAAAATAGCACCGCCTACAGGAGTAAAAGGAGATATGACTGCAAGGTATGCCTTTATAGAAGACATGCTAAGCCATATTGCTTCAAGTGCAAGAGAATCATTGACAGACCATGTTTTTTAAGATATTCAATTATTTGCTTGAGAAAAGTCTTGAATATGTTTCCATATGGATCTAAGCAGAAGTTCTTGTGAACAGCAGCTAAGGGACAGCAGGATCTTCTCTATTTTGGCTGGGAGAAGTAGTGATACTGGCTTCTCAAAATTATAAGGAGGAAGGAACTGTATTTCCAAAAAAGATCTATATTTCCAAAAAAGGAAATATTCAGCAAACCATGCCTGCAGTTATTTCAGGATTCAGTATGGCCACTTTGGAAATAAAGCCACAGATTACTAGTTACATATTCAACGTATTTGGAAAATGACTACTGATGGTCCAGAAGTTATTCAGAAACTTTAGTAAGGAAAGGAAAAGGAAAAACAGTTTACATCAACCAGTAGACCAGGTCCTCTGCATTCTAAATTTCTAGGCTGCCATCCTTCCAACTTATTTGTTGGAAGCAGACTCTTTGAAGGGGTTCTCAGTGTTTACCCTCCAATCAAATAGCAATTATCAGCAATTGTGTGGTAGAAGGAAGAATTGAATAATCTGGGATGTCAGAATCCTTACCACTTCCTTTTCAAAACATTGAACTGATTTTCATTCAGTGGTAAATACATTATATATCCCTTGGAATAATTGCTGGAGGAAAAACACAATGGCCTCTGCAGATCTTGGCCCAACTGACAGTGGAGAAGATCATTATATCTGGCCAAGAGATATCAGATAAAATCTCATATTCAATTTATTTAAGAGGAATAACTACGATAGTCCAGAGGATAAGGGAATAGAAAAGAAAAAGAATTTCCTGGTTTTATGGTCATTCTAGATCACTACTGGACTAGAAATGAGAGAAAACAGAGGAGGAAATGAAAGGCCAACAGGTCTTGGGCTATTATGAGAAATAGGTAGCAACTGACTAGGACCATAAAAAAGCTGATTTCATGAAGATCAATAGCCTGACGTAGAAGAAATTGAAGGATGACAAGATTCAAAACTGATCTTAAATGAGACAATCTTCAAGGACATCTAAGCCTGGAACTACTCAACTACAACCTTTATGAACCTGAACTGGAAGCAGAAAATGTATTCAGTTCCAATCAGGAGTGAAATGCTACTGGATTGGACTGGATCGCGCGATCCGGTAGCGATCACGGCCAGTAGTTTGGCAATTCAGTAGCAATGGCAGAGCAAAGCCCATCTATCAGGTGTCATTATTTTAACCAGTAAATAATGTTTTTTACCTTCTACACATGCGCAGAAGGTTTTGCGCATGCGCAGAAGATCTGTGTGTGCATGTGACATGTGGCGCGTGCACTCCCAAGCCGGCAAGGAAAGATTTCACTCCTAGTTCCAATCCTGTGTTTACAATGAGAGGTCTGGAATTAAGAATGACATCTGTGGTCATTAATTAATTATTGTTCCCTTCAACATTAAATCTCTGTTTTGAAAAGGATCTAAACAAAGACTGGATTACCCAACAATGACAGAACCACCACCAGCAGTCTTGAATGATAACGAGGTGAAGGATTAGTACAAAAAAGTAATTGGGCTTGCATTTTTCCTTTTCATCTCCTCCCCGCCCCTTTCTTTTTTTATAAAAATTAAACAGTAGTCTTCTTAGAAGGTTCTGATCGTTATTGGGAGCAATTTCCTTGGTGCCACCCCCACCTCTCCCATGGCCAGTTTTGGGCCTGGCAACCCTCCCTGAAACCTCCTGGGACCAAAAATGGGCTGCAAGGGGCCCACCACTCCCCCTGCACTCCCCCCACCCCCTGCACACACATGCTGTCACCGCCGTACATGCACACGAGACTCCTACGCATGCGCATCTCTCGCATGTCCCCCGTCCCTGCAAAAAGACCCAAAAATCAGCTGGCTGGCAGGAGGTGTGCAGTAAAACTGAGCTGGGTGACAGCTTGCGTGCCCACAGACAGGGCTCCACGTGCAACCTATGGCACGTGTGCCATAGGTTCGCCATCACGGGTCTAGACAGTCACTTATCTTAAATCGTATAGGTCATCCTGCTTGAGCAGGGGACTGGACCAGAAGACCTCCAAGGTCTCTTCCACTTCATTCATTCTAACTTCTACTTATTTTGCTGATATATTAAGTCCATGGAAATGACACTGGTTGCCAATCAGTTTATGAATGCAAATCAAGATGCCAACTGGCATGGACTGAAACCTGGGTATCTGCAATAGCACCTATTACACATGGAATCTGCCTGTCCAGTGAGATCAAAGACAGAGGGGTTATTGGGGGTCCATATGCCACGTAAATACTACGTAATACTACGCCAAGTAAATAAGTATTCTACTTATGCTTTTATCTATTTACAGAGGGTTTTTTATGGTTGTAAACTGTCTAGAGTTAGCCTGAGGTAAGATGGGTGGCCAATAAAGGTTATGTTATGTTAATTATATTTACACATACATATGTATTTTATATACACACACAAAAAAACACACACACATATAGACAGAACAGAACTCTGTAGTTCTGATATGTTAGTATAGAAACAAGCCTTCAGAAAAGTCAATTCTGCCACATGGACGTCCAGGGTGGCTGTTTTATTAGTGTTACTCTTAGGAGTAGATGCTGAGAACAACTTTCAAAACTTCCTCTCTGTTGTATTTGTCTTGCCATGCCATGCTTAGAACTCTGAAGAGATGTACTATCTATATAAGAAAATTAATTAAGCTCTGAGAGAGATGGGCAGTAAGAAGTGTAAGAAGTGTGGAAAATAAACATAAACAAGTATTACTTGGCTCTACTAAAAAAACTAATATACAAACACATTTATTAAATTAACATTTCATCTCATGGAAAATTATCATTAAAATTCATAGCAAATAGACTTATTTATCTCTGCTCTTATTTATCCCATTACTAAAAATTAGTATGATGTAGGCAAAACTTGTGGGGAATAATAGCCCATTGGTTAATTGGTTTAACAATTAAAAAGAAATTGGGCTATGCAATCTTGTAACCAGGACCTAGTTTTCTTTTTCCAAAAAACCACTAAGATTGCTTTATTACATTATGGCTATGAACATAAATTCCACTCATATACACAACAAGATTCCTCACAAGTAGAAAGACGGTCAGTTTTAAGTTTTAGACTTATGTGGACAAACATATATCTTGTAATACAAAAATTGATACTAAGAAATTTTAAAAAGTAACAATACAATAATTCTTAATGGAAAACTTAAAATCTTATAATAAAAATAGGTTACAGACTGGCATAGGTAGTGTGCAACGTATGACCAATCAGTTAGGCTGTTAAAAGTTACAATGGTACTTTCAACCCAGTTTTAAAGTTCCAACAGTTGACACTTTCAGGTTACGTGACCATATATCAGGCATTTGACAACTGAGTCATATTTATGATCGCTTGAAATATCCCACAGTCACATGACTGTGATTTGACATTTTTGCTGAATACTGGCTAGGCAATGATAATTTACTTTACAACCATCACAACTTAAGGTCCTAAGAGGCACTTAAGATCCACTGTGGTCATAAGCTGAGGAGTACTTCTTTTATAAGAAGTGTTCCACTGCAAGATTAAATTCCTGGTAATAACTGATAATTAATAAAGAACATCCTGCTTACAAGTACTTCTTTTGGCCAGTTTCCTGACAAAACAACTCTATTGACCAACTAAGTCAATAAATATTTAATAAGCAATATTAGATAAATTTCTCCTATAAAATTAGCCAATGGATAGAAAGAAGTAATTTTGCCCCCATCTGCAACAACTGCATATACGTACATAGTAAATAAATTTATGTACATAAACAAATTCTTTTCATATTGTCAGAGGCAGTATTTGAAGATACTTGAAGTTACCCTATGTTGAAATAGTAGACCTGAGTGGGAGGGAGGTGTAATGTAAATTAATTCCTGCTGCAAACATTCAGCTGAACTGAGGAAGACTTTTAATTACACTAGAATTAAACTACTGAATTGGGGACTGGAAATTTACTTTAAATTTAGCAGATTATGCTCCAAATCTGAACTCCCAAATGAGAAGCATGTAGGGTAATGAATGAAATGTGAAATGGAATCTGGGACACAGAAAGGGTATCAGAATAACCTCCTACAAAAACTGCTGACTGTGTCATTGCTTAATTGATTCCAATTTATACAGCTCTTTGCAGCTTTCAGCTTTATCTGATTGTTTGAAATTTCTTATTGATGATTTAATTCTTTGTATTCATATATTCCAAACTGAATATATGTGGCATAAATAGGTTTTTGTTTCTTTTCCATGTCTTGTTTGACTATCTTACCTTATTTGCTACTATATACTCATTCATATATTCAATATTCAATAACCATGTATATAGGAGCTACCATTTCCATCTGTTCTGTTCCATTCATTCACCCTGATCTGCACAGCATTCTAAAAGGAAGTACCATGAAATGTCATACGCCAATGTTCTTCTGACATTTGAGTACATTCCATATGCTTTTAGGTATAAGGATAATGCATTTGGGGCTTTGCACATTATTCAATTAAATTTATGTTACCTTATCACCACCAAAAACATGTTATTCATTTTTGCTTTTGTTCCCAGTTGTTTGTTATATTTGTATATAATAATGGCACAGCCAGCCTCTAATTATATTCTTGTAATTATATTCTTGTAAAGAGATCTTGTAATCTCTTCTTTTATTTAATAATTATTTAATAATTACCAGCTTCACTAATAACCATTTTGTCACACAAAGTGTATAAAAGATTAATTTAACATTTGACTTAGCAACAAATTAAGCTATAATGAATGAAATTTAAGGAGTACAGAGTATCTATATCGGTCCTTGCTGGCGCCTACTTAAATAAAAACATTATGTAACTTTCATAAAGAAAGAAACATTATGTAACTTTCACAAAGCATAGCTTATGAGAATGCATACTCTCCTTCAGCTAGTTTAGTTGGATGTTGAATGCTAAAATCTTCCTGGAGGAGAGGATATCTTGAGATAATCCATGTATAATCCAGACAGCTAATCTTCATATGGATGAATTTGGTTTTTGCTCTTGGTTTATGAGTTTAGCAGCTGGGAATTGAGGGAAAAACTAGCTCAACTTGATTGAGACACATTTCTTAATTATTTTGGATTTGCTTTTTATTGCCTTGAAAATATTATGACCCTTGGCAATGGAAAATTATGTGGCTATGTGACTCACCTTTTTCTTAAAAGAAATAATTTTTAAATACACTTCTGAAGTTTGGGAATATTACTTTTTGGATTAAACAGCAAAAGGAAATTGATAGTGTTGGTTTTCAAAAATTAACAAAAGATTTAAGGATTCAGATGGACTACAATTTTAAATTAATTAGATGAAACCTTCCCATTGGAAACTACGATTGTTTGGGTTTCTTTAGGAAAAAAACACAATAGGATGGGGTTTTGACATTCAGACACTAAAGTGAGCTAGGAAATAATAAACAGTCCAATTAAGGGAGAAGGAAACTTAAGTTTAATAAAAATGGAGCAAAATACTTTAACAATGGAATATCTGGTGCATATTTGAACAACAGTCTTCGATGTTATTTGATACGACAGTGTGTTAATGAAGTTACAGAAGAACAAACTATACCATATCAGTCTGAATTATTTTGGATATGGATTTAAATGTGACATGTAATGAGGATATGGAAAAGATGTACTGGATATATAAATGAAACCACTTGATATTTCATTGCTTAAAGGAAATATACCAAATCAGAAAAGTGATGTGGATAACTTTAGATAGCCATAAAAATGCAATTTGGCATGAATTGTCTGACACCAGGGGACAAAAAACTGTCAATTACGAGGACCAAGCTGATTGCAAAAAAAAAAAAAAAAAAAGAACTTATACAAACAGGAAAAGATGAAAGCCTAGGCAGAAGTTTCTATTTTAAGTAGGTCAGTTTTGCAATAAAGAACATGTTCAGAATGCAAGTAAATTCTTGAAAAATTGCTCTTAAAAATTCTTTCCAAAGAAATAAGCTCCAAAAAAAGAAGCTGGACTTAAATCATACCCAAGGAGATTTTAACCATTGCATTTATATGCTGAGATTCTTTGGAGAAATAGAAGACATGTAAAGCCAACACTGGTTTTTGTGTGTGTGTGCATTTAAAGTAACATAGTCAGTATAAAATTTACAGTTGCTCATAGCATGGAAAAAAAATTTCAGATATTTAAAAGTCTTGATTTGCTCTTTTAAATGGTTATTTAATTGCTAGACATGTGCCATTAGGGCATTTAGCAAAAACAATGATCTTGGTTTTAGAGTAATTAATTTCTAACTGTTATTTTTAGAGTGCTTAGCCAATATACAAAGCAACCACTGCAGGACAATTATGTCTGATAAAGCAGCATGATAGAAGAACAGAAATCTCTTTATTTTTCCTATTTTGACAGATGAAGAGATGGGCTATTCTGTTTGTCTATAAGAGTTAATTTCTTTGGTCCAGTGTCCTTGGACATTATATCACACCTTCATCTGGGAGTTTTTATACAACTTATACATAAGAAAAAATAATCAATTGAAGAAGAATTCAATTTCTTTCATAGTTTGGATCCAAAGATGAAATCAAAAGCATATCTAAATGCTGTGTGTATAGAGTGATATGTGAGTTCTGGAGGAGTAATTTTTAACTAAACACTGTGTTTTTATAGGGAAAAATGGGAAGAGTGAGTTAAGTCCTCGAAAATGTTGGGTTGTTTTTTTTTTTTAAATGAATATATAAAACACTAAAAATGAGTCTTTTCTCCCTATGGAAGAAAATATCAGCCTATGCCAGCAAGAACTATCTTGCCTATTTTTTCTCTCTCTAGGCATCCTTATTTCTTTCTTGACCATGGCTTACCTCTCCTTGCCAGATGGGATTGACAGTGTTACACATAATCTTGGATCTTTTTTCCTGTCCATGGTGTGGAAGAGCTGGGAAGATGCTATGCTTTCCAGGCTGGATTGAAATTTTAAGGTAAGGATCCGGATTGAAGAACATGCCTTTCTTCAAACCAAAAGCTTGGAAATCTGCAAAATGTTAGATATCCACATTAGCATTATTTATATTCTGTTAAACTATTAGTCATATTTATAATTTGAAAATTTTAATTGTGTATCAAATTAAATAAATATAGGTGGTCCATGTTTAGTGACATAATTGGGATTGGCAACTCAGTCATTAACGAAGCGGTCCCTAAGTGAAACCACGACTGTGCTTATGATCTACAAAGGTTTTAAATCTGAGGGTTGATCATAAAATTATTTTTTCATCATTGTTGCTAAATGAAGACTTTCTCTAAGAATAGAATAGAATAGAATAGAATAGAATAGAATAGAATAGAATAGAATAGAATAGAATAGAATACTGCAATCATATTGCAAGTAGGATTGAACACACAAGGAATTTGTCTCCAGTGCATAAGTTCTTACTGGTAATAAAAAACAGCAAAATAATATAAACATAAGATACCAATAAAAGAAAGTAGTAGAAATGAGAAGGGTAATAATAATATAGCCTTACTAATTAGGAAATATCCTTAGACATAAGGCAGTGCTGTGGGAATTATGTGTTTAGCAGAGTGATAGCATGAGGGAAAATTGTTTTTGTGTCTAGTTGTTTTGGTATGCATCCTGAAGCAAAGAGATGAAACAGTTTATGTCTAGGATGTGAGGGGTCTGTAGATATTTTGTCAGCCCTCTTTCTGACATATGCAGTATATAGGTCCTCAATGGAAGGCAGGCTGGTTGAAATTGTTTTTTCTGCAGTCCTACTGAAGTCTGTACCTGTCCTGTTTGATTGTTGTACCAAACCAGACAGTTATAGAAGAACGAATTACAGAATCAATAATTTCTCTGTAGAAATGTATTAATAGCTTTGATAACTAAACACAATTCAAAACCAGTGAATTAAGTTTTGATTATTGCTCTGAGATGTAAATGAATAAAAGCACATTAAAAATCATGGTAGCATTCACAATATACTCAATCAGGGCAAATGGTAGGATAAAAATAGATGGGAGCAAAGACGCTTCAAATGCTGAAATAATAAAAAGAATGTGGCAGCCAAGGATGAAGCTATATAAGAAGATAGAAAGAAGTTTACATTCAGTAACACAAATCCAGAATAAAAAATATTTTGAGAAACTGAATCCTGAAGAATCTAGAAAAAGTCTTCCATGACTTCTTGAATAGCTTATAGAAAGGAGACAAGAATGAAAAATGCATCCTCCTTTCTCTATCCTGAGGCCCTGGACTGGCTAAATTTCATTATGTCTAGTAGAAAAATATAAATAGGAGAATGAATATGAGGCACATTGGATATGCATGCTGGGAACCAAATCATGATAAGTAAAGTTACCAGATACTCCTGCTATAGATTGAAACATTTGTATAACCAATATACAAAGAAGTGCAATGCTATCCACTTCTAAAATACATTTCTTGGGTTTATATGAATCAAAGAGGAAGAAGACACCTGTTAAAATTCTCTATGAATATTTTTCAATGCAATCTATTGATGAAGAGAATTATTACCGGTGTACTATACATCATTTCTGGTTGTTTATAAATCATAGGCCTCTGCACAAGTGGTATATATCAATCTGTTTGAAAATGACAGCCAAATTTTAAAAACAAATGAGAACATAAGAAATGGATGACAATTATTTTTCATTCATTTAAAAACTAATCTGAATTGTACGTTACGTAACACAGATCAATTTTGGGAGGTTAATCTATTAAAATGATGCAGTTAGAGGCACAATAATAATTAACACAGAGAGAGACACACATATATATGCATTATGCATATATTTTATTTGGAGACAGTTACTGTTTTCTAATATAATTGTATATAGCAGAACAGTGACAATGGCATAATTCAGGAAAATAACTTTTAGACACACACAAAAAAACCCTGAGACTACAATCTCCACTATTTCTAATCAGCATATCTATTCCAGATGTTGTTCAACATGTAAAGACAATTCCAAATGGATGAAGTTGAGCGTTATATTGACTAATTAATTTGTGTGAAGTTAAGGGAGCCAATGCTAAAGAATAATATACAATATAACTATAAAATATGTATAACAACAAGATTGATACAAAGAGCATTATTTTATTAAAGGTTTCACTAATATTTTTGTCATAACACTTAAAGCTTTGCAAGATTGGTCTAATCTGAATACAATAATCCCAGAGAAAAATCCCTCTCTTTTTTTGTCACCTATCTATGAAGAAGAGAGCATGTGGAGTTTGCAATGTAACAACATTAATTACTAAAATAAGAGGAATGTCTTTAAAATACAAATGTACTTCTTTGGGGAAAGTGGACAACAAATTAACCTTGTGATCCTGGTGATATTTCACTTACATATTAAAAAGAAGGAAATATTTTAATGTTTTAATGCTATTGCTAACAGATACGGCTGTTTTTAATTGTTTTCAAAAATAATAAAACAATTTTATTAAAATAATAAATGATTTTTAAGCCAGGAAAAAATGCTGAGAAGAATGAAGGCACATAGGTTTGGATCTTTAAAGTAATTTTCAAAACTTGCATTCCAAGGGAATGTTTTTTCAATAATTTAAATCTACCATAATGCTTTACCTAGTGACATCTCAACAAATACATTCAGTTTATTGTATTTGCTCGTTTTTACAATGCCTATAAGCACATGTCTTTAGTATTTTATTTGATAGTTTCCAAGGCAGTGATAAATATATATTAGAGCAAGGAGATACAATAAGAAGACTGCCCAATAAAGAATAAAATAAAATATCTAAATTATGGTCCAGGGAGATTGACTGGCAAGAACAGATACTGCTGTATATTGAAAAAATATTGGAAGCAGCATGATTTTAAAATTCTAGTATGCACTATCTATGCCTCTTCCATTCTCCTTAGAAGACAATGATTTATTAACGACTTGAAAAAGATGCCCGTACCTACATAACTGCCATGTAAAATTGAACAACGCTTATCTTACTAATCTTGATGAGAAATATTAAAATATTTCCTCCTCTTTAATATATATAACTGAATATATAACTCAGATATTGCCAGGACCCCAAGTCAGAGATGGTATTCAGCTGGTTCGCACCGGTTCATGCGAACCATTGGTGGAAATTTGGCCAAGGTCGCTGAACTGTAGCGATGGCTGGCTGGCCACGCCCCCAAACTGGTCCCCCGCCCTGCCCATTATGTTTGTTGCCGCCATGTTCTTCGCGCATGTGCATTCCATTGCCTTGCAAGTCCAAAGGGATGTACATGTATAAAGAACATGGCAGCGATCGCAGTAGCTTTTTCTGCGACCCCTGGTACTTTTCAACAGCCTGCAGCTGAAGGAGGCTTCTTTGCCAGCCACTTTCCAGCAGCAGTGGCTGGCTGGGGGCCACCAAAAACTCCGGTCAAGTTGCCTTCCGGACTCTGGATCAGCCGCCCCGGAAGGTAAGCAGCCTAAACAAAGAGGCAATGGTGGGAGAGGAAGTGGGGCTAGGGCCGGGGCCACTAAAGGAGGGGAAATGGGGGCAACTGGCAAAGATAGATAGGTGGAAGTTCCAAAACTTTTCCTATATTTTCCTGTGACTGAGTGGGCATGGACATGAGTGATGTCAATTTGGCCACACCTACTGAGTCACATGCCCCCACCTAGCCATGCCCACCAAACCGATAGCGAAAAATTTTGAAACCCACTACTGCTCCAAGTTTAATTTATTATCTATCTTTCCACAGAACTACTTTGCATCTTGAAGACTATCTCTGGATTTATTTTCAAAAAACCCTTTCCTCTTATTTTAGTAAATAATGTTGTTACACTGTAAACTAATCATTCTGCAAGGTACTCATCATATATCTACTCCAGGTACTTTCTTATTCGGAGATAGGTGGCAATAAAAGAGAGGGGTTTATTCTTGGAATATTGTACTCATATTATTCCAATTTTATTGAGTTTAGGTGTCATGACAAAAAAAATCACTGGAACTTTTAATAATGCATGTTAGAGAAAAACATACCTGAAAGGGAGAAACTGATCAGCCTTCTGCTTCCATGCCCCTGGCCTGAATCCTCATTAGTGATGTTTTTAAAAATCTGTAATGAAGAGAAAAATATCAAAAACATTAATACTTTTTCTAGAGTAATATTAACAACTTAATCCAAGAAGCATAATCAAGATGATCTCTGGCGGGCCAGGGACAGGGGTTATTCCTCTGCCCTGGTCCTATTAGACCTCTCAGCGGCTTTTGATACCATCGACCATGGTATCTTGCTGCGCCGGTTGGGGGGATTGGGAGTGGGAGGCACCGTGCATCGGTGGTTCTCCTCCTATCTCTCCGACTGGTCGCAGACGGTGTTGACAGGGGGGCAGAGGTCGGCCGCGAGGTGCCTCACTTGTGGGGTCCTGCAGGGGTCGATTCTCTCGCCCCTGCTGTTCAACATCTACATGAAGCCGTTGGGTGAGAGGAAAGTGATAGATAATTCCAACAAAAGCGTATCTCCAGCCTGAGATGTCATCAATTTAATAGGCAACTTTCAGGGAGAAAAAAGAAAGGCATTCAGTTGTCAAACCAACAATCTAACTGAACATTACCTATTAGGAAAGTGTGCCAGATTTCAATGAATTTGTTTTGCTTGACCTAATTTGTATCACATGTTGCTATTATCTGTTCTCAACAGACCTCCTTGTATAGGCATTTTCTTGTGTGTTCCCTCCCCCAACCATCCAACCAACCCCCAACCAATAAAGTGCAAATAAGGCCATCAAAATCAGCATTGAAAAAAACATGGTTTCCATAAGGGGTTTCTTCAGGGCTAAATAATTTATAAAATAAAGAGGAGCGAGCAGTACCTTTTCCAACTAGCACATTTTATTTAAAGGAATAAAGGAATAAGCTTCCAAATCACAAAAGCTTTTTGCCTTTTAATAATACCCAGAAAAAATGCTACCAGATCCTTCTAATTTTTTTTTTTTTTTTGCCACCCCAGTCCAAGAATGTTACGCTCCTATAATGTTTATAAAATCTCATTACCTATTTTGGCCACACTTTCTCTTACAATGATGTCCACTCTAAGTAGGTATCAAGTTGGACCATGTTCTACTATAACCAAGCATTTTTCTCATATTCTTTGCAAGGCCAATGACAATTATCACTGACACAAGTTTTGGGTCAACCACATTTTTTACTTCTTGTGACTAGAAAATTTCAGCAGGTGGCAGCATTTCTTCTCTAAGCAGGGTCAGCCCTAATTTGTATTTTAGAAGGGAATTCCACAAAATTCCTTCTGCGGTTTCTAGGCTTATCATCTTGACTGAGTAATTTTTTGGGGGTGGGGGAGAATATCATGGAAAAGGATAGTGACAAGCACTTTAATTACGCTGGTAAGAAAACCTCATGAACATAAACGCCAGGAACTAAGCTCTCAACTCAAAGGCATTTTTACCTTTAGTCTGTAAGTAATCAAGATGCAAGTGATTCATCTAGATTTTAAATCAAAGAAAAAGAGTTTTGGGTGGTATTTTAAAACATAAAAAATAAAGAGGTATTTTTTCTAGAGCAGTTCTGCATTAATAATCTGACAGAAATATTGTTCAGTGTTGGGAAAGGAAGACAACACACTTCATTTTACTTGGTTGAAGTCAAAGTAAGATTTGAAACTAATAACACCCAGAATTCTTTTTCATTAATCTTATGCCTTTAGTAACACATATATTATGTTGTATGGTTTATTAATATCTACATTACATGTTGTGAGGATTTGCTACATTTATTTTTTATAGGTACATTGTTTCTGTATTTATTATTTCAATCTCCTTACAAATGAAATTTTGTTTTGCTAGGGCATCTGACCGATGTGTATTCTGAGAATGTGAAATTTGCAATTCTGAAAATAACTTAAGCTTTAATTCTTCAAACTATTTGAAGGGATTTTCCAGCAGACTGTAAGAAAGACTGATGCATCTTGAAGTTTGATGCATCTTGAAATATATGAGATTAAGGTACAGATTCACTCTGTAGCAATGTCACCACCAGCCCTAGGCGCTGGCCCAATTGCCGAGCGGCATAAAGACTTAGGGAAGATGGAGGAGTGACACTGATTTACCTAGTAAAGTTTCTTAGAAAGAAAAAATATGTAAGAAATTAAAGGGAAGTCAAATGAGGGTCATGAAACTATTGATTTCTGTCCATTTTAAAAATTCTATGCATGAGACATTATTTACAGAATAAAAGAATCATTTGAATCAATCTCAGAACATATGTTTATGCATTTGAATATTAAGACTAAATTATAGTCTTCTGCTCCCCACCCCATAATTTGGAATTATGTGCTTCAGATTTTCTAAAGAATGGGTAACATTAATTTAGATGTTTATTTAAACTCATTCAGAGGACTGGAAATTTATTGGTTTCTGAGCATTCCCAAATTCCCTGCAAAATTAATTGTATTCTATAACATACCATCAATTCCCTTTAGAATTTGTTCAACTGAATAAAACAGTATGAGATAAAGAGTGTGACAAGGAAAGCTATATGTAGTTACCATCTTCAAAAAAGGGGGGAAATAGATCCAGGAAACCACAGACTTATCAGCCTGACCTCAATACTTGGGAAGATTCTAGAAAAGTTATCAAGCAACGAATCAGCAAATACCTAGGGGCAAACAAAGTCATAACCAAAAGCCACCATGCTTCGTCAAAAATAGATCATGCCAGACAAATCTTACTATATTCTTTGGCAAGGTGACAAAATTAGTGGACCAGAGGAATGCTATGGATATAATTTACTTGGATTTCAGCAAGGCATTTGGCAAAGTAGACCACAATCTACTACTTGATAAGATAGAAAAATGTGGGTTAGACAACATCACCACCAGATAGATTCATAACTGGCTGACCAACTGCACTCAACAAGTAGTCCTCAATGAAACTGCATCTACAGGGAGGGAAGTATCCAGGGGTGTACCCCAAGACTCTGTTTTAGGCCCAGTACTCTTCAACATCTTCATCAATGATTTGGACAAGGGGATAGACAAGGAACTCATTAAATTTGCAAATGACATCGAGCTGTCAGGAATAGCAAACACTCCAGAAGATAGGCTTAAAATTTAGAAGGATCTTGACAGACTTGAACATCGGGCTCTACCTAACAAAATGAAATTCAATGGAGAAAAAAATAAAGTTCTACATTTAGGCAAGAAAAACAAAATGCTCAAGTACAGTATAAGTGGTACCTTGCTCAATAGTCATTAACTGTGAAAGAGATCTTGGAGTCCTAGTGAACAACCAGCAGTTGTGCTACAGCTGCCAAAAAAGCCACCACAGTTCTAGGCTACATTAACAAAGGGTTAGAATCATGATTACATGAAGTATTAATACCACTTTATAATGCTTTGGTAAGGCCACACTTTCAATGCTGCATCCAGTTTTGGCTGCCACAATGTAAAAAAGGTATGGAGATTCTACAAAGAGTGCAGAGAAGAGCAAGAAAGATGATTAGGGGACTGGAGGCTAAAACATATACAGAACAGTTGCTGAAATTGGGTATGTCTAGTTTAATGAAAAGAAGGTCTATGGGTGACATGATAGCAGTGTTCCAATATCTGAGGGGTTGCAACAAAAAAGAGGGAGTCAAGCTATTCTCCAAAGCACCTGAGGGCAGGACAAGAAGCAATGGGTGGAAACTCATCAAGGAGAGAAGAAACCTAGAACTAAGAAGAAATTTCCTGACACTTAGAACAATTAACCAGTGGAAAAACTTGCCTCCAGAAGTTGTGAATTCTCCAACACTGAAAGTTTTTAAGAGATTGGGCAACTATTTGTCTGAAATGGTATAGTTTCTTGCCTGAGCAGGGGATTGGACTAGAAGACCTCCAAGATCCCTTCCCATTCTGTTATTCTATATATAATTTTTTTTATTATTTCTTTAACAAATCTCTTTGGTTGTGAAATCCATTCTAATTCTTACACATGTTATTGAATAAAGCAGATCTCTCTATCCATGTAAGTGTTTTTTATTGTGTGTGTCAGCTTCACTGCAAATCAATTTAAGGGTAGAATTGGAATTACCCTCTGGCAATCCATTGTACAGAACTGTCAGCCTTTACTCTCTACAAGAACAGTACAAAATGCCTTGGAGAATCACTGAAAAGTTCTTTAAAAATCATTATAATAGTGTTGCTGATTTTTAAGTTAAAATATACCAAAAAATCATGTGATGTCCCATTTAACTTTAGTAACAATGTACTTTAGAAATCTCACTGCATGAACATAATTTGACGTGTTTTCCTAAAGGGATAAAATTCTTATACTGTACTCCTTTATTTATTTCTTGTGCCTTAGTAAAATTGTATGTGTCTACATACCACTAGAACTCTCGTATCTGTTTATAAACTTCAATTGGGCAAAATGGTGCATCATAGAGCAACTTCTGCGCTATGAAGTACCAAGGTACTTCAAATGGGTTAACTTACAGAATGCATCCAAAATCTATTCAGACCCATAACCCAATGGACTGAAATTTAGAAAAGCTATGGCTGCTTCAGCACTGCTACAATGCCACACCATTGTCATGATTGTCATTTCCAATGCTCCCTGACAGCTTCCCATTTTTTTTTTATTGAAAGAGTTTTAAAAAAAACAAAGACATTTCCCCCCTTTTTTTCCCCCTCCCTCCCAAAAATTACAAAATTGCAATTGCAAAAATTTACCATGTTAGTATGTAGTACTTTTGTTTCATGTGTATTTAAATTTATGAGCAGCACACATCTATATTTCTTCCATAATCTAACCTGTAAAGTGAGGTTAAGGAACATCAATTGAAATTTATCCAAGGAACTTGAGGAATGAGGATGGACTAGAAAACTGGATCTCTCAGTACCTTATCCTTAAGTGCCCAATACCTTAACCACTATGGAATGTGACCTGGATTAAAAAAAGGACAAGGTAGCCAATACTTTGAGACAATAAACCATAGAAAAATGAACATGAGAAACTCTCATAGTTAATAACCTCTGCCCATTTAAGGAAGGGGAAAAGGAGGGGGAAATTAGCATCTGTGTCTGAGAAAGAGGGGGGTTAGGGAGAGAACGCTTTAAAAGAGCATAATGATTAGCCAGGTCAAGGGAAATGGTATAGTTCTTAGGTGTTTGAACTTTTAAATGTTTGCAGAACATTCTGTTTGCAGAATAGCTCATGACATAGGCAGAACAGCATAAAAATGTGAATGGGGGTCAAATTAGGACATATTTCTCTGCTTTCTATTTTATCTCTTAAATTAGATATCATTTAGTTAGATGTTAATCTTCTTTTGATTTGTGTGTGTTTTAAATTGTTAAAGCAGAGTCATGTTGAGATTTATGGGAGCTAGCAACTGACTGGTGCCAACTAAATGAGATTTATTGCATAATGTGTGTAAGGTGCTAAAAAGGAGCTGCTGAAGTGTGGAAGGTTACAAATGTTTTTTGCAGCTATGCATCTTTGTATATAGATTGTTATAGTATTATTATCTACAGGCTATTAATGCTTCTACTATATGATTGTAACAGGAGACATGCCCTGAATAATATAGCAGCTAAAAGATGCTATGCATCAAAGCTATTAATACAGGGGTGTTGAACTTGAATTCATTGAAGGCTGTATCAAGGTTGTGTTTCACCTTGGAGGGGAGAGTGTTGGCCCGGCCAGCTCAATGTTAGTCATATCAGGGGTACCTGTGGTGGCCCAGGCAGGGCTGGGGGAATCCATTGTCTCCAGCAGAGGAAGACAAGACCAAGGAGAGAGCCAAACCCTTGTCCTCCAGAGGAGTCTCATTGTCTCTCTCAGGCCATGCAGAGGATGGTGGTACAGGCTGTCCAGAGCCCTAGGCAGTGGAGGGCAAGTGCCCTTCCCATCCTTCAAGCTCCCAGGGCACCAGGACCACACAGCCCAGCCCCACTTCCCCGAGGGAATGCTCAGCTATGTTTATCTCTTCCTTGAGGCTGCTGCTGTGCTCACTCTCCTTGGCCAGGTTGCTCATGGTGTGTGCAAGAGGCCAAGGTGTATGGCTTAGAGGGAGGCCCACTCCCTCTCCAGGTGAGGAGACCCAGCTTTATAACCAAAGCATACTCAGCAATAGGATGGGAGACCACCAGGAGAGATCAGGAGGAGGGGACAAAGGCAAAAGGCAGCTGGGCTGCTGGTGGCCAAGTGCTAAGGCAGGACTTTCCTCAGACTCTGCCTCCTTCTCATTATAATTTCCTTCCTTCCTTCCTTCCTTCCTTCCTTCCTTCCTTCCTTCCTTCCTTCCTTCCTTCCTTTTCTCTTTTCTTCTTTTTCTTTCCCTCCATTTTCCTTTCTTTCTTCTTCCTTTCCCTCTTTTCTTTTTTCCTTACTTGTTCTTGCCATTTTTCCTTCTTTTTCTTTTTCTTTTTCTTTCCTCTTTCCCTTTCTCTTTTCCTGTCCCTTCTTGGATGCTCAAACGCAAAAGGGGAAACATTTCTCAATGCCTCCTTGCCTTGTAATCAAATGCCACTTTTGCTAGTAGTTTGTTTTGCTAGCACTCTGCCAGGAAAAACAGAGCTCAGGAGGGACATGCACTGCCCTCCCTCCCGAGCTCTATTTTTGGCTGTGACAGCCTCCTCCAGTACTCTGGAAACTAAAACAGAGCTTGGAAGGGGCGAGGGTGACCCTCCCATGCTCTGTTTTCAGTTGCAATGGCCTCCTCCATCACTCTAGCAACAAAAACAGAGCTTAGGACAGGCACACACAACCCTCCTGAGCTCCATTTTCAGCTGTGACAGCCTCCTCCAGTACTCTGGCAACTAAAACAGAGTTTGGGAGGGGCGAGGGCGGCTCTCCCATGCTCTGTTTTCAGTGTGATGGCCTCAGGCAGTACTCTGGCAGTAAAAATGGCTGCCACCAGGTTGGAGATCAGGGCCCAGTCAGCCTGTGCTGAGCCAAAGTACTGCTGGCCAGTCCTTCGCAATTTCCAGGGTGGCTCCACAGGCCAGATCTAAGCACCCCATGGCCATATCTGACCCATGCGCCTTGAATGTGACACCGCTGCATTAATACATACATTACTATAATGACCATCTTTTCTGTACTTTTGAAGGGAAAAAAGAAAAAAAAAGCTAAGAGTACTTTTTTCCCCTTGCATTGATTTGCACTGTTCCTTTCAATCTGATGCTACACACTCTAAAAGCAATTATGGTTGAAGTTAAATTACTGCACATTAAAATAACAATAACATTCTTAAATCACCAAACTAGTAATTTGTATTGATTAGTGGAAAAATGTAATGTTTTTAAAGATCCAAGAACCTTAATTTAAATATAGACAGATCATAGAAGTAAAAATTAAAACAATCCACATTTAGCAAAAGAGAGCCAGTTTAGTGTAGAGCAGAAGTCCCCATTCCCTGGCTGCAGCCTGTGTAAGCAGTAGGTGAATGTGTGAGCATGCAGAGCTCTATTTGTGTGTGCATGCAACGCTCCATTTGTGTGAGTGGCATGCATATGTACTCCTGCGCGAAGCTCTATTTGGATGAGCGTGCTCACCCACTGCTTGTGCATAGACATCCCCTTTCCTCCCCGCTGCACCGGTCCACAAAGCCAGAAAGGTTGAGACATCTAGTGCAGAGGTTAAGGCACTAAAAACTAGGAGATTGTAACTTCTTGTCCTGCTTTAGTACAAAGCCAACTGATCTGGAACCAGTGATACCCTCACAACCTTAGGAAAGAGGCAATGACAACAATTTCTGAAAACTTCCAAGAAAAGTACAGGAGTCCCAGTAATCACTAGGATTCAAAGGCATATAAAACAAATAAATGTCTCACAATCTTTCTTGCAATACAGTGGACATTGGTAACTTTCATGGAGTGGCTGTGTGCGACAAATAACTTCTTTGCTAATTATACATTTTATAGCTGGTTCACACTTTTTGTGTGTGATTAGCTAGATAGCCTACTTGAAATGACAACTTCCTTTGGAAGTTTCATTTCACATTCCAAATATCTTTATCATTAAAAAAATGGGATAGCATTAATGTTCAGTTAGACATGGTATTATAATACACAATGAAGAATCTTATATTATGAACTGAACTCTCTTGTATAAAAAGCAGATGACCTGGTTCATTCATGAGATTCCTCCTTTTCAGAAAAACAGGCAATTGTGCAAACTGTCTTTGGTAAAATCAGTCGCTCATGGAAAGCTTTTATTTTCATATGGTAAAATAGAAAGATGTAAATATCACCTCAAGAGACCTTTCTGAATTATGAAAAAATGTTAGTTAAAATGGCAGACATCTTAGGTGGAAAGGGCTCATTTATCCATTATCCATTATTAAAACAACACATATAAATTGAAGCAGATAAAGATCCAAGCAAAGCATTTAACTATCAAACAGCAAAGTTGTGTACACTTGGTGTTTTAAAAAAACAAAACAAAATCTATTCTATTCTATGGCATAGAAAAATGAAACCTTCAAAGATATAAAATGTTTTTCTAAGTTCGAACACTTCTGCAGTAAATAACTACTGGGGACAATGTTCTAATAATGACAGAAAACTTGTGGGAATACAAGAGGCTAAGCAAACTGGTGGCCCCCAGCTGCCCAGTGATTACTTCATTGATGCCAACCTTGTATGGATATCTGATTAGCATGGCCCACTGCAGCCCTTTATGACTATCTTGAGATGCCAAGAAATAAACCACAAGTAATGAGGGTTACAATCAGTGGTGAAATCTAAAGATGTTCACTATCAGTTCTGTGGGCATGGCTTGATGGGGCATGTGACCAGGTGGACATGGCCAACTTGATGTCACTCAAGTTAGAGCCAGGAGCTGCACATTCTGAAGCACATTCTGCCCTTCTGAAGCCCCCAAATGCTTTGAGTTTCCCTCTGGCTTGACTATCCACTCTTGCCCTGCTCTCCATCCTGGAAGGCCGTGAATCCCACCCCCCTCGCCAATCCTCTGTACAAACCACCCACCCCATTTCTGTAAAGGCAGAATCCCCCTGTGCAGGATGATCCAAAGCGGGGAGGGGGATGCTGCACAAAAGGCTGTTTTCCACCCGTGCCTCCTGTGCCGGCTCCGCAGTGCTTGGAGCTCCAAAGCAGCCTACTGGATTCCCATGTGGGGAGAGGGCCAGGCCCTGCAGAGCCCGCAGTGCTTTCCCTTTGGCCTGGGAAGTGGTGCTTAATCAGACGGGCCAGTGTGGGTAGTCCTTCATCTTGACGAAGACCAGGTCACCACATTTGTAGTCGCATGGTCAGCCAGAGTGGGACATGGTGCAGGCGGAGAGACTGATGCAGCCCACACCAAGGCTGCCCTGGCCAAGTGATCAGCGCGCCTCCCCAGCAATAGGCGCATAGAGGCTGCTTTGCCTGCCACCTCCATGCGCTGCATTTGGAAGAAGCCACCCTCCTCTCTTCCTGCCTGGCTGCAGATGTCCACCTGTCCTCCTGAAGCACCACCGCCACCATTCACTTTCGTTTCATGGTGGGAGAAGAAAGAAAGTGAATAGCAGTGGCAAGGCGGAGCTCATGTCCCCGTTTAAGCCAAAAAGGGAAGCACATTCCCCAAGGGATTGCAGGCAAGACAAGCTGCAGCCTCCAGGGAGGATTCCTGGAGCATGCAGTGGGGTGTGACTGGAATGCTCTTGGACTCCTGTGGCTAAGAAGCAGATGTGAACGTGCACGAGGAAGGAAGTGTGCCTTTGGGGGTCAGTGCCTGATCCCTCATCAAAGCTGCCGGAGCTTTGGGTGCATTGCAGCTTCGGTTTCTGAGCTGAACTTTCTTTTTACCATCCTGGGAACTTCCAAATTCCAGCGGAGGCAGGGAGTAACTTGATGGGGTGGAAGAGCTCCTGGAGTTTCTGCATTGGATATAATAATGTTCAAGTTCCCTCCCCAGAATTCAGTACCCCTCGGCCCATTTATGGTTGTGGGGAAGGGCTGCCAGTTTGGCAGAGTCAGCTTAGACTGGCCTGGATGATAGACCTCAGCGGGAGCTGCCAGGCTTGCCCCCCTCTTCCCTCACTGTGCCAACCTGCAGCCGCAAGCCAGGCTGGGCTCGGGTCTTGTAACGTGAGTCAGCAGCAGCGGTCCTGGTTGTGGCTATGAGAGTGGTGCAGCCGACTCTTCTGAGCCCCCTTTCAACTGCAGGGCGGCTGCTGGATCAGAGCAAGGCGGGGAGGGTGGTAACTCAGTGGAGGAGGAGGAGGGAAGGCAGCAGCCATCGCCAGGCCAAGTGAAAGGAGCAGCTTGCTCTGCGTTTGGGGTGGGAGTGGGACACTACTGGAGGTGGGTGGAAGCATAAAGGGGACTTGAGAGGCTTGTAAGGAAGCATGGCTGAGAAAGGGCTTCTGGCAGGCAATTCTCCAGCCAGAGAAGCTCCCCCACCCACCCTGTTTTCCCATTTCTCGCTGGATCATTGCAGGGGGAAGAAGAATCTAGTTTTGTTGCTGCCCATTGCAGCTAGGAATCTCAAAGCGTGTGTGAGTGGGTGACCAGATGGGCGTGGGCATGGCCACCAGGGATGATTGGTACCAGTTCGGCGAACCAATGGCAATCATCCCTAATGATCTGGTCCGAACCAGTCCGAACTGGTAGGATTTCACTCCTGGTTACAATGGCTTTGGAATCTGCTCCCCCAAAAGCTTCTTCCCACTTCCTCACAAGTGAAAATGAAGACATTAACCTGCTTAATTTGTTTGTTTACTTATTAATTAATATCTCATCTTTATTATTTCGACAAATTCAACCAACATGTTCACTTCCTCCTCCTATTTTCCTCACAACAATAACCTTGTGAAAGGAATTGGGTGAGAGAAAGTAGCCCAAAGTCACCCAGCTGGCTTTCATGACTAAGGTGGGACTAGAATCCACAGTTTCCTGGTTTCTAACCAGGTGCCTTAACCACTAGAACAATCTTGCTCTCTAAATACCAGCTAACACTACAAAATAAAATTTGTGGTAATCCCTGGTAAATTTATTCTGAAGTCCAGATCTTCAGCCAGGATGAAAGGAAGATTAAGGAATATAAGAATGATTTCCAGATCTTAGGGTATAAACTTAGTGGTATAGGCTGTAGGCTTATCTTTTCAGAGGTTTTACCAATATATAAAGAACAAAAAGGGAAAGGCCAGTGTATAGCGAAGTTTAATGTGTGGCTAAAAGGGAAGGCTTTGGTGATATTTGTCATGTCTGCAGCTGGTCCAATGAAAAACTGTACAAAAGAGATGGTTTGCATCCATCAAAGAAAGGGACTGAGTTACTTGGCATTAAATTCACAGATTTTTTTGGATAAACATTTAAACTGGACAGTGGTGACAGAGAGTTAATTGATACAGAACGTTTCTGTCCCCAGAAATCTAAAATTTTATCAGGGTTATCAGTGCATGTAACACAGATGTTCATACGGGTAAGATTATCAACTTTTCTGTCAAGTAAAACCAAATTAAATTCAGTAAAAAAAATAAGGTTCTACATTTAGGCAAGAAAAAAGATGCACAGGTACAGTGTATGTGGTACCTTTCTCATTAGTAGTACTGTGAGAGGAAACTTGGAATCCTAGTGCACAATCATTTAAATATGAGTCAGCAGTGTGCTACAGCTGCCAAAAAAGCCAACACAGGTCTAGGCTGCATAAACAGAAGGACAGAATCAAGATCACGTATAGTGTTAATACCACTTTATAATGCCTTGGTAAGGCCACACTTGGAATAGTGCATCCAGTTTTGGCGCCACAATATAAAAAAGATGTTGAGACTCTAGAAAGAGTGCAGAGAAGAGCAACAAAGATGATTAGGGGACTGGAGGCTAAAACATATAAAGAATGATTGCTGGAACTGGGTATGTCTAGTGTGATGAAAAGAAGGACTAGGGGAGACGTGACAGCATTGTTCCAGTATCTCAGCAGCTGCCACAAAGAAGAGAGAGTCAAGCTATTCTCCAAAGCACCTGAGGTATGACAAGAAGCAATGGGTGGAAACTCATCAAGGAGAGAAGCAACTTGGAACTATGGAGAAATTTCCTGACAGTTAGAACAAATAATCAGTAGAACAACTTGCCTCCAGAGGATGTAAATGCTCCAACACTGGAAGTTTTTAAGAAGAGATTGGATAACCATTTGTCTGAAGTGGTGTAGGGTGTCCTGCCTAAGTAGGGGGTTGGACTAGAAGACCTTCAAGGTCCCTTCCAACTCTTATTCTATTCTATTCTAAGATGAAGGAAAAAAAGGAGGTAAGGGGAGAAAGAAAAATTAATAAATTTTAAAAAGAAGAATGTGTTTAGCTCAAGGACAAATGCATTGTCATCTCACTGCTGAAAAGAAACTGAGGAACCAACCAATTCTGTAATTTTGTAAAGCCATCTGTGTGAATCATGAGGAAGATTACATATCAGGTATACCTATGGGAATGTTTTCTGCTTATCATGAGATATGCTGTGAACATAGTATACTTGGACTTCAATAAGGCATTTGCAAAGTAGACCACAACGCACTACTTGATAAGATAGAAAACTGCAGGTTAGGCAACATCATCATTGACGGATTCATAATTCACTAGGTAGTCTTTAACGGAACTGCATCTACATGGAGAAAAGCTTGCAGTGGAGTACCCAAGGTTCTGTCTTGGGTGTATACTCTTCAATGTCTTCATAAATGATTTAGATGAGAAGATAAAGGGGAACTCATTAAATTTGCAAATGGCATCAACCTAGGTGAAATATACAACACTTTAGAACATAGGCTCAAGATATAAAAGGCTTGAACACTGGACCATATTCAAAAATGAAATTCAGTGGTGAGAAAAATAAGGTATTACACCTATGCAAGAAAAAAACTAATGCATAGGTATAGAAAAGGTGGTACCTCTGTCAATAGCAGTAACTATGAGAGGGATCTAAGAGTCCCAATGGACAACCATTTAATATGAGCCAGCAGTGTGCTGCACTTCCAAAAAAGCCAATACAATCCTAGGCTGCATCAAAAGAGGGATAGAATCAAGATCACTTGAAGTGCTAGGATCACTCCATATGGCTTTGATAAAACCATACTTAGAATATTGTGTCCAATTCTAGTCATCACAACATAGAAAAGATGTTGAGGTTCTAGAATGAGTGCAGAAAATAGCATCAAAATGATTAGGGGACTGGAGGCTAAAACATATGAAGAATGGTTACAGGAACTTTCTGTGTCTTCTCTAACAAAGAGAAGAACAACAGGTGACATGATAGCAGTCTTCCAATATCTCAGGGACTGCCACAAAGAAAAGATTGGTCAACCTATTCTTCAAAACACCTGAAGGCAAGACAACTAATCAAGGAGAGTTCTAACCTAGAACTAAGAAGAGATTTCCTGGCAAAACAATTAATTAATGGAATCTCTAGCCTTCATATGTTGTGAGTATTCCATCAGTGGAGGATTTCAAAAAGAGACTGAACAGTCATTTGTCTGGAATAGTATAGGATCTCCTGCTCAGCAGGGAGTTGGACTAGAAAACCTCCAAGGTCTCCTCCAACCGTGAAAAGAAATGCAATTACCTTTGACTTTGTTTTATCAGTACCTGGTATACATTTTCAAGCCTAACTTTATAACTGTAGAATAGGAAAACTCATTTTTTAGTTACAAATCAGATTCTACAACCTTCACAAAAAACTCTTAGATTTTTTTCACACTTGTATTAAATTGCAAGAATACACAAAGAAGAAAAACTGGCAATGAATTACAGAACACAACAATTCAGCAAGCCCAGATTTAAAGATGAAAACTACTGATACCACTGAACCATAATCATAACCAAAAAACAGCAGTAGCTAATGATCATAATCAAGAACCCAGCGTAAAACTTACAGGAATTGCATTATTCTTCACTGTCACACTGGGAGTTGTTGCACGCAGTGCCCCACTCACTCCATGATAATATTTGAAGCAGATCTTTGTTTCAGCTAAAAGAAAAAGTAATAACTTTGAATTATATCTGTTGAGCAGTCTCAATCATAGTACAAGAAAATTCATTTTGTGTACATACTTCATGCACTCAAATAATTCTTCAAATTAAATAAAATTTAATGAATTTAATTAAAAAGTTATTTTTTAAAAACAATCCAATTACAGGTAGTCCTTGACGTATGACCACAATTGAGCCCAAAATTTCTTTTGCTAAGTGAGTCAGTTGCTAAGTGAATTTTGCCCATTTTATGATATTTCTTGCCACAGTTGTTAAGAGAATCACTTCAATTGTTAAGTTAGTAACAGGGTTGTTAAGTGAATCTGGATGCCCCATTGATTTTGCTTGTAGAAGGTTGCAAAAGGTGATCACGTGACCCTGGAATACTGCAATCATAAATATGAACTAGTTGCCCAGCATCCAAATTTTGATCACATGACCATGGGAATACTGCAATGGTCATAATTGTGAACAAGTCACAACTCACTTCTTCAGTGCTGTTGAACAGTCACTAAATGAACTGTTGTAAGTCAAGGACTTTTGTCTTTTGATACTCAGGCTAATTTGAGAAGGTATAAATGGGGATTAGAGAGTTACAGATAATTAGATAAAAATATAAATATGAAAAATTAGGAAATTATTTCTAAAAAAATGGGCCTAACTGCATATTTATTACTCTTCAGCACAATGTAAGTTCTGCTGACCATTGTTTAATTTTGATATTTATGATCGTTGCAGCATCTCCATAGTCATGTAATCAAAGTTTAGACATATGGCAACTGACTCATACTAACTGATAGAAAATTATTCAAGTTCTGCATTAAGTTCAATGGTGTTTTATAACATCAGGTCTTGTTTTTCAGCATCATTTCCCTTAGTTTTCTTCTCAAATTTGCCACATTAGCTTGCTCACAAGGCAATTTAATATGATTACACTTTCTGTTCCTGAGACATTTGTTAAATGAATTTTTCCCCGTTTTATAACCTTTCTTGCCACAGTTGTTAAATGAATCACTGCAGTTAGTAGTGATTAGTTAGTAACAAAAGGAGATCACATGATTCCAGGGCATTGCAATCATCATAAATTTCCTGTAAGCTGCCTTGAGTGAGTAGATGGCAATACAAATTTTCCAAATAAATAAATAAACAGAGTCAGTTGCCAAGAGTCTGAACTTTGATTACCTGACTACAGAGATGTTGTAGCTATGTGAGAAAAATGGTCATAAGTCACTTTTTTCAGTGCTTTTGTAAATGTGAATGGTCATTAAATGAACAGTTGTAAGTCAAGGATTACCTGTACTTGTATTATGATGCTTATAGTAGTAGTGTTTTCATGAACACTTACTTTGGCATGTTCCCTGTTTCAATTTTCAAAAGGTTACTTTAAATAAAAACAAAACGGAAGCTTGCAGACTCTAAAGTAAAGCACCCACTTGCTGCATACTCTTAATTATAAGAATACTTTTAGAATAATTTTATTTTAATTTTTATTTTAGAATAGAAACCATGTATTACTACTTCGCTACTTTTTTTGTTTTTTTGAAAATGTATCTATTTACTCAACCCTCCTCCCCACAACACAATAATAAATTGAGGTGAAACTTTTGCTGAAGTACCAGGAGAGAGTCCTTACATAGAGAGAACTTATACAGAACAACTTCACCAACTTTCCTTTTGATAAATGAGCACCATTTTGTAACAAGATCAACATTGATATGGGCATTTTATGAGAACCAAAAATGAATTTATTATTCTAAATATTTCAATTAAAAGGGAACCTAATATCTGGCACAAGTAACAGGAGCATTCATTCAGTTAAAGCACATAAGTATTTATTATTATTACATATACACAACGATTTAGGCAACTAATGATCAAAATTAAACTGGTCCTAGATAATGGTAATGGAATTTACAGAGGGCTGGACTTGGGTCTCTTGCGGCAACACAATGTCTCCAAACTGATGACTAATGACAAAATCACCCGAAGTACTTTTTGATGCAGTGAAAAAGAAAATGTAGTATACAATATTTAGGGTGAATCATAATGAAGCAATACTCAGATCAGTGTACCTGAGGTACATAACTATCAATAAAACAGCAGTGAAATGCACTTATTTTCGCTACCGGTTCGGGAATGTGAGCACGTGCGCACAAGCACTTGCTATGCTCACACGCACTTCTTCTGCACATGCGCAGAGCCTTCTGCGCATGTGCAGAGGGTCAAAAATGGGACAGAATGACGTCCAGGCAGGTGGGTGGAGCCTCCCATCGCCGGCACTACCGGTTCGCGCTAGCTGGATAGATCTGGCCAGATTTTACCACTGCAATCAAACATTAAGACAGGAACAGTAGTTCTCAGTTTTGGCTTATTTGTTTACAATCCCCAAGAGCAATCATAAAAAATGTATTTAAATACTGTGTATTTTATCAACATAATGTTACAAGACAGGCCCAAAGTACTTAATAGTATAAAGAGGGCATAAAAAGTACTTCTATAATCCATATCTAATGATAGAAATTTTAATGTTATCTTCTTGGAGGTATTTAAAAATGGATTGAATAGAAGAAGAGTGTAACTTCAGGATCAAGAGTGTAGTTAGTTTTTTGACATTTGATAATATGAAATCTGTTCAACCACTGAGTGTTCATTTGGCACTTTGAAGTATATGTTATTTGCTTTAAATTTTTGTACCAGAGTATGCAAAGATTTTTATATAGGGAAAACTATATAAGAGGCTGTCCTCTTAATATAGATGCGGAGAGGCCTCTTGGCATCCAAGGTGTGCCATTTTTTCTCTAGGGCATGAATCAGGCTGGGCAGAAGTCTGATAAAATTAGTTCCTGTGCCCTGTGAAATAAGGAATTAATCTTGGGAAGGAATGAAGGATCTAATCGCAGAACTACTCTGTTAGGATGAAAGACGCACAGGTCTTCCCGTATTGAGAGGGACACCAATTCAAAGATACGTCTCGCCAAAGTGATGGCCATAAGAAAGGCCACTTTGCAGGTGAGGTAGCAAAGGCTGGCGGAGCACAAAAACTTGAAAGGCGCAGAGAAAAGAGCCTAGAGAACCTTAAGCAGTTTCCAGGTGGGATATCTGTGTACTGCCGAAGGCTTTAAATTAGTTGCGCCTCTGATGAAGCTGTGCACAATGGGATGTTGTGCTAGGTCCCTGAAAGATAACACAGAGGACAAGGCTGCCACCTGTCTGTGTATCGTATTGTTGTGGTCCGCCAGAGCCTGCAGAGCTGGCAACGGAGCCGCACAGTGATGAGGCTGAGGAAGAACTTGGGCCAGTCCTGGAGGCTGGGGAAGGCCCGGATGAGGGCTCTGCATCGGAGGCAGAGATAGGGCCAAGGCCATCTGGGAGTGATGTGCGGACTCTGAAGCCTTCAGAGGATGACAGTAGTGAGGCAGAAGAACAGGAGGAGCCTGTTCCTAATGCACGCATGAGAAGAGCTGCCAGAAGGCAAGAGCAGCTAAAGCAAAGAGGATGACTCGGGAGTAGGGCCAAGAGATGACTGGCCCCTCCCATAAGGCTTAAAAGACCAGCAATGATGTTTGGGCTGTTCGTCAGAAAACAACCTTAATAGACTTGCTCCTTGTCTTGCTGCATTTATTTCTTGTCAGCGTCTTCTGCTTTTGAACTTTTGCCAAGAAAAGCCTTTGGCAGTCTGCCTAATTAGACCAAGGTTGGTATTAAGAATGAAGAATTGTGTTATGAAGAATTCGTTTTGATTTAGTATGGACAATGCTGAGAATGAGTTAATTCTCAGCTGTTCTAATAATGTCTGTTTCTTTTTGAACTGATTGCATCTACTACTACCTACTTGGGTCTGGGTCACAAACCCAAGGAGCTGCTGATCCAATTCTACAGAGGAATTATTGAGTCTGTCATTTGCACCTCTATAACTGTCTGGTTCGGTTCTGCAACCCAACAAGAAAAACACAGACTTCAGAGGATAATTAGAACTGCAGAAAAAATAATTGCTACCAACCTGCCTTCCATTGAGGACCTGTATACTGCACGAATCAAGAAGAGGGCTGTGAAAATATTTGCAGATCACTCGCATCTTGGACATAAACTGTTTCAACTCCTACCCTCAAAACGACGCTATAGAGCACTGCACACAAGAACAACTAGACACAAGAACAGTTTTTTCCCGAAGGCCATCACTCTGCTAAACAAATAATTCCATCAACACTGTCAGACTATTTATTAAATCTGCACTACTATTAATCGTTTCATAGTTCCCATCACTAATCTCTTTCCACTTATGACTGTATGACTATAACTTGTTGCTGGCAATCCTTATGATTTATATTGATATATTGACCATCAATTGTGTTGTAAATGTTGTACCTTGATGAACGTATCTTTTCTTTTATGTACACTGAGAGCATATGCACCAAGACAAATTCCTTGTGTGTCCAATCACACTTGGCCAATAAAATTCTATTCTATTCTATTCTAGTGGGCGAAAGGCCCTTATCCAACCTCTCCTGCAGGACATCCAAGATCTGGGCTACAGATACTGAGAGGGGGTCAACAGAGGCCCTGGAGCACCAGGTGCAGAAGTTTTTCCAGCTGCAGTCATAGATCCGGTTGGTAAATGGCCTCTTAAAGGCCTAAATGGTCTGCATCACTAGGCTAGAGTAGTTGTCCAGCCTCAGAGCTCTCCGCTCAAATGCCAGACGGTCAGTTGGAGCCATTGTGGTTTTGGATGGAGGAGAGCTCCCTGACTGTGGGAGATTCTCTCTGATGGAATCTTCTAGGGCCTGGACACTGATAGGTTGACCAGATCGACAAACCATGGCCTTCTGGGTCAGTAGGGAGCCAGGAGCAGGATTTCCACTCTCTCTGCCAGCACCTTCCTGATTACCCCTGGAATGAGGGGAAGTGGAGGGAAGCAAAGCTCTTGAGGCCATGGAATGTGAAGTGCATTGACCCCTTCCGTCCCCGGAAGGGTTGTAAACCTGGTATAAAACCTGGGTAGTTGGCCATTTGACGGGGTGGAGAACAGGTCCAGGGTCAAAGAACTGAATCTTTCAGACAGCTCCTTGAAGAGGCCGGGATGTAGGCGGCACTCTGAGTGGTAGACTGTGGTCCAGCTGAGCCAGTCCACTTGTACATTGGCTGTCCCCAAAATATGCTCCGTTCTCAGGAATAGGACATGTTGCCTATTTTGTAGATTTGGCCCTTTGAAGAAGGCAGATTCGTTCCAAGTAGGAACACTGCTGCCACAGCTAATTGAGTGCCTCCAATGAGTGTGCACCAGAAACCGGGCAGTGACTCCTCTCCCCTCCACAGATCGCAGGAAGTTTTAAGGGACCTCGGCTCTGTCAGGCTGAGCTGGATAATGGTGGCTATGCTGATCAGACCAAGTGTCTTAAACAAGGCAGGGCGAAAGAATCTAATTTGAGTAGAGATTTCTGGTTCCTGATCTTCCCTTGGATGGAGACCCACCGCTGTAGGGATAAAAGTAGCCTCTGGGGTAGGCTTTATCCTTTTTGGGATTGGATCCCACTGCCCTTTTGCTGGAAGCAGGTTTGACAGGAGAGGAAAGAACACCATTTTATTAGCAGTGTAAAATGTGGCTGAGAGTGCTGCTCTCTATTGCCAACTGGTGACCAAATCTGGGAGCTCAGGTTGTTTACTTGCCTGGCCTCACTCAGAAGCTCCAATGGCTGAGGCAGAAAAGAGCAGAAAATGGCAATTTTACCCTTGGGGGAATTTGCTTGCCTATGTCGCTCTGCCTCCTTCTCTTATCTATCTCCTTGTCAAAGGCCTTTTGACTCCTCCGCATGTCCTTCTCCTCAGCCTTAGTGGCCTTCTTGGAGGAAAAGGCTTTTGCCCTGATTCGGGCAGCTGCTCCTTTGCTAGCCGATTTCAGAGTTGACCTTTTATTTGGGGCCTGGGACTTGGCTGGGAAACCCAGTTCTTCCCCACTTACAGTTTTCTTTTGCTCCTGAAGTTTGAAAAGTTGGAGCTAATTTATTTTTTTATTTTTTTATTTTTTTATTTGATTTTTATACCGCCCTTCTCCCGAAGGACTCAGGGCGGTGTACAGGCAAAAATAAAAACAGACAATACAATATACAATTTAAAATGCAAATTAAAAAACTTATTATAATTGGCCTAAAACTTTAAAATATATAAAAAACTAAAACCCCATTTAAAAATTAGTAGTAGAAAATTTAAAATCAATAAAATTTAAGCCAGCCCCGCGCGAATGAAAAGATATGTCTTCAGTTCGCGGCGAAAGGTCCGAAGGTCAGGTATTTGGCGTAAACCCGGGGGAAGCTCGTTCCAGAGTGTGGGAGCCCCCACAGAGAAGGACCTTCCCCTGGGGGCCGCCAGCCGACATTGCTTGGCGGATGGCACCCTGAGAAGTCCCTCTCTGTGAGAGCGTACGGGTCGGTGGGAGGCATGTGGCAAAAGCAGGCGGTCCCGTAATTACCCAGGCCCTAAGCCATGGAGCGCTTTAAAGGTCGTAACCAAAACCTTAAAGTGCACCCAAAAGGCCACAGGTAGCCAGTGCAGTCTGCGCAGGAGCGGTGTTACACGGGAGCTACACGAAGCTCCCTCTATCACCCGCGCAGCTGCATTCTGGACTAACTGAAGCCTCCGAGTGCACTTCAAGGGGAGCCCCATATAGAGAGCATTACAATAATCCAAGCGAGAAGTAACGAGCGCATGAGTGACTGTGCACAAGGCATCCCGATCAAGGAAGGGGCGCAACTGCCGAACCAGGCGAACCTGATGGAAGGCCCTCCTGGAGACGGCCGTCAAATGATCTTCAAACGACAGCCGTTCATCCAGGAGGACACCTAAGTTGCGCACCCTATCCTTTGGGGCCAATAACTCGCCTCCAACAGTCAGCTGCGGCTGCAGCTGACTGAATCGGGATGCCGGCATCCACAGCCACTCCGTCTTGGAGGGATTAAGCTTGAGCCTGTTTCTCCCCATCCAGACCCGTACGGCTTCCAAACACCAGGACAGCACTTCAACAACTTCATTGGGGTGGCCCGGGGTGGAAAAGTACAGCTGGGTGTCATCAGCGTACAGCTGGTATCTCACCCCGAAGCCACTGATGATCTCACCCAACGGCTTCATATAGATGTTGAACAGAAGGGGCGAGAGGATCGACCCCTGCGGCACCCCACAAGTGAGGCACCTCGCGGTCGACCTCTGCCCCCCTGTCAACACCGTCTGTGACCGGTCGGAGAGATAGGAGGAGAACCACCGATACACGGTGCCTCCCACTCCCAATCCCCCCAACCGGCGCAGCAAGATACCATGGTCGATGGTATCAAAAGCCGCTGAGAGGTCTAATAGGACCAGGGCAGAGGAATAACCCCTGTCCCTGGCCCTCCAGAGATCATCCACCAATGCGACCAAAGCTGTCTCCGTGCTGTATCCGGGTCGGAAGCCGGACTGGAACGGGTCTAGATAGACGGCTTCATCCAGGTATTGGGGTAGCTGCGCGCCACAGCACTCTCTACAACCTTCGCAACAAAGCGAAGGTTGGAGACTGACGATAATTACCCAAAATAGCTGGATCCAGGGAAGGTTTCTTGAGGAGGGGTCTCACCACCGCCTCTTTCAAGGCGGCAGGGAAAACCCCTTCCAACAAAGAAGCGTTGATAATCCTCTGGAGCCAGCCTCGTGTCACCTCCTGAGTGGCCAGTACCAGCCAGGAAGGACACGGGTCCAGTAAACATGTAGTGGCGTGAAGCCTCCCCAACAACCTGTCCACGTCCTTGGGAGCCACAGGGTCAAACTCATCCCAAACAGACTCGACAAGATGTGCCTCCTCTCCCTCGCTTGGATCATCCCAATGTCGGTCCAGACCGTCCCGGAGCTGAGCGATTTTATCGTATAGATAACCACTAAACTCCTCGGCACGTCCCTGCAAAGGGTCATCCCGCACCTCCTGATGAAGGAGGGAGCGGGTCACCCGAAACAGGGCGGCCGGGCGGTTATCTGCCGACGCAATGAGGGTGGAGGCATAGGAACGCCTCGCCTCCCTCATTGCCACTAGGTAGGTCCTAGAATAGGACCTAACTAGTGTCCGATCAGCTTCGGAACGACTGGACCTCCAGGTGCTCTCTAGGCGTCTTCTCCGGCGTTTCATCTCCCTCAGCCCCTCGGAGAACCAAGGGGCCGGACGAGATCTGCGCCGGGTCAGAGGCCGCAAAGGCACGACACGGTCCAAGGCCCCATATATTAATGTATAAATATATATAGAAAGAGCTATGAGACTGAGTCAAAACTGGGAAGCAGAAAAGGGAGGTGTGGCTACGAAAGAGTGACATACTCAGTCTAAAGAGCAGAAAGGCAGAGTTAAACTGTTCCTTGGATTCTCCTTAGCATACTGGAGAAATTCAAAATATAAAAGAGAATAAAGAGAAAGATCTCCTAAAAATGATGGGGGAACTGTGAATGGGTGCTCTAGAGATTCAACAGCAAGAGATAGATGCTGTGGCAGATGAAATATTTAGATTAAATAAACATGATCAAAGGAGTCACAAGATACCAGAGGAGAAGCATGAAAGATTCACCAAGAAGTTAATAAGAGCCGAATTGCTAAAAAGAGCAAGGGATATTACATGTTAGAAAAAAGAAGTAGAAAGTAAAAATTGGGAAAATAGTATTATGTATACTGAAATATAATAGAACATATTATAATTGCTATGTATACACAAATGTTAGAAGTTGAAAGATTATGATTATGTATAATTAAATGGTACTATCATTATCAGAATTGTGCGTAAAGACTATTGACCCAGACAATATGCTGTCCACCAAGCACTTTTGGATGTTAAAGAAAAAATCATTAAAAAAATTATTAAAAATAGAAAAGAAAGCCAGGTGGGTGGATCCATTAATTTCAGCCTTTCGAGAAGGCAATGGCAAACCACTTCTAAAAATATTATCTAGGTAACTGTGTGGATTTCCTCATATGGTTGTTAAAGATCAGGTCTAACTTAAAAGCATTTGTTTTCTTCATAGAAATTTTAACAGCTCAGTTGCCACAGCTTTACTGACTTATAAACCATGATAAAAGACTAGTAATGTCAAAATAGCTGTATCAGTGGTGAAATCTAAATTTCTTTCCTACCAGTTCTGTGGGTGTGGCTTGGTGCGCATGGCTTGGTGGTGGGGGTCATGTGACTGGGTGGCCATGGCTATGTAACCTTGTGACTGGGGGATCAAAAGACAGAAACTCAGTAACAATGTCCTGCTGGAGCAGGGTTGGACTAGATAATTTCCAGGTCCCTTCCAGTCCTGGATTATCTTCTGAAGCTGTGTCTAGTGCCAGGTTTGTAGTCCTTCCTTCCTCCTCTTTTTCTTTCCTTCCTTCCTTCCTTCCCTCCCTCCTTCCCCCTCCCCTCACACACACACAAATGAACCCCCCACCCCACCCCCATTTTTTGCCTAGCAGCAAAAACGGATTTCTTCTTCCCCCCCATTTTTTTGCCTAGCAGGCTAGGCTTCCCCTCCACCCCCATAAAAAAAGGCTCCAACAATTGCGTGCCACAACTGTGATCCTCAGAACCTTTTTTTATGTTTTAAGTAACAACACCTGGGTGGGTGGGCAGAGCCTCATGCCGCCATCGCTACCGGTTCTCCAAACCACCTGCCACAATCGTTACCGGATCACCCAATCCGGTCTGACCAAGTAGCATTTCACCCGAGTTGTATCATGCCTAATGTGGCTGAGGTTGATTTTTCAATTTAAAGGAGTTTCCTTATACAGCTTTATTTAGAGTTGGAATGACAATTCAGTACAGTAGCTTGTTACTTAGTATGTAAATATTCTGTATACAAAAAATCTAACCTATTAAATTTTCTGAAACTAGTATATTACTATAAACTGATGGGCACACTAAATATTTAAAGCTTAATAGTGTCTTAGTAACAGCAGTCTGTATTCTAAGGAACAGTAGTATATGAAGTATATAATTCTTCATTTAAAAAAAATCAGGAATGGTGAAAAAGTTCCTCTAAAAGCCAACGTGTTTTGATCTTGATCTGCAATTTACAGCCACAGGAAAATATACTGAATATGAATAAAATATGTCCTAAATATCATCTATAATCCTTAGAAGTAGAGCAGCACAGAAACTCAAGGGATTTCCGATCAGCTGTTTTCATATAAAAAGCTTTCTTCAAATGCAGAAAATTTGAAACCCATTAAATTACAGTACCGTTAACAGTAGCAGACATCTTTCTGTGCTCCCCTGCTCTCTTGCTACCCACTCTCTCTGTTAATTACTGTATATTGATTTTACTCTTATTCTCAAGCAAGTTATGCAAATTTTGAAATGAGATGTAATGTAAATGTAAATGAGATGAGGAGATACAATAGATAGAGAGGGAATGTGTTTTCTGTATGATACATTTCTGCCATTATAATTAGAGCTTAAAATTGTTAATTGAAAAATATTTTAAAAATGGAAAAGAAATGCAAACCTTAGTCAAAGGTTTTGGTCATTTTAAACAGAAATAATAGGTAACTTTTCACAATGTTAGCAACTACAGAGCTTAGGTTAGCAAAACTGGAATAGAAACAGGGTTTATCTACAAATAGGCAAGTTAGAATTAATGAGATTCAGTTTCTTTTCTCTTTTACAAAACAACAACAAAACATTGTAGTGTGTTTGAAAGATCATTTAAAACACAATTACCCAAATCACCAAGAGTACATATGTCTTCCGACAGGCTGGGATGATGCTTTGACAATTGTATCAAGGTTGTTTGGAATTACATTTTTTAGTGTAAAAGAATGAGAAATATAGGTGATCCTTGGATTACAATGGCAATTGGGACCCAGTAGAAGTGAAGAGGGGTCAATGAGGGCTGTGGGCAGGTGCTGAGAAATACATGTTAGGGGTCTGGATAGGCTAAAGGGGCTGCAGGATGTAGGAGGATATTATAAATCATAATCAGCCTTAACTTCACAGATCAGTCATGAAGAAACTCCCCTTGTTCAATGTCATTGTAATTTTGAATGGTCACTGAATGAGGAGTGAAAACTTAAAAGAATGCGACAGAAATAGAATGTTCCAATTTGAGGGTGTATCTGAATGTTCTAAACAAGAATTATGCACATAATCCTTCCCTCTATTCCATCCTGGCTTCAGGTAAAGTGCATAATTTTAGTGTCAATCTCAAGGCCCACGGGTGAAATCTGGGCCACGAGGTGCTTAGATCTGGCCCACGAGACTGCCCTGGAAACAGTGATGGAGCTCCTACTGAGCTGAATTTTCTCTGGCAGAGAGTTGCAGGAGGCTGTTGCAGCCAAAAACAGAGCTTGCGAGGGCCACATGCAGACTTCCCAAGCTCCCTTTTCATTGGCAGAGTGTTGCAGGAGGTTGTCTCAAGCTCCGTTTTTGCTGGCAGATTGCAGGAATCTGTAACAGCTGAAAACAGAGCTCAGGGGCCTGTTTTTGCTGGCAGAACTCTCAGGCCACCACAGGAACCCCTAACATGAGTGATATCACACCCACCCTAGCCCCCTCCAAAGTCAAACACAACCCTGATGCAGCCCTCAATGAAATCAAGTTTGATACCCCTGTGCTAAAGAAATCTTTTGATACTGTTATAGATTTTCAAGGACAAACAAAATAAGCTTTGAAATGGGCAATAGAAGTCCTTTCCTTACACCTCAGTATATCAATAATAAATACTTTGACAAATGTATCAATGGTCCCACTAAGATTTTTTTCTGCAACCAGGGACTGTGCTCTAAATCTAGATGTTGCCCAAATTCTCTGTCTGTCTGTTTGTTTGTCCGTCTGTCCGTCCACCCATCTATTCATTCATCCTTCATAAATAAATTGTTATTTATTGGAGATGGGGAATTCAACTTCTCCACTAATTATGTTGTTCCAAAGTCTGGCGTATGACAATTAGTGCAGCCTGGCAGCTATATTGAAAAGAATAAGAAAAAATATATAAAATGTCATGATGGAGAATACTGATTGGAAGGAGATTGGATTAAACAACCAACAAATATGTTCAGAGTGCACTATAATGTGTTATTCCCAATCACAGGGGAAAATGTTCAGGCAGGATAGAGAAGAATCAGGCAAAGAAACAAAAAGGAGACCAGAGCAAGGCCAGTTTTCAATCTAATTGTGAACGCAAATTTGAATATGGTGAAAATGTTCTGATCAAAAAGTTTCTAAGATTCAGAAAAGAAACCAAGAACAAAAAATAGTGTTGAGATGAAGGATTATAGTCTTATGTGGAAAACACAGATTGCTAATATAAAGAAAACAAATTCAGGATGATCCTTAGTGAGAGAAAGATTAATCTCTCTCTCCCATTCTTAATGACCACCTTAGGTTCACTTTCTCTAAAACGGAGATAGTGACAATGAGCCTCTTTGGATCTTTTACTGGATATCTTTAGAAAGAACACGTTAGCTGCCTGGGACAGAAGAGCTGTAAAAAAATCTCTTCTGGCTACATTACAATCCTTTCCATTAAGCATAACAGGAAACAGTTGTAACAACAGCAGAGTATTGCCTGATAAGTTTCTCAGCTAAAGAATAGCAGAAGCACATACTCATGAAAGGGGGAGGAACTAAATTGTTTAATAGTAAACGAATCTTTTTTAAGAAAACAGCTGCATTTTTTCCCAAACCATATGGCAGATGCAGGGATTGTGTCAAATTGCATAGCTCCTGGAGTGAATCAAGAAATGTTATTTGTAGAACACTGATTTATTTCTTTGAAAAGGATTGTGCAATCGTGGCATTGTCCTAATCTGTAATCTAGTAATATTTTATATATATAAAAGAATGTATGTATGTATGTATGTATGTATGTATGTATGTACGATCCAGCATAATTCTGGAATGGCTCAAGCAATTTCAACCAAACTTGGTACAGAAATGACTTACTCTCTGGAAACAAATATTGTGAGGCTAAGACACCCCTGGTGTGTGTGTGTGTGTGTGTGTGTGTGTGTGTGTGTCTGTCTGTCTGTCTGTCTGTCTGTCTGTCTGTCTGTCTCTCTCTCTCTCTGTGTATGTGTGTATGTGTTCTAGCATAACTCTGGAACGGCTCGAGCAATTTCAACCAAACTTGGTACACAGATGACTTACTCTCTGGAAACAAATACTGTGGGGATAAGACACCCCGGGAAGTGTTTCTTTGTGTGTGTGTGCGTGTGTGCCTGTCTGTCTGTCTTTCTGTGTGTTCCAGCATAACTTTGGAACAGTTCAAGCAATTTCAACCAAACTTGGTAGATAGATGACTTACTCTCTGGAAAAAAATACTGTGGGGGTTAACACACCCCGAACACCAGGAGTGAAATGCTCCCGGTTTGGACCGGATCACCCGATCCAGTAGTGATGGTGGCTGGTGGTTTGGAGAACCGGTAGCAAAAATCCCTGACCCCGCCCCCTGCCGAGCCGCGCCATCATCAGAGGTTTTTTTTTAACTTTTTTTTTATTGAAAAGTTTTTACAAAATTTTTTACCCCCTTTTTTTCCCCTCCCCCCCACTCCATCCCCTCCTCCCACCCTCCAAAAACCCCCTCCTCCCTCCCCTCCGTCTTCCCAGAGCAAACACAAGGTATAGTTCAAAAAAAAATCATACGCTAAATTTTCCCTAACACAAATTATAATCCTCCCTTTTTCTCAAATCCTAACTTCCCCCATACAAATCAGAGATAAATACATCCTAATCATTCAAAGGTAATCTGATATCTCTTAATCTGATATCTATTTTGCGTATATTCAATCCATTTTTTCCATTCAGTTAGATATTTTTCTTGTGTAGTGTCTTTCAAAAAGGCTGAAATTTTGGCTATCTCAGCCAAATTAGCAACTTTCAATATCCATTCTTCTATTGTGGGTAACTCTTTTTTCTTCCAGTATTGTCCTATCAATAGTCTTGCCACTGTTATTAAGTTTAGAATCAGCTTATCTCAATTACTGTACAGTCCGTAATAATTCCCAGTAAAAAAAATTGCGGTAGGAACTTTATCTTCTTTTTCAAAACATTTTGTATAATCCACCAGATCCTTATCCAAAAAGCCTTAATCTTCTTACAAGTCCACCAAATATGAAAATATGTAGCATCATCACAATTACATCTCCAACATTTCGCTTGTATATCTGGATACATACATAATAATTTCTTAGGGTCTAAATGCCATCTATAAAACATTTTATAAAAATTTTCCCTTAAATTCTGTGCTTGCGTAAACTTAACATTTATAACCCAAATTTTTTCCCAAGTTTCCAAAAATATTGGTTCCTGAATATTTTGTGCCCATTTTATCATACAATCCTTTACTAAATCCCTTTCAGAATCTATTTCTATCAACATATTATACAATCTCTTTATATGCGCCTGGGTTTGATTTCTAATTTGTTTTACCAAATTTTCTTCATTCTGCATGATACCAATTTTCTGATCTTTTTTCCACCTAGCTCGTAGTTGCCCCTATTGAAACCAAGTATAATTTCTCCCTTCTTCTTTTAGTGTATGCAAGGATTTTAATTGTAAACTACCTCTCTCAGTATATAGAAGATCTTTATAAGTAATAATTTCCTGTTTATGTTCTATATTTATATTCTCTATTGCATGCCTGGGATTTGCCCAAATAGGAATTTTGTAATTTAACTTGTGATAGTATTTCTTCCAGACACACAGAAGAGCAATTCTTAACACATGGTTCTTAAAGGCTCTATCAACTTTTTTATCATACAATAAATATGCATGCCATCCATATAATAAATCATAACCTTCTATATTCAAAATCCTTTCCTCCATTAAATTAAACCAATCACTTATTACAGAAAGAGCAGCTGCTTCATAATATAATTTAAAGTTGGGCATTTTTAACCTCCTCTTTCCCGTATGTCTTGAATTATTTTCATTTTAACTCTCGCTTTTTTACCTTCCCATATAAATTTATTAATTTTATTTTATTTTAATGATACCAATAATTAAGAAAAATTATTGGTATCATCTGAAACAAAAATAAAAATCTAGGTAAAACATTCATTTTAATAGCTGCTATTCTCCCCAATAATGATAATTGTAATTTTTTCCAACTGAGCATTTCCTTCTGAACTTTTTGCCATAACACCTCAAAGTTATTCTAATACAATTTCACATTTGATGAAGTAATATAAACCCCTAGATATTTAACCTTTTTTACAATTTCAAATCCTGTTGTTTCCTCTAATTTTTCTTTCTGTTGTCTAGTCATATTTTATTTTATTTTTTATTGAAAGAGTTTTTAAAAAAAAAGACATTTCCCCCCCTTTTTCTCCCCTCCCTCCCAAACCCCCCCCTTCCCCCTCCCTCCCCCCCCGGCTTCCCGGGTCAATCACAAGGTATTGTTATATTGTTATACATAAACCAAACATAGAATAAAATTTTCCCTTCCAATCCAATTAACCACATCCAAAGCTTTTCATCTCCCAACCCCCTCCCCATTACATAAAATAACTTTCTAATTATTCAAAGGCAATCTGATATTTCTTAATCTGATATCTATTTTGTAGATAATCAATCCATTTTTTCCATTCAATTAAATATCTTTCCTGCGTATTGTCTTTTAAAAAAGCTGAGATTTTAGCCATCTCAGCCAAATTAATGACTTTCAGTATCCATTCTTCTATTGTAAGTACCTCTTCTTTCGATCTTGTGGGTTTTGAATTAATAACTGTTGCTTCCTTTGAATTTCTTCTTCCAAGTACCTACGCTGCCTTTGTTTATTATTCCTTTGCCTATTGTCCAAGTAAATCAATATCCCTCTAATAAAAGCTTTACTCGCCTCCCACACAGTTCCTATAGGTGTCCCTTTGTGCATATTAAAATCAAAAAATTCTTTCAACTGTTTCTTACAATAATTTACATTATCCTCATATCTAAACAGATTTTCATTCAACCTCCATGTTCTACCACCTTTTTTCCCTTGTAATAATTCCATCCATACTGGGCTATGGTCAGTTAAACACCTCGGAAATATCTTCATTTTCTTCACCCTAGAAAGCAAGTCATTAGAAATTAAAATAAAATCAATACGTGAGAAAGATTGGTGCCTATCGGGAAAAAAAGTAAAATCTCTCTCATCTGGATTCCGTAACCTCCATATATCTCTAAACTCAAAGTCTTCCATCATTTCAAAAAAGGATTTTGGTAGTTTTGCATGTATAGGTATCTTCTTGGAAGAGGTTCTTTTATCACTTCTTGTATCAATTACTCCATTCCAGTCTCCTAATAAAATAAACGAACTATAATCCCAGAGGATCAACCTCTCGTGTAACATTTTATAAAACTTTTCTTGTTGCTGATTAGGTGCATAAATACCTATCAGCAAAGTCTTTTTTGCATCTATCACCAGTTCAATAGCAGTAAATCTTCCTTGAATATCTGCCTCAATTAACTTAGCTGGTATGTCCTTCCTGATATATACAACAATTCCATGCTTCTTTTCCAAAGCTGATGCAACAAAATGTTTACCTAATTTTGAGTTAATTAAGTATTTTTGGTCTGATAATTTTATATGTGTCTCTTGCAGGCAAATCACATCATTTTTAAATTGTTTCAAGTAGTGAAATATTTTCCTTCTTTTCTGAGCTGAATTCAAGCCATGACAAAATTCTATTTGCCATTACTGGCCTCCTGAAGCTTTGAAGCAAACAACGGAAGATCCTCCTCCGGTATCTTCCGTCTAGCTCCTCCCACAGCTTCCATACTGGGATCCTGACTTTTACTTTGAGACTGTTGCTCTTCTTTACACTTAAGAGCTCCTCTTGTCACCCTTTGCTCTTGTGGTTCCTCTGATGCTGGCAGCAATGAAGGCTCTTGGATCACCACGCCTTCTTGAATCTCTTGAAGTTTTTCTATCACTTCTATTTCAACTTTCAAAACTGTAGAAAGAAAATCCTTTGCCTTTAAAACAGTGTCAATTCTATATCTCCTTCCTTGATAAAATACTGTCAGTCCAACTGGCACCTCCCATCTGAATTGAATCTGATGTTTTTTAAGTTCTTGTGTAAAAAAAACAAATTCCTTCCTATCTCTTAACATCTTGGAAGGAATCTCTTTCAGCATCTTCAGCTCCTGTTCTCCAATTTTTAAAGTTGTCTGATATGAAACTTGCAGAATCTGATTTCTCATAGTCCTTTTCACAAAATAAACCACAATGTCCTGAGGAAGCTTTCTCTGTCTTGCGATCCAGGAGTTAACTCTATATATTTTATCAATTTGGTAAGCTACCTCTTGGGGTTCCACTTCAATAAATTCAGCCAATGCTTCTGATATAATTTTCTTAAGTCTTCTCCTCGCTGTTCTTGCATACCACGGATTCTAAGAGCTCCTTCCATAAGTTTATATTGTAATATCACAACCTGATCTTCATTTTGATCCACTTTTTTCTGAACACCTTTCATTTTGTCTTCTAAATGCTTATTTGACTGAGAGATCTGTTGCATTTCCTCTTCCAATCCCTCAATTTTTTTACTCAATCCTTGAACTGCCATGAGAATATCTTCTCTTATTTTTGCATTAAAATTCTCCATCATCTCTTTTTGTCTATCTTCAGAAAGTTTTAATTGTACTTTCAATATATCCTCAAGACTTGGTTCAGATCCCCTTCTTCCAGAAGGCTTTAAAGGTTTAGCTGCCATTCTGTCTTCAAAAGAATCAGGAATTTAAACTTAACAACTTTCCTTTACTCCTTTCAGTATAAGAGAACTCCGTTTGTAACAATCCACAAATAACGCTACTTTGTTGTACTAAAAAATTTTACTTTCACTTTCAGACGCCATTTTAAAAGTCAATTAATCAGAGACAAAGAAAAGTTTCAGGTTTCAAAAAGGGAGTCGGTATACTTGCCGTGTTGATTCTACATCAAAGATCGAACGCTTGTGAAATTCCCGTCTGCTTAGAAAATCAATCAATTTAATAAGTCCTTTTGAGCAGAAATGACCCTCTACTCCTTTTTCCTGAAAAAAACAGGAGCGCGTTTGAAGTTGGAGATAGTGGAGTTCGGTGGGATCATAAATCCAGGAAAATTCGCTCTTAAGAGCAAACCCCCTGTCTAGATCTACCACTTTTCCACAACTCTGCATAACCCTCTTATGCCCAAAGGGTATGCTAAGCTCAGTGAACAGTGATTTATACTGTTTCACTGACTTTTACGATCTTCTAACGCGGAGTGCCCTGTTAGAGCACCCGGCAGGAGTGGTGACGTCACTGGAGCCTATCTAGTCTTTTTTTTTTTTTTTGTTATCACTTTTGTTTTAATCTGATTTACTTTAAACCCTGAAACCTTTCCATATTGACCAATTATTTCCAACAAATATACACTTGAGTTTATAGGATTTGACAAAATCACCAAATCATCTGCAAATGCTCTCATTTTATACTCATGTTGTCTAATTTTAATTCCCTCTATCTCCTTTAACTCTCTTATTTTATCCAGTAGTGGCTCCAGAGTTAAAATAAACAATAATTGTGATAAAGGACACCCCTGTCTTGTTCCTTTCGCAATCTTAAAAACTTCTGTCAAACTACCATTAATTATTATCTGGGCTGTTTGCTCTCCATAAATCGCCCTAATTATTCTCATAAAACAATCTCCAAATTGCAGTTTGTCTATTAATTTAAATAAAAATTCCCACTGCAATCGATCAAAGGCTTTCTCTGCATCCAAAAAATAAATGCTGCTGAAGTCTGATTTTTCTTTTCTAAATATTCCAATAAATTTACAATCTGTCTAACATTATTCCTCATCCGTCTCCCCTTTATAAATCCCAATTGATCAGTATGAATTCTTTGTTGCAAAACTAACATTAATCTATTCGCTATTATTTTAGCAAAAATCTTATAATCATTATTCAAAAGTGAAATCGGCCTATAATTCCCAGGTTTAGAACAATCCTGTTCTTCTTTTGGTATCAATGAGATAAAAGTAGTTCTCCATGATGGGGGTATTCCCCCTCCTAATTGTATCTGATTAAATAATTCCTTAAGTGAGCCTACTATCTCATTCTGTAAATTTTTATAATAAATTGCTGTAAGTCCATCCGTACCAGGGGTTTTTCCCATTTTTAATTGTTTTATTGCCAAAATAATTTCTTCAGAAATTATAGGCCGATTCAGTTCTTCCCTTTGTTCTAAGGTTAAGCCTTTAGACTTATATTCTTTCAAACAATTATCAATATCCATGTTCAAGATTGTATCTTTAGCATATAAATTTGTATAATATTCTAAGAAAGCTTTTTTAATTTTATCCTGTTGATATCTCTCTTTACCTTTATATTCTATTTTTTCTATAATACGTGCTTTTTGTTTTTTCCTTAACATATATGCTAGCCACCTGCCAGGTCTATTTGCATTACAAAAAGTATTATGTTTAACATACTGTATATTTGTTGCTACCTGGTCTGCCATTATCATATTAAATTGACTCTGTAATATCTTTATTGCATCTTTAAGTTTTTGATCATGTGGACTGTGTATTAATAATTGTTGTTTCTTTTGAATTTCCTCTTCTAAATATCTACGCTGTTTTTGTTGCTTACTCCTCTGTTTATTATTCATATATATATTAAAACTCCTCTCATAAATGCTTTACTCGCGTCCCAAACCATTTCTATCGATGTTCCCCTATTCAAATTATCATCAAAAAATTCTTTCATTTGTTTTTTACATTGATTTACATTATCTTCATATCTGAACAAATTTTCATTTACTCTCCATGTTCTTCTGCCATCTTTTTCTTGTTGCAATTCCAACCACACTGGACTATGGTCAGATAAGCACCTTGGAAATATCTTTGTTTTCTTTACTCTAGAAAGAAAATCATTAGTGGTTAATATAAAGTCAATACATGAAAAAGACTGATGCCTATCAGAAAAAAAGGTATAATCTCTATCTTCAAGATTCCACATTCTCCATACATCTCTCAACTCAAAGTCTTCCATCATCTCAAAAAGAGATTTGGGCAGCTTTGCATGTGTAGGGATCTTCTTAGAGAAAATTCTCTTATCCTTTCGGGTGTCTATAACACCATTCCAATCTCCTAGTATAATAAACGATTTATAATCCCAAAGGGTCAGTTTATCATGCAGCATTCTATAAAATTTTTCTTGTTGCTGGTTAGGTGCATATATACCAATCGAGTGTCTTTTTTCCTTCTAATACAAGTTCAATAGCAATATATCTCCCTTGGATATCTGCTTCAATTAATTTAGCTGGTACATCTTTTCTCAAATATACCACTATACCATTTTTCTTATCCAAAGCTAAAGCTAAAGAAGTGTTTACCTAGTTTTGAGTTAATTAAGTATTTTTGATCTGATAGTTTAATATGTGTCTCTTGTAAACAAATCACATCATTTTTAAATTGTCTCAAATAATGAAATATTTTTCTTCTTTTCTGCACTGAGTTCAAACCATTAATGTTCCAAGTCAGAAATTTATTTGCCATCACTGGCCTCATGAAGCTTTTGAGCAATCAGCTGAAGAGCCTCACTCCCCCTTGTCTTCGGCCTCGCTCCTCCCACTGCTTCTGTAGTAGGATCCCGACCTTTACTTTGAAGTTGATCCTCCTTTTCTTTATGCTTAATAGTCTCCCTTGTCATCCTTTGTTCTTGTGGCTGTTCTTGGGATAATGACATCAAAGGGGCCACGTCAGCTTCCACACTCATTTGCCTCTCTTGAGGGCTTTTATCTGTTGCTTCTGGATCAACTTTCAGCACATTAAAGAGAAAGTCTTTTGCTTTCAACACTCTTTCAATACGATATCTCCTTCCTTGAAAAAACACTGTAAGACCAGCTGGAACCTCCCATCTAAATTGAATCTGGTGTTTCTTAAGCTCTTGTGTGAAAAATATAAAATCTTTCCTATCTTTTAGCAGCTTAGGGAGAATCTCTTTCAGAACCATCACCTCTTGTTCTCCTATTTGCAACTATGTGGCTTGCAGAATCTGATTTCTCATTGTTCTTGTCAAAAGTAAACCACAATATCTTTTGGCAATTTTTTTTTGTCTAGCAATCCATGAATTAACGCTATATACTTCGTCAATTTGAAAAGCAACTTCTTGTGGTCACATCCTAGCATTTCAGCCAAAGCTTCTGATAGAATTTTCTTAAGATCTTCATGCTTTACTTCCTGCAAACCTCTGATTCTCAAAGCCCCCTCCATCGCCCTGTACTGTAACACCACCACCTGATGTTCATTTTTATCCACTTTTATTTGCAATTCTCCCATTTTATTTTCCAAATGCTGTTTGGACTGACTAATTTCTTCCACTTTCTCCTCCAACACCTCCAAATTCTTTTTCAAGCCTTGAAAAACCATCAAAATGTCATCTCTTATTTTTTTATTATTTTCTTTCATTTCCTCTCTGGTCAATTCATTCATCTCAGATATATGGTTCATAACTTCTTTGAACCTTTCTTCAAACATTTTTGTCCGTTCTTTAAGCATATCTTCCATACCCACTTCAGATCCTCTTCTCGTTGTAGTAGATTTAGATGGCTTAGAAGCCATTTCAATTTTCAAGTTAGAGTTCAATAATAAAGTCAAAGATATAAAATTAAAAAAAAACTTTTTCTATCTTCCTTTCAATGTAGGAGAGACTCCATTTTATTACAATCCACAAATACAGTCTCCACTTGATTACACAAACAGCTTCCGATTTTCACTTCCTCTCAGACGCCATTTTCAGCAATCTTAGTTAAAATGATAAAAAGTTTCTTTTCTTAGAGGATAGAAGTCAGGTTCAATACTTGCAGTCCCAGTGATTGATCATTTGTGTTTGTTCCGTCTGCATCCAGAAATCAAAAAATGAAAATTACTTGAGCAGAGGTGGTCGCTTTCTTCTTTTCCTGCTGCAGCAGGAGCGCGCTAGATTTGGAGCTCAGCGGAATTATGCAGGACTCAACCCTCTGAGGCTCCGCTTTCACAAAGCAAAGCCTATGGGGAGTTCTACCGCTTTTCCGCTGCTCTTTCCTTTCCCTTTCTCCCAGGGAAGGTATTTCAAGCCGGCGAACAGCTGTTTTTCACTGTTTTCGCTGGCTTTTATGAAACCTCAGCACAGGGCGTCTTTTCAGGCATCCAGCGAGGAAAGCGGCGCCACCGGAAGTCTTTTTTTAAAAAAAAACTTTTTAAAGCATTTTTTCTTCAGTCGAAAAAATGCCTTTAAAAGTAAAAAAAAAGCCTTTGATGATCCCGCGGCTCAGCTGGGATCATCAGAACCCTTTAAACTCTTTTTTTTAACAACCTCTTCGGCCAAAGAGGTTGTAAAAAAAAAAAGGTTTTAAAAGGCTCCTCTGGCAATCCCAGCTGAGTTTCTCATCACCAGAACCTTAAAAAACATGTTTTCTACAAGCTCTTCGGCCGAAAAAGTTGTTAAAACAATCCTTTTAAGACGTTCTGGCGATGAGATAACTTCATTGTTAGAGGAGCCTTTTAAAATCCTTTTTTCCTCTGGAGATCCCAGCTGAGTTGCCTCATCATCACAGGCTTTTAAAATCATTTTTTACAACCTCTTACAACAGCCCCCCATCCATGTCCATCCAATTGTCCCCTCCCCACTTGCCTTATTGCTGCTCCTTTCAGGCTCGCAAAGCCTTGCTTTGCTTCAGCTACTGCAATCAGTTTCATCACTAGCAACTCAATCTGCCTGCCTGCAATCCATCTCCTTGGTGAGCAATTCAATCTGCCTGCCTACAATTGGGTAAATAAATTGGGGGGGAGCTTTAAAAAATAGTTAATTGGGTTTTTTTTTTAAGGGTTTGTTTTTTAGACAGCAATTTAAAGTTAAGGAACTTTTAAATTTAGCTGCTTTTATCTAAAACAGGGGTCTCCAATTTTAGTAACTTTAAGGCTTGTGGACTTCAACTCCCAGAGTTCTTCAGCCAGCAAAACTTCAACTCTGGGAGTTGAAGTCCACAAACCTTAAAGTTACTAAGGTTGGAGACCTCTGATCTAAAAAAATATTAATAAAATAAAATAATAAAATATTTGTGCAGCTTTTTGAGATTTAGTGTGTTTTTGCAGTGTTTCACTCTAACTACACAAACACACAAAATCTCACAAAACTGTATGTGGCATTTTGTGTGTGAGAGATAGAGTCAGTTGTGTTGTGGTATGTGTGTGTAAAGTGTGAAAGTTGGTTTTCGAGCTTTTTGTGGCTGTGTGAGTTTCCTGTTGTTGCAGGGACCATTTTGGGTGAAGTGCAGCTGCTTGTACACTGTGCATGAGTCAGTTGTGCTGTATTGTGTTGTGTGTGTGTGTAAAGTGTGAAAGTTGGTTTTTGAGCTTTTTGTGGCTGTGTGAGGTTCCTGCTTGTTACAGGGGCCATTTTGGGTGAAGTGCAGCTGCTTTTACCTTGTGTGTGAGTCAGTTGTGTTGTGTTGTGTGTGTGTAAAGTGTGAAAGTTGGTTTTTTGTAGCTCTTATTGTTTTGTATACTTTATTATTTTTATTATTTATTGTTATTGACCACGCCCACCCAGTCATCTGACCACCAATTAAGCCCACAGAACCGGTAGGGAAAATTTTTAGATTTCACCCCTGCCTAACACCCCTCTCTCTGTGTGTGTCTGTGTGTGTTCCACTATAACTCTAGAACACCTTGAGCAATTTTAACCAAACTTGGTAGACTTACTTTCTAAAAAAAAAATTGAATTTTTTTAAAATTAAGAGTTGCATTCTCAATCACGATCAATAAGTCACAGGGTCAGTCTATTAAATACTGTGGAGTGGATTTGAGATTACCATGTTTCTCCCACAGATAACTTTATTTTGTTTACTCAAGGGTGGGTTCACCACAGAATTTATTTATTCTTGGTCCTGGAGGTGAAACTAAAAATGTTCATAATCAAGTTTTGTCTTAAATTAATATTATTCTTAATTTGAATATTTTACTTTATAATTTGTATACTGTGCTTATACTTTTAAAACCCTGTGAATAACATTGCTTTGATTTGACATTAAAGATATAATTCATTTCTTTTCCTGTCTAATACAAGTTTGGGATAAATAAATACCCGGGCAATGCCGGGTAATCAGCGAGTAATTAATAAAAATTGAACCCTTTGCTTTCACTTGTACCCATTGCTTTATGTACTATTAAAACTCTCATGTCTGTTTGTTCATAATCTTCAATAAGGCAAAACTGGGCAATAATATTGAATAAAGGTAGATCAAATGGGCTAAATTTACAGAATGTTAGAAGCCATGACTCCTGTGGGAATGAAATTTGGAAAAGTTGTGGCTGCTTCAATGCCATCATGCCTTCTGAATACACTTCCCAAAAATCCATTGATTATGTAATACAAGGGAAGATGGGGAGGGCAAATCTCCGCCCTCTTTCCTACTTTCCTTTGACCCCTGCACCCAATCAATTGGTAGAAAGGCCTGACAGTCGAGTGGTGATTGGCTGCCTTGGAACACAGTCTGAAATCCCTTTACAGCAGTGGACAAAGAGTAAAGGATGAGGAAGTGACTCAGATGCCTGCCTGTGAGATAGGACAGGCAGGGAGGCATCAGCAGTTAAAAGTGAGGGAGGCATCAGCAGTTAAAAGTGAGTTATCTTCTTGCCTGGAAAGAAAGAGCCCTTGGGTATACACAAGAACAGAGACTAGTGATGCAGTTTTCCTAATTGCCCATGGTTCCCTTTATTCCCTCTCCTCTCAGCAAAATAACAGATCTGAAGGTCAATTGAAGAGGGGAGGAGTGATTTCTAATGCTTCTTGACAGCTTCTGGGAGAGTCAGTGGGAAAAGCTGCAGGAAACCAAAGTCACTCCCATTCCCACTGCTTATATTTCATTTTCTTTCTCTGTTCAGGCAAGGAATTATTCCTCAAAGAGTAACCTAACAAATCACAGGTTCAGAGGTAGTATTCAGTTGGTTTGGACCAGTTCAGGTGAACTGGTAGTGGAAATAATTGTTATTTTTAAAAATATATTTATTATACATTTTCCTTTATTATACATCACATTCCAGTTTTGCAACGACAGTGTACTGACCATATCAAGTCCTTTTTAAGTACAAATAGTATTATACACCCTGAGTATAACCATTATTGTCGTAGTCATACAATATAGTTTCTTTTAAATATATAATGTTATATGTCATAGTAATAACCATTATTTTCATAATTATACCATAACACTCTATACCTTTATCTATGTTTTAATCTATAATCATGTACAATCCGATAGTACAGTATCTATTTATTTTATTTTGATTCAAACATCATCTTCCATTAAACGGTATGTTTACTGGGTGCAAATATTTTTTACAAATATTTTACACAATAACAATTACAATTTATGGTCATGTTTATTATTTTATCTATTCTTAACTTAATACAAACATTAATATATACCATACCTAATACTATAACAATCCTCTTTTTAACTTATTTAAGTTCGTTAAAACATTTTCTCTGTTTCACTCATCTGCTTTTTCCCACTTTTCATATTTATTCTCTAACCGTTGATAAAATTATTCCCATATGTTATAATAATCGGATTGTTCCTCTTCTTTAATTTCAAGTGTTAACCTATTCATTTTTGTACATTCTAATATTTTTCTAATCGCATTCTCATCCATAGGAATCTCTTCGTTTTTCCAGTTTTGTTCAAATACAATCCTAGCTGTAGTTATTACGTGAATTAGCAAATATACATTTTCTTTACTATATGTTTCTGGTAAAATCCCCAATAGGAATAATTCAGGTTTCAGATCAATATGCTGTTGTATTATCTCCTCCAACCATGTACATATTTTTATCTAACATTTTTTGGCTTTTATGCCTGTCCAACACATATGATAATACGACCCCGTGTCTGGTGGCATTTCCAACATTTTGCTGATTTATCTTTAAACAAGGGACGCAGTGGCTTAGTGGCTAAGACGCTAAGCTTGTTGATCAAAAGGTCGGCAGTTCAAATCCCTAGTGCCGCGTAATAGGGTGAGCTCCCGTCACTTGTCCCAGCTTCTGCAAACCTAGCAGTTTGAAAGCACGTAAAAAATGCAAGTAGAAAAATAAGGATCACCTTTGGTGGGAAGATAACAGCGTTCCTTGCGCCTTTGGCATTGAGTCATGCTGGCCTCATGACCACGGAGATGTCTTCGGATAGCGCTGGCTCTTCGGCTTTGAAACGGAGATGAGCACCGACCCCTAGAGTCGGGAACAACTAGCACGCATGTGCGAGGGGAACCTTAACCTTTACCTTTACCTATCTTTAAACATCTTTGCCAATGGAAAATGCCATCTGTAAAATTCTCTTTATATGCAATCAACATTGTTAACTTATAATTTCTATCCCATAATTGCTGCCATTTTTCTAATTTTATCATGCCCTTCACTTGTTCTTCTTCTAGTTTAATACACAGTAAATAACTATACAATTTTTTATCCCCCTCTCATCCGTTCCTGCTAATATTTTATCCAGTTCTATCACAGAACTGTCCATATAAAAACTATATAGTTTTACATCTTTTTTATATCTAGATTGTATTTGCAGTTGCGTATACCAAACCACATCAATCTTTTGTTTTTTTCAATTCTTGTTTAGTTTTGAGCTCACCATTTTCAGTTAAAATATCTTTATATCTAACAATATTCCCCGTATTAATAATATTTGGATATATAAGTGAAAGCCAAACATAATGTTTGTTCTCTAGTTCTCTAGTTTTCTCCCATATTAACAATAAAGCATTTTTTATATCGTGCCTTTGAAAGTAACCACGTATCTTATTTTTCCCATACTGCAAGAAGGAATGCCAGCCCAGTTGCAAATCATGTCCCTAAGTACAATCCATTATTTCATCCATGTTAACACTGCTGCCTGATAATACAGTTTCCAATTAGGTAATCCAAAATCTCCTCTAACTCTTGTACCTTGTAGAATTTTTAAATTAATTCTTGCTTCTCCCCCCCCTCCCGCCAAATGTATTTCACTATTATTTTCAAAATATCTTCAAAATATTTTTTCTCCAATTTTATTGGAATTGTTTGGAACAAATATAGTAACCTTGGTAATATGTTCATCATTTGCATAGTTGCAAATTTTTCCACTTTTCCAAGTCAATCTTAATTTGTTGTATTAAAGGTAAAGGTTCCCCTCGCACATACATGCTAGTCGTTGCTGACTCTAGGGGATGGTGCTCATCTCTGTTTCAAAGCCGAAGAGCCAGCGCTGTCCGAAGACGTCTCCGTGGTCATGTGGCTGGCATGACTCAACGCCCAAGGCACACGGAACGCTATTACCTTCCCTCCAAAGGTAGTCCCTATTTTTTCTACTTGCATTTTTACGTGCTTTCGAAACTGCTAGGTTGGCAGAAGTTGGGACAAGTAACAGGAGCTTACCCCATTACATGGCAGCACTAGGGATTCGAACCGCTGAGCTGCCAACCTTTCTATCGATAAGCTCAACGTCCTACCCCCTGAGCTACCACATCCCTCTATTTGTTTTATAGCTTGTAGTAATTATCCTCCTTAATTGTCACACACATTGCTGTCAATTGATCCCTAAATACTTTACTTTCTTTGCTATCTGAATATCTAATCTCTTCATTAACTCTTTTCTGCTTTTCTGTAATATTTTTTACTAAAATCTTAGTTTTTTCCTTATTTATTTTCAATCCTGCCACTTCACCATACTCTATTTTTTTTAAATAGTTTTGGCCCTGTTTCTTGTGGATCTTCTAAAATAAAAACCAAATCATCTGTGAATGCCTGCAATTTGTATTCTTCCTTTTTTATTCCCATACCCTTTATCTCCTTGTCTGTCTAATATTTCTGTTTAATATTTCTGCTTAATACTTTCAACATCAATATGAATATGGAGACAGAGGACATCCCCGTCTTGTGCCTTTCGTTATGTGCCTTTTCAGTCATATGGAGATGCAGTTTGCTTATAATAAGCTGCTCAAAAAAATAAAGGGAAAACTTAAACAACACAATGTACAGTAGTTGAATGTAGTTGAATATGCTGACAACACAATCACACAAATATTATCAATGGAAATCAAATTGAGCAATGGAGGTCTGGATTTGGAATTACACTCAAAATTAAAGTGGAAAACAACACTACAGACTGATCCAACTTTAAAACAAGTCAAAATGAGGCTCAGTAGTGCGTGTGGCCTCCATGTGCCTGTATGACCTCCCTACAATGCCTGGGCATGCTCCTGATGAGGTGGCGGATGGTCTCCTGAGGGATCTCTTCCCACACCTGGACTAAAGCATCCCCCAACTTCTGGACAGTCTGTGGTGCAATGTGGAGTTGGTGGATGGAGTGAGACATGATGTCCCAGATGTGTTCAATTGGATTCAGGTCTGGGGAACGGGCGGGCCAGTCCATAGCATCAATGCCTTCGTCTTGCAGGAACTGCTGACACACTCCAGCCACATGAGGTCTAGCATTGTCTTGCATTAGAAGGAACCCAGGGCATATGGTCTCACAAGGGGTCTGAGGATCTAATGGCAGTCAGGCTACCTCTGGCGAGCACATGGAGGGCTGTGCAACCCCCTAAAGAAATGCCACCCCACACCATTACTGACCCACTGCCAAACCGGTCATGCTGGAGAATGTTGCAGGATGTTCTCCACGGTGTCTCCAGACCTTGTCACGTGTGCTCAGTGTGAACCTCCTTTCATCTGTGAAGAGCACAGGCCGCCAGTGGTGAAGTTGTCAATCTTGGTGTTCTCTGGCAAATGCCAAACATCCTGCACGGTGTTGGGCTGTAAGCACAACCCCCACCTGTGGACGTCAGGCCCTCATACCACCCTCATGGAGTTGCTGACCGTTTGAGCAGCCACATGCACATTTGTGGCCCGCTGGAGGTCATTTTGCAGGGCTCTGGCAGTGCTCCTCCTGTCCCTCCTTGCACAAAAGCGGAGGTAGTGGTCCTGCTGCTGGGTTGTTGCCCTCCTACGGCCTCCTCCATGTCTCCTGATATACTGGCCTGTCTCCTGGTAGCACCTCCATGCTCTGGACACTACGCTGACAGACACAGCAAACCTTCTTGCCACAGCTTGCACTGATGTGCCATCCTGATTGAGCTGCACTACTTGAGCCACTTGTGTGGGTTGTAGACTCCGTCTCATGCTACTACTAGAGTGACAGCACCGCCAGCATTCAAAAGTGACCAAACCATCAGCCAGAAAGCATAGGAACTGAAAAGTGGTCTGTGGTTACCATCTGCAGAACCACTCCTTTATTGGGGATGTCTTGCTAACTGCCTATGCTTTCCACCTGTTGTCTATTCCATGTGCGCAACAGCATGTGGAATAGATTGTCAATCAGTGTTGCTACCTAAGTGGACAGTTCGATTTCACAGAAGTATGATTGACTTGGAGTTACATTGTGTTGTTTAAGTGTTCCCTTTATGTTTTGAGCAGTGTATATTGTCTTAATCATATTAATAAATCTCTCCCCAAAGTCCATAACTTTTAGTTGCATCAGCATAAACTGCCAATTCACATTATCTAAAGCCTTCTGTGCATCTAGGAAAATCAACATCATTTGCTTCTCTGAGTGTACTTCATAGTATTCCAGTGTATTCAAAATTATTCTCATATTGTCTTTGATTTGTCTCTTAGGTAAGAAACCATTTTGGTCTATGTGTATAAATTGATTTAAAAATCTTTTCAATCTTTCTGCCATTATTGAAGTAAATATTTTATAACCACATTCAACAGGGATATTGGCCTATAGTTTTTTATCTGTTGCAAATCTGAGTCTTGTTTCTGTATGAGAGTAATATGTGGTTCCATCCAAGAGTTCGGTACTTTTGCCTCTAATAGTAATTCATTAAATACTTCCAACATTGAGTTACTTATAATATTTTGTAGTGTTTTATACAGTTCTGCTAGTAGCCAATCTGGGCCTGGTGTTTTGCCAGTCTTTTGCCTTTTAATTGCTTCTGTTAATTCCATCATTGTTATTCTTTCTTCTAGTGCTATTTTAGCTGTTTCTGGTATTGTAGGTAATTCTGCTTTTTCTAAGTATTGTATTATTTTCCCTTCTGGGATTTTTTTCTTGATCATATAATTTTTTATAATAAGAATGAATTATTTTCTTTTTATCATCATTTCGATAATATGAAGTCCCTTCATCATCTGTTAATTGGTGGATCAATTACTTTTCTTTCTCCTTTTTAGTCTGTATGCCAACCATCTTCCTGGTTTGTTTGAATTCTCAAAGAAATTCTAATTTTTTGTGCTAGTTCTTCTTTATCTATTAGATTCAGCTTATACTTTTTTAAGTCCATTTGATTTTTTACATTCTTTTTTTATGGCTCTTTTTGTAATTCCATCTCTAATTTCTTATACTCCTCTTCTAATTTCTTTCAAGCTTGCCTCTTTTTTTATTCCTCTTTCCCACATGTTATAGATAGTCCTCTAATATATGCCTTTGCTGTGTCCCAAACATTCTGTAATGAAGTTTCTTCTTTTCTATTCTCTTTAAAGAAAAAGTCCAACTCTCTTTCCATGTATTGTATAAATTTTTGTCTTTTAAATTTGTTTGATTCATTGTCCGCCTTACTTTCTTCTTTTGTCCCTTCTATCGACAAAAGTTTCTATCGGATTATAATCCGCCCAGGTATTTGTTTCAATATTTATCTCTTGTATATTAGGTATTATTTTGGCTGATATCCACATCATGTCTATTCTGGGTAAAATGTACATTGACTTTTCTCAGGGTATGTTTCTTGCCAAGCATCTTGGATACCTAATTCTTCCACCATTTTAAAAAAATGTTTTTCTATTTTTATTTTTATTTTTCTAGTTTTATAATCCAAATCTGCATCCACAATTGCATTAAAATTACCTCCAATGCATATATTTTCATACTCCAATTCTATTATTTTCTTATGCAATTTACCATAGAAATCTTCTTGGTTGTTATTTGGTACTAATATTGCCACTAAAAGTATTTGTTCATAGTTCATTGTTATCTCCGCCATTAGAATAGTACCTTAATCGTCCATAAAAATTTGTTTAGCTTCTAATGTCTCTTTGATGTAAAGAGACATTACATTACATTGAGGAGCTACAGCCCTCTTGCTTTGTTGTGGAAGAGAGGCATATAAATTCCCAATTTTTGGGTATTCCAATACTTTTTTATATTGCTTTTTAATGTGTATTTTTTGTAAGCAAATTATGTCCAATTTTAATTTTTCTAATTTATTAAAAGTCCATTTCCTTTTTATTGCCGAGTTCAATACAGTTGTATTAATTGACTTTAACTTAATTTCTTCTTTCATAACTTTACTTACAGATAGGTTTTGCTGTTCTAATTGTTCTTATCTCTCTTGGTTCTTTTGCCCTTCTCTTGCTCCTTTTCTTATTGTTATTTCCTCCTGATCTCTTGCATCTTCTTTTTGTTGTATGTCTCTTTCTTTTATGCATTCTTCCTGACATTTCACCTCTCTTTCCTCTCTCAATCTCTTTTCTTCTTGTAGTCCCAAATACTGGTTGTAGAATTGTTCCATTTTTTCTATTGAATCTAGTCTAAGTCTTTGCTCCTGCCAAGTTACCAATATTCCTTCTGGTATCCAACTGAAATTCACTCCTTTTTTAATTAAACACTTTGTCAAGAACTGGTATTCCCTTCTTAATTTTCTTACTCTTCTTGGAATTTGTTTTAACACTTTTCTTTCCCTTTATACTTCAAAGGGTCATCACTTGCTCTCTGCAAAATTTCTGTTTTTATTCTTTATGTATATCTATATAATTGTATATATTTCTATTTTGTTAATCTTTCGTTATTAAGTTATTAATCTCTGCACCTGTTATCTAGCCATTTGTACAATAAGTCCCATGTTGAGTAATACTCAGATTCCTCTTTATCTTTAAGTTTCATTGTTAACCTGTCCAATTCAGCACATTCTAAAATTTTCTTTATTACCTTTTCGCCTTTTGTCCATATGTGATTCTAGCTGCTGTTATTACATGTAACATTAAGTATGTGATTCTTTTATTGTATTTCCCGGGTAGTATATCTAGTAAGAATAATTCTGATTTTACATCTATTTGTTATGCTATCATCTGTTCTAACCACTTTTTTTTTTTTTTTTTGCCGTTGGACAGGTCCACCACATATGCTAGAAAGATCCCGATACTTGTTTATATTTCCAACATTCTGGTGACATATTTGGGAACATTTTTGCCATTCTTGCTGGTAGCAAATGCCACCTATAAAACATTTTGTACAAGTTTTCTTTCTATGCTGTTGACACTGTTAATTTGTAATTTCTTTCCAATATTTTTTGCCAATTATCTAATTCTATAGTATACCCAAAATTTTTTGCCCATGCTATCATGGTTTCTTTTACATATTTTTCTTCCATTTTAAAGTTCAACAGGTAGTTATAAATTTTCTTTATTAATTTTTCATCTGTGCCGAACAGTATCTTATCCAATTCTTGGGGTTCATTATAAAATCCATACATCTCTATATCTTTCTTATGTCTTATTTGTATTTGAATATGTGGCCACCAGTCCAAATCAATTCCCTGATTTTTTAGTTCCTGTTTTGATTTTAAATCCCCTTGTTCATTTAGTATATCTTTGTACCTTACAATTTTATACAGATCTAAAACATTAAGGTGTTTATCCACTGTGGATAGCCAGACCGGTATTTTCATACAGTGATTCTGTTTGATTTTTCCCCATAGTGACAATAGAGCATTTCTGGTATAGTGTCTTTGGAAGCATCTATGTGGTTTACTTTTTCTGTACATACAAATGTATGCCACCCTAATTGTAAATCATGCTTCTCTATCGTCAATATTTTTTTGTTCTTCAAATTTATCCACTCCTTCACCCATGTGAGCACTGAGACCTGATAATACAGCTACCAGCCCAAAACCTCCCTTGTTTTTGGTATCTTGTAACATTTTCAATTTAAATCTTGGTTTTTTGTCTTGCCAGATGAACTTTAACATCAGCCTATTTAAATCTTCAAAAAACTTTTTTCCTAATTTTTTTTAAAATAATTTTTATTGTAGTTTTTTTTTCATAGCTCTAGTACATAGTCAAACAGACAGTGTCATTTTTCTATACCTTGGATTAACAGTTCAAGTAAAATCTGCATTTATATACATATATATATATATACATCCTCAACTTCCTTATGAATATTATCTATTTTTGCTTCTGTTGTCTATCCACCTATACCATTTTCCCCAAACCGCGTAATATTCCGAATCTAGAGGTCCAGAAGAGGCTGACCCACTGGCAGAGAAGCCAAAGTGTTTTATTCAGATGATGGTGAAGCTGTAAGAATGTGAAATTTTCACCAGCTTCTGAGTAAAACACTTCAGCTAGGCTGGCGCCATGTGGCAGCAGGCCTAGGTTTAGGCCTAGGCGCAACAGCTTCCTGCTTCAGGGATTGAGGCAGCAACAGCAGCAGTCAATGAAAGGAAAATAGTTTCCTTTGTCTCATCGGGCTGAAATGCATGGCTCTTGTTGTGTTCGGCTGGAGAACACGTGACCAGTAACCAGCAGTTGATTGGTTAACCGCCGATGCTATAGCCGGCAGGAGAATTAAGGAGCTCCTATTGTCTGAGCCGTTGACAGCTCCAATATAAAAGGGCTGTCTGTTTAGAGCTTGCTCGCTTGCTCACCTCAGTTAATTGTTTGTAGTCAATAAAAGAACTGTTAATGGTTCTCCTGCGTTGCCTAACTTCTTGCTGTTGTTTTGCAAATACAACACTGGCGACAAGGATTTTGTTAGCGGAGATCGCAGGGGAACAAAGCCATTCACGAGAGCTAGCCAGAGAGCAGAGCCAAGGCAACAAGACATTGAGGACTAAATTGCCTCAGGCAAGTCTCCTTGATCAATGGCCACTCTTTCCACATTCGCTCCATTCAATCAGGTGAAGGAATCCTGGGACTGCTTTGTAGACAGGGTCAATTGTTTCCTGGCCGCAAATGACTACAAGAGACTTCCTGATGACAGGAAATTAGCAGTATTCATTAGTATATGTGGGCATGACATGTTTGAAACAGCCCGAGTGCTGTTGGCGCCTCAAAATGTTCAGGATGTACCATGGGGGGTGTTATTAGATAAGCTGAAGGGACATTATGCTCCCTTGCCCTCAAGAGTAGCCAGGCGCCATGCCTTCAGGCACAGGTACCAGAATGAAGGAGAGTCTATAAGTCAATACACAGCAGCGTTAAGGAAGGCTGCCCTTTATTGTGAGTTTAGTGACCTGGAGGATATCCTTCTGGATCAATTTATTTGTGGTATCAGGGATATCGAATTGCAGCGCTGCCTACTGGCCAGAACAGATATCACTTTTCAAACTGCAATAGATGAGGCTCAAGCCTCAGAACTGTCTGCTAAGTCGGCTTCTGAAATAAGGAAGCCTTTCAGCACTGCTGCAGCTGCTAAACCAGCCACAGTGCATCAGCAGGAGATGGTTTCTGATCAGTTCTCAGAGGAGGAGGAAGAGATAAGCCGTCTTAATTCGAGTTCTAGGAAGGGTTGGGTGACAGAGGAAAAAAAGCCACAGAATCCATGCTTAAGTTGTGGAGGAAACCACCACCGTTCTTTGTGTAAATTTAAGAATGTGGAATGTCGGCGTTGTGGCAAGAAGGGCCACCTCGCTAGAGTCTGTAGGGCCACGCTGCCCTCAATTTCCAACCCTGCAAAACAGCATACTAATTTCAACCCTGTGAGACCCAATCGTGATGCACGGCAGCGAGATAGGGCTGAACGGATTGAGGAAGATTGTTTCTCTATTCACCGGGGCACAGAACAGGGGGAAATCAGAGTAAGTCATGCCAGGTCGGGACTTAGGAAAATTTTTTTCCTCACAGTCCATATTGAGAATAAACTGTGTAGAATGGAGATTGACACGGGATCTTCTGTGTCTATCATAGCGTGGCACACCATTTCCCGCTTAGTGCCCTCCCTTAAAAAATGCCAATTAGATCGGGCTCGACTAAAGTTTCGTGATTACCAAGGTAATCACATTCCCATTTTGGGTTCCGGGTATTTTCAAGTTCAATATAAGAACTTTAACGATCGCCTTAGAATCATAGTTGTTGATGGCATTCTTTCCTCTCTGCTAGGTCTGGAGTGGTTCGATGCATTGGGTTTGGCCATAACAGGCATACATGCTCTTGCATCAGACCACTTCTCCAATCTCTTCCAGGAATTCTCTGATGTCTTCAGTAAGGAATTAGGCAAATACAAGGGGTCTCCCATCTCTTTAAATCTAGATCCCTCAATAGCTCCTATTCGCCTTAAGCCTCGCAGGGTTCCTTTCGCCCTTCACACTAAAGTTGATCAGGAAATTGACAAATTATTCTGCATTCATTGGGCTGCGGCAGCATATTCGCCAAGCTCGACATGGCACAGGCCTATCAGCAGCTTGAGGTAGATGATGAGTCCGCGGAGGCGCAGACGATCGTGACTCACCGCGGTGCCTTCAAATGTCGCCGGCTGCAATTCGGGGTCTGTGTGGCCCCCGGCATTTTCCAATGCCTGATGAAGAGACTCTTACATGGGTTGCCGGGGGTCGTCCCCTATTTCGCCATCTTTGTGTCAGCCATCGATGAGGCTGAGTTGCTACACCGCCTCCGTGCCGTTTTGATCCGTTTCCGGAAGGCTGGCCTTATAAAGCGTGAAAAGTGCATACTGGGCGTTCGCCAGGTCGAATTTCTTGGTTTTCTTGTCGATGAGCGAGGTCTGCACCCTACCCCCGCAAAGGTACGTGCAGTACAACAGGCTCCTACACCCACAACTAAGACTGAACTGCAGGCTTTCCTTGGCCTCCTTAACTTTTAGAACTTATTCTTGCCACATAAAGCTACAGTCGCAGAACCTCTCCATCGCCTCCTCAACAGCAAGACACCTTGGAATTGGGGACGGAAAGAGGACACAGCTTTCCGGGCCGTGAAGGCACTGCTCACCTCTGACAGTGTCCTCATGCAATACCATGCGGACTTATCTTTGCTCCTGGCATGTTGTCGTGTCCCACTCCTCCGCTGACGGCCGGGTCAGGGAAATCCGAATCAGGCTTGCCTCTGCAGCTCTGCCCAAAGTCCTAGCAAAGTCCTCAGAGCAGGCAGGAGACCAGTAAGTGACTTCAGCAAGATAAGTTCGACTTTTGCCTGACTCAGAGACTGCCAGAAAGCAGATCCTTTATATAGGCCATGGGGTGTGGCTCCATGACTCAGCACTCATTAAGGCCTGCCCCTCCCTTCCTTCTGTTGCCTCCGCCTATCCAATCTTCTGATGCGAGGATCACTCCAATCAGCTGTTGGTAATAAACCCTCCTCAGGCTCACATGCTGTGGAGGAGGGGGAGGGGTCTAGCTGCTTCGTTTGCCTGGGCATGGAGTCAGGGCTGGGGCAGGGAGGTGCTCCTTCTTCTGCAGTTTGTCTGGGCATGGAGCCAGGACTTGGGCATACATTCCTCCGTGTTCGGGAGCAGATAAGAAGGCCCCGGCTGCTCTGAGGGCGGGCAAGACACAACACATGTGATGCTTCACCCTACGGGATAGGAGCTGTCTTGAGCCACGTTCTACCAAATGGATCAGAAGCTCCTGTTGCTTATTTTTCTAGGACTTTGTCTCCAGCAGAATGTAACTATGGACAGGTAGATAAGGAGGCTTTGGCAGCCGTGGCCGGGATCAAGCGTTTTCATGATTACTTGTACGGCCGTGCATTCATGCTTGTCACTGACCACAAGCCACTCTTGGGCATCCTGGCTGGGGATCGTCAAACCCCCCTCATCCTGTCACCAAGGATGACACGATGGGTTGGGTTCTTAGCGGCATACCAATACATCTTGGTCTACAGGCCAGGCAAGGCTATTGGGCATGCGGACGCATTGAGCCGTTGCCCCCTTCCAATTCCTGCAGAGGACCCTGCCCCTGCCTCATCAGTCCTGTTTATTGACGACCAGGCTATTCCAGTATCAGCATTAGATGTGGCGAAGTTCTCTTCCAAGGACCGTATCCTCCGCCAGGTGGCTGACTGAGTGAGGAGGGGGTGGCCCCTTGGGCAGTTGGCTTCCGAGTTTCAACCTTACAAGGTCAGACAGCATGAAATATCTATCATCAGAGGCTGCCTACTCTGGGTCTCCCGAGTGATAATGCCAGATGAGCTCCGTGGCCGGATCCTCAATGTCTTGCATGAAGGCCACCCAGGCATCGCCCGCATGAAGGCGTTACCCCGCAGTTACCTGTGGTGGCCAAGGCTAGATGGGGAAATCGCTGAGTGGGTGGCCGGGTGCCCAAGGTGCCAGATCCATAGAGCAGCTCCTCCAGCGGCAGTGGCCACTGAATGGGAGATGCCAAAAAGCCCCTGGGCCCGCGTCCACATAGATTTTGCCGGCCCCATCCAAGGTCACATGTTGTTGATTATCGTTGACGCTTACTCTAAGTGGGTCGAGGTTGTCTCAATGACCTCTACCACCTCAGAGGCACTGATCCATGCACTTAAGAGAGTTTTTGCCACTCATGGTTTGCCTGATGTTTTAGTGTCAGATAATGGGCCGCAGCTAACCTCAGCGGCCTTCCAAGCATACCTGGCAAAGCAGGGCATTCGCCACGCCACTATTGCTCCATTTCGTCCTGCCTCGAATGGCCTGGCTGAAAGGACAGTCCGCTCAGCTAAAGAAGTCCTAGCTAAATTAGTTTCCGGAGATTGGCGAGACAAATAGCGACCTACCTATTGGCACAACACACCACTCCATGCCCCACGACTAACCGCTGCCCGGCAGAACTGCTGATGGGCCGGCGATTGAGGACTGTGTTAGATCGTTTGCACCCTGAGTACTCGCCAGAGAAACCCCCTGATTCTACCGGTGGAGCCCGCGCATTCCAAGTGGGGGATTGGGTGTATGCCCAGCATTTGGGGGGGGACCCGCGGTGGCTACCAGGTCAAATAGAAGAAGTGACCGGCCCCCGTTCATTTCGGGTTCAGTTGAAAGATGGTCGCATGTGGCGGCGCCATGTGGATCAACTGCGCCGCCGCCACATGCCCCCATCCAATGTACCGAGCAACACAGATCTGGCCGCATCGAATCAGCCACCACCTGTACAAAGCAACGAGTCCCGTCCAGAAAACATGCCCAACCCTGATAGTCCACCCACAACTTCACCAGCTGTCGATTTACCTCAAAGGCCACATCAGGACCGGTCCAACAAGTTTCCATCCAGCATGGCTGAACAAGCCCCAGATGTTCGTGAAGTTCCTGTGTGGGTCCCATCAACAGCACCTGGTACGGTTGTACTGCGCAGGTCGGAGCGAGCCAGAAGACGCCCAGCCTACTTGGCCGATTATGCTTGTGCAATCCGGGAAGGGAGGGGTGTTGTGTTTGGCTGGAGAACACGTGACCAGTAACCAGCAGTTGATTGGTTAACCGCCGATGCTATAGCTGGTGGGAGAATTAAGGAGCTCCTATTGGCTGAGCTATTGACAGCTCCAATATAAAAGGGCTGTCTGTTTAGAGCTTGCTCGCTTGCTCACCTCAGTTAATTGTTTGTAGTCAATAAAAGAACTGTTAATGGTTCTCCTGCGTTGCCTCACTTCTTGCTGTTGTTTTGCAAATACAACAGCTCTTGTCATTTGCTGCCATGCCCCAATCCCTAGCTAGCCAGTCAGCAGCAAGCAGACTGGGCCCAAACTAAGCCCAGACTGGGTAAAAACTAAGTCTGTAGGTCCTTATGGCAGAGAAGCTGAAGACTTTTATTCAGATAGAAAGCTGTTTTCTTTACATCTCACGTTCTTACAGGTTTACCGGCTTCTGAATAAAAGACTTTGGCTTCTCTGCCACGTGGCTCAGCCTCTTCTGCAGCTCTTTGAAAAGTAAGTACAGTAAAGCCATGGGAAATGGGGTGGAGAGTGTGGATTGGGCCCAGGAACTCTCCATTTTGGCCTGTAAGAGGACAAGGGAGCCCTAGGAAGGCCCAGACAGGACCTGGATGGGAGGATCAGGGCCAGGGATCCTCCATTTTGGCCTGTAACAGGCTGGGGAAGCCATAGGAAGGCCTGGACAGGACCCGGATGGGTGGCTCAAGGCCAGGGACCCTCTATTTCAGCCTCTCCAGACCCTCCAACAGGCTGGAGGAGGAAGGCCTTGTAACAGGCTGTTTGCACTGGCAAAGAGGCGAAGGAAGGCTCACCAGACAGGCAGGTAGGTGGGCCTCTTCGGAGGCAATGGAGAATGGCGAAGGAAGGCTCAGCAGGGATCTGCACCACGTTGGAGGCCGGGGCAAAGACAGGCAAGCTGTCTGGCCCACAAAGACCATATGGTTGAGGCAAGCGAGGGAGCCAAAGAACAGCAGCAGCTGTGCTGGGCGAGCGGGCAAAATGAGAAGTGACTGGATGGAAGGAGGGGTGGGCACGGGCTGCCAGAATTTTTACTACCAGTTCGCCCGAACCAGCTGACTTGAAGAGTGCTTTTTATGAAATGTGCCCTTCCTGGCTTAGAGTATGGCACTAGCCACAACTCCAGGAAAGGGATGGGGGCGTTCCTGTTGTTATTTGGCAGTCTTTAGCAGCTGCTAGCAGCCCTGCCACAGACATCATCATATAAACACACTATCAAGACTATGCCATAGGGACCAGTAGGGATTGCTGCTCACCTATCTTTCTTCCCATAGTGTAGCAGGGTCCATGTTTGTGCTGCTGAATTCTGTGTTCAGATTCATGGTGGAGTTTTCACAGGGTTATGGTTTGTGGGGGGGGCTTCAACCTGTTTTCTCTGGGCTCAAAGTCTGAATGGCACAGGAAGTCCTGGTCACCATGGCAGCCAAGGACTTGGTTCAACTAATTCATAGTCCAACTGATACGATTAGTTGCACATTGGATCTGGTGCTTGCCTCAGGGAAGGCGCATCATGACTTGGAATTTGAGAATGTTAACATCAATCCTTTGCTATGAACAGATCACTCCTTTTTGGCTCTAGAGTTCTCTGCTGCTGCTCCTCAGTGCCGAGAGGTGGGGCTTATTTAACCAGCCTGATCCAGGTGCCTGATGGACCCAGTGTAGTTTCAGAGATAACTTGGATAGCTTTTCTCAAACACTGGTACATATTTGGCTGATATCCTTATTGTGGCTTGCAATGAGTAGACAATGAGGTTGCTGGACTGGATTATGCCTGTGCACATTCTGCGTACACAGATTTCATAGTGTACCATGGTTTACTGAGTAGCTCTGAGAGACAAAGTGACATGATACATTAATCAATTTAGTAGTACTAATTAAAAAGTGAAGTGAGACAAAGAGTGAAATCAACCTAGCATAGGTAAGAGCCTTCATTGGGATTTACCTTGAGGCAATAAGGGCAGCCAAGTGCACTTATTTCTCTACCCCCTACTTCAGCTGTAGATAGCTGCCCGGCAGCCTGTTTCCTCCCAAGAAAAGAGGGACCAGGAGAATTTTTACAGGGTTACTGTGATGATTATTAAAGCATCTTCTGGAGAAAGCTACTTGGCTTCACTCACTATTGCAACTCCAGCTGGGAAGGGTCCTTGAAAGCTAATGTATGGAAAGCTAATGTATGGAATACCTTACTTTGGAAACTTTAGCCCAAGTTTCAACAGCTCTTTTCACTTCCAAACTGTAATTTATGACAGCTCACCCAATTAATTCCTAGCCTCAGATCTTAAATGTTACTGCTTCAAAATAGGTTCCTGTATTTTTCTTTTCCTGGTTATATTTATTAGGTTTTCCCAATTATATTTATTAGGCTTATTGGGTCAAGGTGACTGATTCTTTTTAATTAGTGCTACTAAATTGATTAACATATCATGTTCTAATGAATAAAATATCAAGCTGTAAATTAGTACAGTCACATTAAGACATTTAACTACCTGTGATTTTGTTTGATTAAAAAAATTATGCATTTGAATCTGGAGAAATAATACTAGGATTTGATTGAATGCTTCAGTTTAATATTGGAATAGAAGATTAACCAGATAAAACTATTATTAATAAAATCTAAACTTTTATAGAGGTTAACATGCTGAAGAGAGTTGACAAATCTAAGATTCTATCTCGAGTATGTACACTTCACAGAAGCATTCATTTTTCTCCTTTTCTAAAAACGTTGTTGTCTTTCCATTCTCAAATTAAATTCTATTCTCAAATCAAATTAAATTACCCAATAAAAGTATAATCTTAACACACAAAGTACATAATGATACTAATTTAATTTGGTGTTTATATTCATATATCCTTGATCAGCAATAATATACAATTCCAAATGACTATTATTATGCTAATTTGGTTCTCTGAAAATACTTTTGTGCCAATTATTTGAAAAAATTACTTAATATATTTATCCTCTTTTTCTGCTAAAGACTACTTAAAACATATACCAAGTCTTACTATAAGCACAAATTATTTCCATCAATGGTTTATAAAATAAACAAATTTACCTTCATCATAACTCAAGATAAAATTTCCTGTATTTAAATATAATAATGTTCTATAATTATCTTTATCATTTTCATTATTCTTTTTAGCACTCTTCATGAAGAGTAATTTCATTTTTTCTCTCAGTCAGAATTTCACTTCTTCATTCTACATTGCTTTACATCTGCTTAAAGATCAGCTTTGATTTATCATTTGCTTTCAACAGAAGAACAGATTAATCATCTGGGATATAAAAAAGCAACAATGCAAAGAATATATAGCCCTTCTGAACCACCAAACTCCTCTAGTGTTATGATACATTTGATACCTATTCTATTTGTACATATGCCTACATATTTGTTATCAGGAAAGATGATTGTACCTTTATATTTGAAAGCAAACAATATACTGTAAATCGTATAAAGACAGGAATTTGCATTCATGTACAAATACAGAATTAACAAAGATAGAAAATTTCCTGTATTTTGGCTTACTTATTGTTGCATGTAGAAATCCTATAAATTAAATAAAGTCAACATGCAATTTTACTATAATAAAATATTATCTTTCAAAAATTTAAGATTCCTTAAATACAATGACACTAATCACTATTCTGTGATTAAATTATTGCCTCTTTTCTATTTAGCTTTTAAGCTATTATTCTTTAGCTATTAGAGAACTAACAATTTATTCAAAAATATATTTTCAATTGGGGATAATGGTCGTTCTCTGTAGATTCCAATTTCAATAATCTTGATCTTAAGCAGCTCTATTTTAATGTGTTATATAACTGATATTTTCTATATTACATACATAGTTGATTTCATTGATTTTTAACATTTGTTAGAAATACAAAGAAAAAAGGCACCATGGAGAACTTAATACTAAAACAAATTATGGAAAATAAATGCTACATTAAAACTAAAACAGCACATTTTTTTTCTTTTTTACCAAATTCACTTTTAGGTTGAAAAAATAATAGAAGTCCCAGCAGAGAAACACACAATCTTTCATCAAAAAGAAAATTTGCATATATTAGTAGTTAATAAATCTCATACATTCTGGAAACCAAAATATTTTATTACATATTCTCTTTAAAATGACATAAACTCAACTGAGCCAATGTGAGTCTATTACTGAAGACAAATAACCCCAGAACTGTTTTTGAAAAATATTTTTTTAAAAAACACTAAAAAAGAAAGTGTTTCCCAAAACTGTAAAAACTGTGAAAATCTGGAATTTGTCTCAGCATTTCCAAAATTCAAGATTATGTCACCCGTAAACCAAATTACTGTAGAGATTTATGTACTGGACAACTTTTAACAATAATCTCAGTAAATATTGAGGGATTCTTTAGCAATAAGAGTGCCTTATTAGCGGATATGTATAATAAATATAAATGTGATGTACTTCTGGCTCAGGAAACACATCGGGGATAGCAAGCAACAGTCCTCAAATGGCTGGAATGGAACTGGTGATTGAGAAACCACATGACCAATAAGGCATGATATTCGTTAGACCAGGTCTCAGAATAATACCAGCTGTATTGACAGAAACAATACATCTACAGAGCATATGCACCAAGACAAATTCCTTGTGTGTCCAACCACACTTGGCCAATAAATTCTATTCTATTCTATTCTAAACAAATATCAAAATTCTCACTATTTAAACCTCACAGTTCTCTGCTCCTCTGTTTATAAACCTCCAGAAGTAAATTTCAGTTCCAACAAACCAGATAATTTTATATATAACTGAATAAATTTTATACTGGGAATTTTTATTTTCACAATGAGGATTGGGAATATAACCAGACCAACAAAGACAGGGCATGACTTGTATCTTGGGCAGATACTAATGCATTTGAACTTGTTCATAAGCTGAAATTGCTGTTATCTTTCAACAATGGCAGATGGAGTGGGGGATACAACATGGATAACATCTTTGTTAGCAAGAAGATCACAGCATAATGCTGGAAAGTTGTTGATGATTCAATTCCACCCACTCAGCATAGATCCATTGTAAGTATGGTAAATGCTGAAGTGAAACCCTAGGAAGTTCCTTTTCACAAACATTTTAACTTTAAGGAGGCTAAATGGGTGAACTTTCAACAGCAGCTGGATAAAGATGGGGGGAAGATGTCTCTACACTAAAATAAATATGAGGAATTCATTCATCTCATAAAAATAATACAAAGGAGAACCATTCCAAGAGGATGCCATACTCGGTAAATCCAGGGCTTTACTGGTGATACTAAATCTTTGCTGGATAAATATCAGGCACTTTATAACCAGGAGCATTTCTGGGAAGACAGAGTTGGCAAAGAGCTGATACAAGCATTAACTGATAATCATATGAATGTAACGGCAGACCAAGTAGAGAGCCAGCTGCTGAAGAATGGGAAAACACAAAGGAAAAAGGTACAGGAACAAGCCATCCAAACAAAGAAACAAAAGGAGAGGGTATTAAATGCCCATTTTGTGGTATTTGAGCTGGAGGAAACTATAAAGACTATGAAAATGAATAAAGCAGCAGGTGTTGATTACATAAGAACAGAACAGATAAAGCAGTTTGATCCCCATACTCTGGAGTGGCTCTTGCAATAGATGTACAACTGTATAACCAAATTTAAAATCCTGAAATTGTGGAGGCAGGCTAAATCTGCTGTTTTACTGAAACCTAGCAAAGAACCAGATGAACTGAAAAATTGCCAACTGGTATTACTCCTCTGCCATCTCTACAAGGCACTAGAACGGATGATTCTCAACCATATTTCAAAATTCGTTGATTCAAAGTTCACAAGAGAGTAAGCAAATTTCAGACTGGGGAAGTCATGTTGTGGTCAAATCTTAAACCTCAAGAAACATATTTAGGATGATTTCAAAAGAAAGCTAATTACTGGAATTGCAACACATGACACAGTTAACCATAGGATATTGCTATTCAAGTTAAATAATATAACTGAAAATAATAAGCTTACCAGGATAATTGGCAGTTTCCTCGAGAACTGGAGATTTTATGTGACACTCAATGGTAAGAATAATGGAAGAACGGGCTGCCACAAGGATGTGTACTGTCTCCAACACTGTATAACATGGTTGTCAAACTCGATTTCATTGAGGGCTGCATCAGGGTTGTGCTTGACCTTGGAGTCTGCGGGCGGGCCATGCCCAGGGGCATGGTCATGGTGGGCGTGACACAGGACTAGTATGTGGGGCACCTGTGGTGACTAAGTGCTAAGACAGAACTTCCCTGAGATCCTCCCTCACTCTCATTATACAGTTAATCTTCGAGTTATAAATGTAATAGAGCCTGCCAATTACATTTGTAACCGGAGGATTTGTTTGATTGAATCACGTTAAATGAACGTGATCACTCCCTGTTTTCCCCAATGCATTTGTTAATCGAATGCACAGAAGTATCTAAGAGTGGGGAAGAGCATGCGGCGCCTAGTGTTGGGCAGGCCATCCAAAACTTCCCACAATCCATTGAGATACCTCATGCTCATCTGGGGGCCCCACAATTGCTTCCCCCCCATCCTGCTCCACAGGGTCCTCACAGACTGGGCCTGCTTTGCTAGCATCCCAGATTCCGCTTACTCCTCCCCACCCCATTTCCCATGGCTCACTTACTTTTTGAAGATCTCCAGAGATCCAGTAGAGGCTGACCCACTGTCAGAGAAGCCAAAGTGTTTTATTCAGAAGATGGGGAAGCTGTAAAAATGTGAAATCTAAGGAAAACATTTTTGCCAGCTTCTGAATAAAAACTTCAGCTAGGGTCATGTGGCCAGCAGACGTCTGATAGTAGAAAAGGACAGATTCAGCAGCCAATCAACAAGGAGCTTGTTTCCTTTGTCTCATCAGGCTGAATGCAAGCCCTTTGTTGATTGGCTGCCATGCCCCAATTTCTGAAGCTGCTCATTCGAACTAGCCAGTCAGCAGCAAGCTGCTACTCGTCACTGGCCAGACTAGGCCCAGACTAAGCCTGCAGGCCCTCATGGCAGAGAAGCCGGTCTTTTATTCAGATGGGGAAAGCTGTTTTCCTTACGTTTCACATTCTTATAGTTTCACAAGCTTCTGAATAAAGGACTTCGGCTTCTCTGCCCCATGGGTCAGTCTCTTCTGGAGCTCTTTGAAAAGTAAGTACAGTAAAACCATGGGAAATGGGGGGGAGGGTGGATCAGGCCCAGGAACTCTCCATTTTGGCCTGTAACAAGCTGGAGGAGGCCTCTGGAGGCCCAAATGTAGCCTTGGAGGGCCAGATTTGACTCACAGAGGCTCCATTTCAGCCTGTAACAGGCCTGGGGAAGTTTCTGGAGGCCCAAACAGAGCCTCAGAGGGCTGGATGCAGACCACGGAGGCTCCATTTCATCCAGCAATGGGCCGTTGAGGCCTCTGGAGGCCCCTGTGGCCTGTTTGGCCAGCAGAGTGCTGCAGGAGGCTGTCTACGCTAAAAACAGGGGGGGCGCTAACAGAGCACCATGAGCCAGTCCTTTGCTATTTCCAGGCTGGCCCTGCGGACCAGATCTAAACAGCCTGCAGGCCGTATGCAGCCTGCGGCCTTGAGTTTGACACCCCTGCTGTATAACATATAAATGAACAATCAACTAGTTCCCAACAACACATATTCATCTATGTAGATGATATAAAATGTGGCTGCACACTTTTGATGTGATAAGTGGGAAACCTATGGTATCATTTGAAGAATTATGATGATATTATACTGTCAATCACTTAGAGCTCAATCCAAACAAGTGTGTGCTTTCCACTTCCAAAATTTGAGATGCAAAGGAAGAATGGATGTTATGTGGTAAAGGAACTGACTATAGCACTGTCTAACACTGAAGAATCTGTGTGTGACACTCGATAGGATGCTCTCTTTTAAACAGCACTGCCTGAAACTAACCCTAAAGTCAGCTCGAGGAACAATATCATCAGGAAATTGATAAACCACACATGAGAAGCTCAACTATCTATTTTGTACACATAGTTTTAGGCTTAAGCATCTCTGCAGGCAGAATATGCTCTAGTGTAGGGCACATCTGCACATGTGAAACAAGTTGATATTATTGTCAATGAAGCGTACGCTTAGTGATAGGATGTCTCAAACCTACACCAATTGAGAAAATATATCCCCTTACTGGCATTGCCCCACCTAAGATCAGAAAAGAGATTGCAGTGAACACCGAGAGAACTAAGCAAGTATATGATCCTTGACATCCTCTGAAAAGACATATGGCCCAAGCCATCTAACTCAGATCTAGGAACAGCTTTATGGCAAAAGTGAACATCATAAGAACAAAATCAAATTAAATGATGGATAAAGGAGATTGTTGTGGCCTGTCAGCCACTGGCCCCTCCAGCAGCCGAATCAGAAGAGGCAATGGTGTGGGAGTCAAGGTCAGCATCAGGGCAACCTGGGAGCTCCGAGGGGAAAGAGGGAATTGAGCTGGCAGAGACAGACAGACAGACGCGGAGCCTGGGCCATCCGTCAGCCTTCAGATGGAGAGTCAACAGCCCCCAGGTGGTTGATAAAGAAAAGGAGGAACAGCTGGGTCCAGTGCCTGACACATGCCTGTGCAGAAGCAGAAAAGCGGAGAGCAGTGAAAAGCCATGAGCCGACCCTGGAGAAGGAAGAGCCACTGCTGCAAGTGAGGCCACACCCTAGCTCTGGGGATAAAAGGCAAGGGGTGAAGATGAATAGGTGTGTCAGACAACTACCCGCCAGACTTGTTAGCCTGCAAGAGAAACTTTTTGCCTGGGCTGCTGGCATTCCTAATAAAGGAATCTTTTGAGTTCATGTCAGAGGGTTTATCGTATTTGGGGAGCTGGAGCTGGGTCAGAACAGAGACTGTCAAGCAAGGAATAACATTAAATAAGAATATGGCTGAAGGAAACGTCCTGATACTATTTGGAGGATCCTGAATAAGTTGAGAGTCAGAACGCCTAAGTGTAAAGCCAATATGTTCAAGTGGAGGCTCTTAGCAGACAACAACACTCTGTGAATTTGGAGAGATAGAGTCCAGCCTATCTGCTAATATGTTGGCTTCTACCAAAAAGGTTTGTACCAATAATGACTTATTTTGGGCCAACGACAATGCCAGAAATGTGGTTTCATTCTGGCAGTTTAAAGTTTGACCTAGATATGGAATATTATTATTATTATTATTATTATTATTATTATTATTATTATTATTATTATTATTGACTAAGAATAAAGATGTGCAGGTTCAAACCCATTTCAGTCAATGAAATTTAACGTATGATTTTAACTCAATCATTCATTTAATATTCAGTTTAATTTAATAGCAGGGCTGATATGAAGATAACATCTGAAATATGAAGCATGCCATTTTAATCTTCTGAGGCAAGGTAGGATATAAATAATTGGGTTCTTTTCCAAGATTTTGAAATGTTAGATAAAGGACAATGTAGTGAAGAAAATAAATTTATGTACCCCAAATTTAATCCAGTTCTTTGAAATAGTTTATTTCTCCCATTGCATTTGTGTAGGATAATGTAATAATAATAATTAGTATTTTGGACAATAGCATGTATATTTTTGCCAGCATTGGTTTTCCTCTTGTATTATGTGGTGTCTGTGTTAAAATAAGATAAAAAATAATTAACAACAATAACAACAGCAACCCATTAAAAAGCTAAGCTTCTTATATCTACCATTACACATATTAATTTCCCCCTGGAAATATATTCAAAAAATGAGGCCAGCTCCATTAATCATTGCATGTTCATTCAAGATGCATAACTTTCTTTTATATCAACTACATCCAATGGTATTTTTAGTCTACTATTTCCATGGCAACAAAGCAAGGAATTGTCCGTTTGAGAAAAGAGAGATACCAGAACTGGATAACTAGGGAATTCAGAGAGAGCTCTAAGCTCTTTTCCAGTCATTTACCGGCATCACAGATGCATCTATTGGCTCTTATTCCATTTGATTAAAAATGAATGTAGTTGAGGTATAAATAGAGGCCATTTCTCTTCTTTTAATATATTTTTGGTACAAGAAGACAGTCACGGCCCAAACTTACTTCATTACAGCAGAAAGTGTTACACTCCTTTATACATGTGAATTATAACACATGCTATTCCTTAAGTTATCTGTATTTGTGAAAGTAACACAATAACTTCTATATTGATTACATATATTGACTCAATTCAATTCTGTACCTTAGTATCTTACTTCTTTTGTATCACTTATTTATATACTAAGCAAGAGAATTTGACAGTCTAGTTTAGGATAAAGCTGATTTTTAATTTTTCTATATTAATTATTAGGCCGATGACTCAAATGGAGGTAGACCAATTTCACTAAAATGAATTGGTACATGAAAATAAAAATTTTGTGATTAGATACATCCTACTAAACCTTGCTTTTTTGAAAAAATGGGCTTGTCTAGCAAGTCCAGTTGGTTAGGTTCTCGTTCTTTACTAAACCATAATGTAGTTAGCTATAATGATTGTCTATTTAGTTTATTGGTTAGCATATTGAAAGACCTGACTTAATATGGTTTATTCAATAAAACAAGCTAAACAAACTATGATTTAAGATTGGAATAAAATGTCGCAATTTGTAGGTTACAATTCATATATCTAAATTAGATGCTGATGCTAAACTTTCTAACGCTTGGCTGATGTTTATGGGCTGGCTGGCCCTCCCTTTTTAAACAGATTGATTTAAAGTTGAATTGTTCTATGGTTAGAGATGGACACAGTTTATCATTTTGTAAAATTACTTTCTTTACAATATTAATATATTTAGCAATATTTGAAATACTATATTTAAACATTAATTGCAATAATTTAGCTACTGGGGCCATTGGGTGTCATGGTTTAATATTCTGCATACTTGCTTCTGACTAATTCGGGAATAAACAATATTCCCAAGTACAATTGAAGATATGTAATGTTATTTAGTACTTGAAACAATTAATTATATGAACAAAAACATGCATTGATTGAATTGAATTTATGTATCTATAGCATTACTGATATTCTCTGAAATTTGGTGGATTATTTTTTTCTAAGATTACATTTTAAGTCAGGAGTGTCAAACCTGATCACATTGGGTATCAGAATGTATCGGAATTGTTTTTGCCCTTGTGGAGCTGGGGTGGGCGTGGCCTGTGCAGGCCATATCCAGCCCCCATGTTTGACACCCCTGTTCTAAGCAATGTACAAATTAAAAGTATAATGACATTATCATAGTAGTTCCTGCTTGCATTAATTAGCCAGCAGAAAATAGAATTCTACAATATATTTCTTCTTACCACATGGAAAGTACCAGCTGTGGATTAAACTGAATGAAATGGAATGAATCAAATAATGTGCTATGATATGCAAATAAAATACACACTGTAACCATGGAAGCTGTATCTATTCATTCATCAGTTGTATAAAGTTCCTTGATTGGAATATGTTAATACAACCTTCCTTCATGACTATAAATCTCAGAATTCCCCAATGCCAATTACTGTTAAATAGACTAATCTAATCTGACTACCCTCACTATGTATTTTTAAAAGTGCTTCACAAAGCACATAACATCACAGTGAAAACATATTTTCTAGGTTTTTTTATGTTTGCCTGTAAAAAAAATTTCTATATCCCAGCATTCCATCCATCTCTTACATACCATCCTAAACTTAGGAAATTTATAGGCATCTTTTGGTTATCTGGATGCAAAATTGGCTTTAGAAATAACACTAGACAACAGATATTTTTCAAAAGTTTTGTTTCCTGAAAACCCCATAGTAATTATGATACATCCCTTCAAACTGAACACAAATAAAATTTCAGAATGATCTTATCACCCAGGAGTCTTGAAAAATATGAAATTAATTTTTAATGAGTCTAATCTAATGTATAATTGTTAAATGTTTCAAATAATGCTGCATAGTTCAACAGGGCCAAAAGTGCTCATTTGTAGTCAATGTACAATGCATCTCACTATCTGATGCAACAATAGTCAGCCAGCATTGATGGGTTCCAGTTGCCTGGAATACAATGGAAAATGGAAAAACATTGTGGTAATGTGCTGTGGTAATGTGGTAATACTTTATACCATGTTGGTCAGTGACTACACCAAGATTTTCAGAAAAAAAGTGAATGCAGAAAATGAATATTTAGTGATATTTTGTCTTTCATTCTCTTGTATGCTGTAAGACACAGATGTCAAACTCGATTGCATCACGTGATGTATCACGACTTTTTCTTGCCTTTGCAGAACCGGGGTGTGTGTGTGTGTGGCCTTACATGAAGCATCCGGCCTGTGGGCTGCCAGTTTGACACCCCTGCTGTAAGAAGTTTGGCAACCAGCTGAATGTAGATTACCGTATATACTCGAGTATAAGCCGATCCGAATATAAGCCGAGGCACCTAATTTTACCACAAAAAACTGGGAAAAACTATTGACTCGAGTATAAGCCGAGGGTGGGAAATGAGGCAGCTACTGGTCAATGTAAAAAATAAAGATAGAGCCAAGTAAAATAACATGAATATTTATTTGAACGAAAAACAATAAAAGTGCAAAAGGGGGAAGGAGGATTCCCAGCTTTAGAAAATTTAGAACTACGCCGCCTTTGGTATGACCTGAGCATAGCTCATAAAATTATCTGCTACAATGTACTTCCTATCAATGACTACTTCAGCTTCAACCACAACAATACACGAGAACACAATAGATTCAAACTTAAAAGTGAACCTCCAATCTAGATTGCAGAAAATGTGACTTCAGTAACAGAGTTGTTAATGCCTGGAATGTGCTACCTGACTCTGGTCTCTTCCCAAAATCCCCAAAGCCTTAACCAAAGACTATCTAGTATTGACCTCACCCCATTCCTAAGAGGTCTGTAAGGGGCGTGCATAAGAGCACCAGCGTGCCTACCGTCCCTGTCCTAATGTTCCCTTTAGTTGTATTCCTTTTATGTATTCAATTCATGCTTATATTTATATAATTATTTAATATGTATTTGACAAAATAAAATGAATGAATGAATGAATAGAATAGAATAGAATAGAATTTTTATTGGCTAAGTGTGATTGGACACACAAGGAATGAATGAATGAATGAATGAGTGAGTGAGTTACTTCAACAACATTGTCTCACAGAAATTGACAATACAACTGCAAGCATGAAAATGAGTCCTCCTTTAGCTTCCAAGGGACCAGGGTGCCTCTGAAGGTCAGTGCTCTAAGCACTAAGAACCCAGCACAAATCTAAGCCTGTATGCACACCAATAGTGAAAATACCCTGCACAGTGTCTCTTGGCAGAGAAGGTTAATTTTCATAGGCGTTGGGGTGGCTCTTTTTTTTTTTTTTGGCAGGGCAATAAGGGTCTCTAATATCATTAAACCCAAGTGTGAGGAAAAAGACAGCAGCTAAAATGTTAAGGCCAGTTGTGTGACCTTCTCCAATACAGTTGGCCTGGCTGTTTGCCAAAACTTAAAACACCCTCCCATCCCCCTCCTGCTAAAGCTTCTTTCTTAAAACAATTGTGGTCTTTGCCTTTCATGTCGCTCAACCTTTCACCTGCCAGGTTCCTAGCCCTTCACCCTTGACCCACTGCTGTGTTTGCTTAGCATTGTGCCAATCGACTTTAGAAGTCTGTGTGTGTGTGTGTGTGTGTGTGAGAGAGAGAGAGAGAGAGAGAGGAGGAGGAGGGAGGAGGAGTGCAAAGGGGAAGGAGGATTCCCAGCTCTAAACAAAGGGAAATCCCGGAATGCGAGCGCGGAAGGCGGTGCTCGCGTTCCTCCTCCCTTGCTCAAAAGCCCCAATAACCTTCACCAGCAAGGCAGACCCCCACGGTCTGGCTGAAGAGCAGCTGCTCCAGGTCGCCCAGCACGGTGACTACTAGCTCGGGATCGACCTTCAGGAAAGCCTTCTCCTCCGTGGGGGCCCCCTTCCTGGCCGGTTGAGTGGCCATTTGGGGCGGCCGTTTGGGGCAGCGCCGCCGAAGAGAAGGAAGGGGACTAGGGCACACAGGCGCGCACACACGCCCAGCTTCTGAAGCACGGAGGAGAAGAAAGAATGAAAGAAGGGAGGAACGGCCTCCTTTCTCTCTCTCTCTCTTCCAGCGCCGCCAAGAGAAGGAAGGGACTAGGGCACACAGGCGCACACACACGCCCAGCTTCTGAAGCACGGAGGAGAAGAAAGAATGAAAGAAGGGAGGAACGGCCTCCTTTCTCTCTCTCTCTCTTCCAACGGGAAAACGCTCTTTCGCTTGGGGAGAGGAGGAGGAGGAGGTTGGCTTATTCAACCCTTCCGGCTAGCCATCCAGCCTTCCCAGGAGAAGGCGAGGAGTTTTGGGCGGCGACCTTTTGCTAGAAAGCGGCAGCGGCTGCCCCGACACCACCAGTTGGGCGGGGCCGGGTGAGCCGCAGTAACTCCCGCCAGGCTATGCATTGGCGCGGGGAAGCCCTGGCGGTGCAGTGAGAGGGCTGGGCGGGGGAGCCGCCAGCCCTCTCGGCTGAGGAGGAGGTTTCCCGACCGCGGCTTCGCCGCGCGAGCCACCCAAAGGCCAGAAGAAAGGTCATTCCATCGAGTAATGGGCGGCTCCTTCCTCTCCCGCCTTACCCATGCTGTGCGAGCCCGGCTGGGCTGCAACACCGCCGCCGCCGCTCCTTTCTCAGCCTCCCGAGGCTCGCGCTCTAGCAGCCGCCAAGCTCAGGCCGGACTTGGCAGCTCTCCATCAGCACTCGCATGGTGCGATTCGGGCAGGAGGAGTCGGGCTCGCTCCGTGGCGGCGGTGGAGGCGCCACCGCCACGGAGCGAGCCCGACTCCTCCTGCCCGAATCGCGCCGTGCGAGTGCTGATGGGGAGCTGCCGAGTCCGGCCTGAGCTTGGCGGCTGCTAGAGCGCGAGCCTCGGGGGGCTGAGGGAGGAGCGGCGGCGGCGGGGTTGGAGCCCAGCCGGGCTCGCACAGCATGGGTAAGGCGGAGAGGAAGGAGCCTTCGCCCATTACTCGATGGAATGACCTTTCTTCTGGCCTTTGGGTGGCTCGCGGCGGCGAAGCTCGCGGTCGGGAAACCTCCTCCTCAGCCGAGAAGGCTGGCGGCTCCCCTGCCCAGCCCTCTCACTGCACCACCAGGGCTTCCCCGCGCCAATGCACAGGCCACCAAGTTTGCGCCGTCCGCCCACCAGACACGGGAATGGGGGCCGGCCTGGGGGTGACAAATCCCGCGAGACCTCGGCGGGCCCGCTCCCCATCCCTCCCATGGGAGTCCGTTCGGTACCCCCTCCTGTGCGGGGTTCCCGAAGACGTAGACTCGAGTATAAGCCGAGGGGGCGCTTTTCAGCACAAAAAACGTGCTGAAAAACTCGGCTTATACTCGAGTATATACGGTATTGTTTTTTTGTCAAGAAAATGCACAACAACATCCTTTAATACCTTCTAGATGATTTTCTCTGGCCCTACTAATAGATCTTAGAACCTCTTGTCATGATGATATATCTGAACTGTGAATCAACAAAAGTCCCTCTTTGTCTGAAATGGTGTAAGGTTTCCTGCCTGGGCAGGGGGTTGGACTAGAAGACCTCCAAGGTCCCTTCCAACTCTGATGTTACGTTACGTTACATTACATTACGTTATATTAATTTTGGCATGACTTATTCTCTAACAATTCTCTAAGCCCAATACCTGGATGAAGCCGTCTATCTAGACCCGTTCCAGTCCGGCTTCCGACCCGGGTACAGCACGGAGACAGCTTTGGTCGCATTGGTGGATGATCTCTGGAGGGCCAGGGACAGGGGTTATTCCTCTGCCCTGGTCCTATTAGACCTCTCAGCGGCTTTTGATACCATCGACCATGGTATCCTGCTGCGCCGGTTGGGGGGATTGGGAGTGGGAGGCACCGTGTATCGGTGGTTCTCCTCCTATCTCTCTGACCGGTCGCAGACGGTGTTGACAGGGGGGCAGAGGTCGACCACGAGGGACCTCACTTGTGGGGTGCCGCAGGGGTCGATTCTCTCGCCCCTTCTGTTCAACATCTATATGAAGCCGTTGGGTGAGATCATCAGTGGCTTTGGGGTGAGATACCAGCTGTACGCGGATGACACCCAGCTGTACTTTTCCACCCCAGGCCACCCCAATGAAGCTGTTGAAGTGCTGTCCCGGTGGGTACAGGTCTGGATGGGGAGAAACAGGCTCAAGCTTAATCCCTCCAAGACGGAGTGGCTGTGGATGCCGGCATCCCGATTCAGTCAGCTGCAGCCGCGGCTGACTGTTGGAGGCGAGTTATTGGCCCCAAATGATAGGGTGCGCAACTTAGGTGTCCTCCTGGATGAACGGCTGTCGTTTGAAGATCATTTGACGGCCGTCTCCAGGGTGGCCTTCCACCAGGTTCGCCTGGTTCGGCAGTTGCGCCCCTTACTTGATCGGGATGCCTTGTGCACGGTCACTCATGCGCTCGTTACCTCTCGCTTGGATTATTGTAATGCTCTCTACATGGGGCTCCCCTTGAAGTGCACTCGGAGGCTTCAGTTAGTCCAGAATGCAGCTGCGCAGGTGATAGAGGGAGCTCCACGTACTCCCATATAACACCGCTCCTGCGCAGACTGCACTGGCTACCTGTGGCCTTTCGAGTGCACTTTAAGGTTTTGGTTACTACCTTTAAAGCGCTCCATGGCTTAGGGCCTGGGTACTTACAGGACCGCCTGCTGTTACCTCATGCCTCCCACCGACCCATACGCTCTCACAGAGAGGGACTTCTCAGGGTGCCGTCCGCCAAGCAATGTCGGCTGGCGGCCCCCAGGGGAAGCTCCTTCTCTGTGGGGGCTCCCACACTCTGGAACGAACTTCCCCCGGGTTTACGCCAAATACCTGACCTTCGGACATTCCGTCGCGAACTGAAGACATATCTTTTTATTCGCGCAGGGCTGGCTTAAATTGAATTTTACTAAATTTTAACTTTTATTAACTAATTTTAAATGGGGTTTTTAGCTCATTGTATACTTCCAGGCCAATTTTAAAATAAGTTTTTTAATCGTATTTTAAATTGTATATTCTACTATCTGTTTTATTTTGCCTGTACACCGCCCTGAGTCCTTCGGGAGAAGGGCGGTATAAAAATCAAATAAATAAATAAATAAACAAATGACAAAAATCTTCACCTTTATTGTTCATTGCTTTGTTCATTGCTTTCATTAAATCTTTATATGAAGCAGAGTCAAAAATATTTTTGTTGAGTCAACAAGTGGTTCATGTGCCATGTTTATTTTTCTGTCCGGGAACAAATACTTTTGGAGTGGCCATTTCTTTTTATTGTACTGCAATTCTCTTACATGACTGTCTCCTTCACATATGTAACAACAGTATATGTTATATCTGAACTGTATTCAAAGTAACTTTTAGATCTTCATAGATATTCCAGTTTGTTTGTTAAATTTTATTGGCCACCCATCTAAGCATAGGATAACTCTGGGCAACTTACAGTCATAAAATATGCCTGTACCTATACATTAAAACATAAATAAAAATCAAACATTAAAGTCTAGGGACACATGGGCAGGACAGGGGTGGAGTGGGGGGGGAGGTGGGAAATCTTGTTATTTGATCAACCACTGTGCTATTCCCCAACTGGGGCTCCAAGCCAACTAGGAGAGCCATGTCTTTAGGCCTTACAAAAGGATAAGAAGGGTTGGTGCCAACCTCACATCAGGGGGCAAGATGTTCCAGAGGGCAGAATTTTCCTGGATCCCACCAGCCAGAATGATTGGGCTGATGGTACCCACATCATGCCTCCTCTGCCAGCAAAAGAGGTACAGGCCAATCCTGTACCTGATTTACTGGATATGTTTCGACAATAGTTCCAGGTTTTAAATGTTTCTTTCTTGTATGAGGCATGGCCAACCGATACTGAATGGTGTACATTGCACAAAAATAAAATATTTCTATAAAAAGATAGGTTAAATTGCAGGTTATTTTTGCTATCAGCAGCCAAAAATCTATTAAGTTTACATAAAAGTGTTCAGGAAGCAAAATCTATCTTGTGCAAAGTAACCCCAAATGTAGATTTGATTCTTCAGGAACTATTGGGTATATGTTTCAATACTTACTTAGATATTTAGCTTTTCTGAAAGTAGACATTTAAAAATTTATTCCAACATATTCAAAGCTAAATGGCAGAACAAAACAAAAAGACATTTAAAATTCCTTAGAAATCTCCATGTTTAAATTTGTTTTAATACTCAAAATGGAAAAAATAAAAAAAATATTATTAGATAATAAAAACGAGATATCTGAGAGGATACTTAGTAATGAAAGTGTAACATGGTGGAAAGATATAATCTACTAATTCTTTTTCATGATTTTCCTTTTGGATTAACGTTGCCATATGTTAACATGATACTGAGAGTAAAGTATGATTTTAGTATATTAATGTAATGTTGAACTATATAGCAAACATTTGGAATGTAACAATGTAAAAATAACTTCCTATTTATTGTGTGACTACAAAGTAAAATATTTATTTTTGGAAAAATTCCACTACATCAGAATTTACATCTTAAATTGATGATCTGTATGATATCATTTTCCATCTATAATCTTATTATTACATCAGCAAAAAGTAAGAGTTTTCAATAGTTTCATGTAATCAATACTTAATTGGCTATTCATTGACCAATCAAACTGTTTTACAGAGTAGAGACTTCAAGGAACATCCAAGTCACAAATGAATGTGTATACCTTAATATATCAGGTTTCCTTGATTACGTATATGCAGATGTTTGACTAATCCACTCTCAGTTTTAACTCTTTTTATTCTCCTACAGGTATGATTAATTATACAATGATTCATGTATTAACATGAAATCTAGCAGGAAGAACAAATAATGCGAACTACTTAAATTTCTATCGAATCTTGGTCTGATGACAGTAAAAGAGACGTGGTTAACAGGTGAGCTAATTTTGATGCCTGGCTTTAAGTCCTGGCTCACCCCAGCATGGAAAGAATAGGCAATAGGGGGCCATGTTGATCAAGGAAGAACTCAAATGAAAGGGCATAGAAATGGTCATAGATCTCATCACTCTTTGACTTAGGTATTAAATTTAATATAATTGAATTTGTGATTGTGATGTTAAATGTGTATATGCTTCCACATATTACCCTACATATTGCTTCTCTGACATATGGGTGAATTTAGAGCAAATCTGATAGAAATAAATTTAAAAATTCCCAACACAGTTACAATTGTTTTGAGATATATTAATGCAAGGTTGGGGCCTTTTATACAAGATCATAGTAATATGAGCATCCCTGAAGAATTTCATTCTCTATTACATTTACAGTCCTTTAGAAATCAGAAAAGAAATGCTGTTAGTATACAGTTGTTAACCTTAGTATATAAGTGTAACTTGCAAATTCTAGAGGACAGTTTTATATGCCTCTTTACTCACCATCAAGAGAAATCAAGTAGCATTTTAGACTATATATGTTTCTCCATCAACAATGGGTCCCTTTGCTCAGACTTCCAGGTTGCTGTTAATTTCTGAAAGCACTTTGACCTCAGACTCCACCACACAATTGATAGATAGGTTTCATTTCATCTAGCGAACCATACAGATTTTATCTACAGGACCAAAAGGTACAATGGACCATTGTGGATGTGACGTCTTTGACTGAATATATGAAATCTGATCAAGCTCTGACTCTAATAAAGACAGTTACTTCCCCTTACACATATGTCAATTCTGTATTTATAGACTATGAAACCCTAAGCATAGGACTAAGAAAATTCTTAGCTAAAAAAGGCCCTTCCTAAAAGGTGCCAGATAAAAGGCCTTTATTGATTTGACTCAGACTATCACTTCCTGAGAAAAAGATTATGGCTAGCTACTTTATGTGTTCAGCATGGAATTTTCTAGCAAATAACAATCATGTTGCCATGCTAGCACTCAGATAGGAGTACTAGAAACCACCAAGTTGGCAAACCATTTGCCTTCTTTTGGGCTAAATTTACAGTTAGAAGCCAAAAAACCAAATCCAGCCTTTTTCTGGCATTTAATTGTAGGATTATTATAGGAATATAGGTTTTACTTGGATAACTCTGCACTGCCTCCATGTGGGAGAAATATTACATTCATTCCCCAATTTGTAGTGGACTAGATCCACAAAATGATTTATAGGAAGCACCTAGTTCCACTCCATCATGGCCTTCAATGCCTGAATGGGTAGACTAGTGGACTCATTCAGATACTGAAGCCCAACAAAGGTCCTGAGAAGATATTTATAAGAGGGCAGGCATGGCCAGCTCCTGTGCTGCTGTTACCCTTTTTAACCTCTCTTCCCATTTAGCATAGCACTGGCAATAAAAGCAGTGCTGAGAGACAGTTCGGGGTGTTGCTATATGGCAGAGACGGAAGAAAGGATGTGTTCATGATATACACATTGGTAAACTTAAAAATAAATGTAAACATTCTGCTTTATGCAGATTACATAATATTGATGTCATATAGCCAAATAGGGATGAGAAGAACTTACTGCACAGATTTAGTACACACTACACAATCAGCTACCTGAACATTCAATAAGTTCAAAACTAAAATAGTTGTTTCTAGAAGCAGTGGACCAGGTATAATTGGAGTTTGGATATGGAATATATAAATCAAGTTCAGTCCTATGTATACTTAGAATTTGTTTTTATAGAAATAATTCCTAGCTCCCACATTTTAAGAGGAGTTTTTTAATGGCCTATGAGCTACTTTATAGAGTTGGCCTGTACCAATACCATAAGGTAGTTCACAAAAAGTTACCTGGGTTCTCTAATTCCATAATGGTATAAAGCAGCAAACTAGTACTAATGACCTATGGGAGATACATTTTATAAATGTAACAGAAACAATGTACTTTTTTGAAATGTACCTTCGGGAGCTGGATAAGGCTACACCAGCCCCAGCAGTAATGTTAGAGTTGGGTATATCCCCTATAGAACAATTAATATTGAATTACTGGCTGAAGATGTTATCCATCGACCCAGATAAACTAGCCAAGTTCTGTTTTGAAAAGCAGTTGCACAAAATGCAATCTCATGCTTGGGTTGTTCAACTTTCAAATGTCACCCACAATATGGATTCTCCATTCAATTCCCAGTCCAAACAGATCTAAAGATAAAGGAAGCTTTCATACAAAGAGTTATTGATGTGGATGCCCAAGATGATATTGCAGCACTTAAATATGTCAAGTCTCTGATGAGTGTGGCGCAACAAAAAACAGCCTCCAAGAAAAATATTTAATAGAGACTTCAGGCGGTGACGTCACACCAGCGCGGAGCAAGCAAACGGGGCTCCATGTAGCTTGCCTGAATTTTCGCGTTTTTGAGGCCCCTAGGGCAAAGTTGTTCTCGAAGGGAGCAACAGTACAAAGGGGATACCTCAGAGTTGGCGGTGAGCATGCGATCTCCTAAAATAACAAGAGATCAGATGCGAAAGAAATCAGCCCTTATGGCAGATCCAGAGGCATGACGATCTGACTGTTTGAATGGAGTAGGAAGAAAAAAGAAGTAAAGCAGCCTGAAACATTGGCGAGGAGGGACAAAAATGAGACCGAAACTGGAAAGACTCTCAGTGATTTTGAGTAAATGTAAATTATATCTGCTGCTGAGTGAGTCTCCGAGAGGTAGAAAAGCGGCGATTTAGTGGTAGGAGCAAAGACAAGGCAACGAACAATAACAATAAAGACTGATTGCGTGGAAGGTGTGAAGGAAAAGTTCTGACAGGGCATCTTATGAAGAATTTAACGATAAATGACAAATTTGGACCAGGATTGGGATAAAATACGAGATTTGGAAGAAGAAAGCCAATTAGAGAAATAACAGTGACTGAGCTAAATATATTAAGTTCTTCTTCTAATCCTAGATATACAATTAAATATGTATAAATATAACAATACAGTAAAAATAGATCCAATAATATAGAAATTATATCAGTATATGGATGAATATAAATATTTGGATATAAATGTAAACATAAATATCAAGTATATATATCCACTCTTCACTTATCTTCATTTCTAGATTTACTGTTAATAAACATAGTCCATTTTCAGTTTATGTCTTATTTATAAAAAAGTCTCTTCTAAAATTTCTGGTATGTATAGTCTCCACAGAAAAAGTCCTTCTCTAGTAATATCCAATTTGGTGAGTATCTCTTTAAATCCAAGATGTCTCCCTTCTATTTAGCTCAGTCACTGTTATTGTATGCAATATAAAAAATTAGATTAAGGAAATTTTAAATATATTTGATATCCATAATAGACTGTGTAGAAATAGATAAACTCAGCCAATTATTATTATGTTTAGAAACTAATAATTCAATCACAGAATTATAAATATCTTCTTGCGATATTTAAGTTTGGATTCCTTAGGCCATTAAAAACCATACAATTCATAATATTCAAAGTAATTATCTTTACATCTGTAGAATATCTCTATATTTATATTAGCTTTATTTATCTCTCTAGAATAAATTAGAATAAATAGATTAAGAATGAAAAATTAGATAAGTGTTCTGTCTCCCCTTGCCTCCATCCGAGTGATGGCTTAATTAGCTGGCACTATCAGCTCTGGCAGCAAAATAGCGAGTGCCTGCCAAGTGTCTCTGTTATCTCCCTCGACACCGATGAGTCACCCAGGAACAAACTTCAGCTCTTAGTTAATCAGTTGATTTGCCTGCTACGAAGAGGCACAGCAGCTCTTGCTGCCTTTATATCCTGTGGGGTGTGGCTCCATGACTCAGCACTTTCTAGGCCTGCTCCACTCCTGCTTCTGTTGTTCCTCCTCTCCTGCCTACAGAACCTAGAGTCCAGCCAGGCCTGATTGCCATCAGCTGGGTCTGGAGGCGTGGCCTGGGGGGGAAAGAGTCAGGGGATGGAGGCCTCGTTATCTCTTCCACCTGGCCTGCCTCTGGCTCCTGGAGCTGAGCCAGGGAAGCCGGTGCTCCCAAGGTAAGTCCTGACAGCCCTTCCCCCTCACTTTCCAAGTGACTTTCTGGCAGGAGGCCCAGCTCCAAGTGACTTTCTGGCAGGAGGCCCGGCTCGGGGGCCGCAGACACAACAATAAGTGACAGAGATAAAAGGAGTGAAATCATATTATATGATTGTGGAAACATTTTTAAAGCATTAAAAATGATGAGTATGACAACAATGGTCACGAAAATAGGAAAAAAAAAACAACTTCAACGATAGCCTCCCCATCGAGACAGCACTCAATGGAAAGTATGCTGAGCAGTGAGAAATAAGGTTCTTCAATGAATCTACAAAGTGTGCAATTGACACTGATAATGATTCAAGAAACAATGATGAAGACGCAGGAAACAATCACGAGAAACCATGAAGAAATAAAGAGTGAAATAGGAGAGGTAAAAAGAGACATCCGCAAATTAGATGACAAAATTGGTACAATACAAGAGACGATAGCCAGAAATGAACAGAAGGTAAAGACAATGGAAGCTAGAACAGAACAAACAGAGAAGAAATTGGAGGAGACAGAAGTGAAATTGTTTGGGGGAAATAGGAATCTGGAGGAGGCAATAACATACTTGGAATTGGAGAAATAAGCATTTTTCCTAAGATTTCAAAATATAGTAGAAAAGAAGGAAGATCTCCCAAATTTGTTGCCAGAATTACTAGCTGATCCACTGCAGAAAAGTGTGCAAGAAGTTCAAAACTATATAGATGAAGCATATAGGATCCATACCAATTATGCATGTCACCACAAATTGCCCAGGGAAGTCCATAAAATATTTACAAGAAAAACAATTAGAGGCGAGGTTCATAGTAAGATGAGAAAGGAACCATTAATCTACAGTATAAGGGTAAAGAAATTCTAACTTTGAAGTAAGTACCTAGAAGAGTAAAGGAACAACGAAGGAATTATCATTTTCTATCATCACAATTAGTTAAATACAAAGTACTATTCAGATGGCTCATAGCGGACAGTATGTTAATTACATGGAATTACAAGAAATTCCAAATAGACACCCTGCACAAGGCGCAAGAGTTCTATGACCATTATATAGTCGGAGAAGAAGAACAAGATAGTAGAGAGGAAATCGACAAAGTCAAGAAATTCAAATTTCAGAAGACAAAATATCCGAACAAGACATAAGAGAAAGGAGGGAAACGGAACATTATAAAAGGGAAGGAGTCAGGATGAGAGCACAAAGGAAGATGAGAGCAAAGAAAGGACCTAAGCCTTCTGACAAACAGTAAGATGGAAGAAGGAATTAAGTTGCTATCACTTAACATCAACGGTTTAAATTCCCCGGCGAAATGAAAACAAACACTGATAAAGCTTCGATCACAAAATATGGACATTATCTTTTTTTTTTATTTATTTATATTCCACCCTTCTCCGAAGACTCAGGGTGGCTTACGCTGTGTTAAGCAATAATCTTCATCCATTTGTATATTATATACAAAGTCAACTTTTATTGCCCCCAACAATCTGGGTCCTGATTTTTACCTACCTTATAAAGGGATGGAAGGCTGAGTCAACCTTGGGCTTGGTGGGACTTGAACTTGCAGTAATTGCAAGCAGCTGTGTTAATAACAGACAGACTTAGTCTGCTGAGCCACCAGAGGCCCAAATTATCTGTTTGCACGAGGTCCATATTAAGAAAAAACACGGCAGCATTTTAGAATCTGTGAAATTAGGAAAACTTCACCTGGCAATGTCATCAAAAAAGAAAAGAGGTATAGCAGTATACATAAAAGAATGGTTAAACCCGAAATAAATCTATGCGGATGAAGACAGAAAAATTTTAGTAATAGAAATAACAAAAAACCAAAAAAGAATGCTCTTAATGGTAGTATGTACACCAAATACAAATCAGAAGAAATTTTATCATAAATTAAATCAGAAAATAATAAGAGTTAGAATGGGAGACTTAAGCGTAATAGGTGATTTCAATGCTGTGGTAGACAATAAGAGAGACTGAGCAAAAAAACAAACAGGAAAAGAAGACAATTACTGAATACATTCACAGAAATGATGCAAGAGTTAAATCTCTGAGACGTATGGAGAGAATTAAATCCAAGGAAGAAACAATATACTTTTTTCTCTAATCCACATAATTCCTGGTCAAGAATTGATGTGGCATGAATCAATATGGAACTGATTAGTGATATTGAATAAATAGAGATACTACCAAATACATGGGGCAATCACAATCCACTAACAATAAAATGGAAGGGGCAAAGGAAAAAAGCGAGATGGACATTAAATCAGAGGATACTAAAGGAAAAACCATTTGCGCAAATGATGGAAAAAGAACTTGAATTTTTCTTTACAGAAAACCAGAAAGAACAAACAACACTATAAAACTTATGGGATACAACGAAAGCACATATTTGAGGTTTAACAATAGCCTATACCGTGAGAAGAAATAAGGTAAAGAATAAACAACAAAAGACACTTCAGGAAAAAGTTAAAGAATTGGAATGTGTATTGCAGAACAATAAAATCAGAGAAGAGATTTAGTGAAGCATAAACTTAATTTAACATTGCAAGAAGAAATGATACACAATCTTAAAACAATAAAACAAAACTATTTTGAATATACAAACAAACCAGGAAGATAGTTGTCATATAAACTTAAGAAAGAGAGAACGAAAAAGCTAATACAATTACAGGATGGGGACAGAAATCTCCAGTACCAATCAAAAGGGAGAAAAGTATTATCCAAAACTTTTAAAATAAATTATTTAGTCAGGAGGATATTTCAGAAGAAAGCATTAAACAATATTTAGAAAGGAGGAACTTACCAAAAATACCAGAAGAAACTAGAAAAAATGCTAAACGATAAGGTAACTCTAATGGAGATGAGGGAGACGATCAAAAAACAAAAAAATAATAAAACACCAGGACCAGACGGGATTCCAGCAGAGATATACAAAATATTTTAGGAGTCATTGGAGGGAATAATGTTAGAATTGTATAATGAAGTATTAGAATGAGCTAAATTACCAGATTCATGGAATGAAGCATTTATAACATTAATACCCAAAGAAGATACTGATACCAAGCATATTAAAAATTATAGACCAATTCATTGTTAAATGTCGACTATAAAATATTTGCAACTATCATAGTGGAAAGATTTAAAAATATATTGAATGGAATTATTCACTCTGACCAAAACGGGTTTGTCCCAAAAAGACAATTAAGAAACAACACAAGAATGGTCATGAACATATTAGAATATTATGAAGCTCCTCCTGAAAAACAGATTGCGTTAATCTTTGTGGATGCACAAAAAGCCTTTGACAATCTAAACTGGCAGTTCCTCATTACTTAATTAATTAGTATGAATTTCAGAGAAAAATCTGTAGAGATGATTAAGGCAATATATTCAGATCAAATTGCCAATTAATTAATATAAAAAGAGTTAGACATTATCCCCCTTACTTTTTATCTAGACAACTATTTAACAACTTAAATGTCTCAGCATTTCAGAAGAGCTTTTCCTAGAGTTTAATTTGAACTACGGCACTCCATGGTAAGACTTGGGAGGTTTCATGGAGTAGCTTTTGAAGAAAGACTCTGCTTTTGTGGAGCACTGGCCATGGAAGACATTGGACACATTTTTTTCACTGCAGATAATGGTTACCTATAGGAATGATGACTTACTACGAACATGCCTTATTGTTTTATTAGTATCTTTATATTATATAGTCAAATCTTAATAAAGTTTCTATTCTGTTCTATTCCTGTTTAAAACTAAATGAGTCATTCCTTTTTTTCTTAGTAGTTTTCTTAGTTTTATATAATAAATAATTTAATTGTGATCTGCATTTTTATCTGAGAGAACAGTTCTATTCAGTTCACTAAAAAAATCTAATAGTATTAATATTAGTATTAATTTTGTTATTAAAACATTTTCTCACCTATCTTGACAGATGCCTTATGCAAGTAAAGTCCAGAACAAGTTTTGACAGGGCTCTGGCTTTGCCTGTACAAATATGCACAAAAATTCACCCCCATTGCAGGCAGACGGCAGCCAGCAGAAGTAGTCTGCAGTTCTGCATTCCAACAACTGGGCCAGCACAGCTCTTGCATTCCCTTCACTATTAATAATTCTGGAACAACATGGAGATGAATGGAGAATATCTCACATCATGTGTAGTATCTCCTTACTATTAGTGCTAGTAGAAATCATGACAAATCAAGTCAGTATATGTGGCAATAGATTTCAAGAGCTTTCACAGATCAAGTCCAGTTGAGTTGGGAATATTTCTGTGGGCTGAAGAATAGGATAATTATTAGCTGAAAGAGATAGAAGTCTGGAAAGGTTTCCTCTAGGTCTAAGATGGATCTTGAATGCAATTATACTTTATATGCATATTTTTCATTATTAATAATATAGTCCCATTAAATCTAACCTAGTATTTTTGGTCATTTTTCAAAAGGGCAGTGTCTTTGCTTTATTATTTTTTGCTTTTTTGTTGTTGTTTCTTGTAGTATACTTGGCTCAGCCTATACATATTTCTAATATCATTAAACTTATATTCCTGAATTTTAGAGCTAGCATATGCAAGCACTTAAAAGTTACTTCAGGAATAATGCAACTCCTGTGTATAGAAGACACACAAAAGTACCCTGGGCTCTTGCTATGTGGGCCCAAAAGTACCAACCTCTTCAAACTGCAATAAAGGAACAAATAATAAAGAATATGACAGTGCTAATAATCCATTCGTCTCTCTGAGAAGAAAATAATTACAGAGTCTTGTTTATTTCATAAAGCTCATAGATTTCAGTAAAAAAAAACACCAAACCACTTGATATTTAAACATGTGGGTAATTGAGCCTGACTTCCTGTGTTCATAAATTCAAAAATCTCTGCTGATCAGCACAATAAATGAACATTAGTCGAACTTATATTGAACATGGAATGATTATATTATTAAATTTTGATTTGATTTACAAGCGCAGCTCTAAAATGTTCACTGAATTAGTGAGGAAGAACAATGATACTTACATTCTGCAAAGCAAGAACTGGCATCAATTTTCCAGATAATCTGACCTTGGTGAGAGCCATTTACTCCACGATTTTTGTAATCCAAGAAGTTTTCTGATAGAACCTCATCTGGGAAGTAAATAAAAAATATTATTTTGCAGCAAAAGAAAGAATCATTGGCAAATTGTTTGTATGATTGTAAGCCGTCCAGAGTTACCCTGAGGCAAGATTGGTGGCAATAAATTTTATAAATAAATGAATAAATGAAATGTACTACTGTATTTTGATTAAAGTAGAATTAGCATGAATCCTAAAGCAAATGAACTAAACAAAGAAAAAACTCCTTCATGAATGCACACTTTCGTTATCACAATGGATTCTAGCATGCATAACATTTCTATTTTTAATAGTAATTTTATTATTATTATTACGAAATACTAAATATTATTAAAATAATTGCAATTGTAATTTTTAATAATACAAACTAAAAGAAAAATAAAGAAAAATAAAAATGTAGTACTGAAAAAGAAATACAAGCAGTCCTCAACTTTTGACCACAACTAGGGCCTCTGGTGGTGCAACAGGCTAATGCAGCCTATTATTAACAGCAACTGCTTGCAATATTGTAGGTTCAAGTCCCACCAGGCCCAAGGTTGACTCAGCCTTCCATCCTTTATAAGGTAGGTAAAATGAGGACCCAGATTGTTGGGGGGCAATAAGTTGACTTTGTATATAGTATACAAATGGATGAAGACTATTGCTTGACATAGTGTAAGCCGTCCTGAGTCTTCGGAGAAGGGCGGGATATAAATGCAAAAAAACAAACAAACCTGAGCCCAGAATCTCAGTTGCTGAGTGAAGCAGTCATCAAGCATGACTAGAGGGAGCTGAAATTTGCTCAATGATAATTGAACAGGTTTGCTCAGTTACCACAATCCTGACATTCTCATTTGCAGTCATTAAGTGATCTTGTGGGTTGTTAATGGTAAGGTAAGCGGAGTGGGTTGCCTGGGAAGAGAGAGGGCCTGGAAGGTTCTGATCACAGCTAAAAATCCACCCTGCCTAAATCAGAGCAGGATTTTCCATCCCTGAGGGAGAGATACTCATGTATAATCTTGGCTAGACCTTCCAGGGCCTATACCTGAAGAACTCTGTGCTCCTGACCTAATTGTGCTGCCTTTCTGCTTGGATTTCATCTCCCTCTTGTCTCTAGGGACTAGCTATCCGCCGATGTCCTAGGACCGTGATGGCAAATCTGTGGCACGCATGCCAGAAGTGGCATGCAGCGCCCTCTCTGATAGCACACGAGCCATTGCCCTAGTTCAGCCCCGCTGCACATGTGCTTGTGCCTCCCGCCGATCAGCTGGTCTTTGAATCTCTGCTGTGCATGTGTGGGGTTGGGGTGTGTGTAGGGAGTGTGCACGCATACGTGGGCGTGTGGTGCATGGGTGGGGCCGTGCGTGCATGCATGTGGGTGGGGGGTGCAGGGCCCCCCATGTGCATGCTCAGGAGGCAGGGCATGTGCGGGGGCCGTGCATGCATGTGAGGGGAGGATGCATGTATGGGGGCTGCACCTGCATTGCATTTTGGGGGTTCGTATGCGCATACGCATGCGCACTTTGGGCACTCAGTCCAGAAAAGGTAGGAACTTAATTTATTTTATTTTTTTTTGTTTGTCCCATCTTACAGAATTCTTCAAAGCTTTGGAAAGTCTCAGGACTGGACTAGATTTTAAATTTATATTGGTTTTAATGGGTTTTATTATTTATATTGCTTTTTTAATTATTTGGCTGTGTAGAATAAGTTTTTTAATTGTTATTTTATTCTGTATTCTGTATTCTGTATTCTGAGTCCCTAGGGAGATAGGGCGGTATACAAATACGATAAATAAATAAATAAATAAATAAATTTGTAAATCCAATATAAGAAAATCATGCAAGTCACCCTGTTACTTTTTTATTGGTATATTCCTTTTAATTATTAATACATTAGTTGGTTTCTTTTGTATGTCCAGTATAGCATCTTTTCCACATCATTATAGCTTATCATTTTAAATCTACTTTAATAGCAATCAGCAACCTGATGGTAGCCATCCAGGGTGGACCATAGCCAACCTTAGATCTGAAGCACTGCCTTGGCCCTGCCTCCTGGGCATGCGCACAGGAGGCGGTGAGTGCACAGGGCCTGGAGTCCCTGGGGACTGCATTCTGAGCACTTGCCTTTCACCAAGGAGGCCAGCCCACATGCGCTCGCCCCTTCCTATGTACACGCCCAGGAGTGGGGCTGAGGTGGTGCCGCAGATCTAAGACTGGCTGCCATCTGGGCCAGATGGCAGCCAACAGGTTGCAGATCAGCACCTCCCCCCCCCCCCGCATGGGAAAGCCATGCTGCCAATCTTTCCTCCTGCACTTGTCCCTTCCTGAGCAAGGAGGAAAGAAGGAGATGACCAGGGTACCTTTAGGTCTATGGGGCTTCTGCCTACCAGGTGCGATGGGTGATAGGTGATTGCAGGGGCTGTGGGAGGAATGCAGCAGGCGAACAGGGGTGGCATGCAGCTTCTGGCATTGCAGGGAGTAGGAGGAAGCAGAACTGCCCCCTCCTCATCAGGTATGGAGGCAACGGAGGAAAAGATGAACAAAAAGGGAAGCTGCTGTTCTGCAGGGATTTTTTTAACCTGCCAGAGGCTCCGGACATGGGCTTCCCATTTTGATTCTTCCCCCATCGTTGTCTCTGCATAGCTCTCCATTTACTTCTCCCAGACCTGTGCACATATTTGTGTGTGTACACATGCGTACAGGGAGGTGTCTGGCAACAGGGGCTCTGCAGCCAGCTGCAACCAGTGGGCTGGCCCTCTTAGAAGCATGCATGGCAGAAGCACCAGCAGCAGGCAGAGTGGGGAGGAAGGCACATGATGTGGACCACCAGATGCGCCTGCTCCATCCCATGTGGCTGGAACAGGCAAGCGACTGCCCAGCACATCCAGGCCAGACCACGTGCCTCCCCAGCGCCTCTGCCTTTGGCTACTGCCACTACTGTGGTTAAGACAAGGTGAGGCAAGGGGTGGGGTGGTGGCTGCCAGACACCATCAGCCCACCTACCCTGTCCTGTCTGTTTTTGCTTGTGATTGGAGAGGTTGTCACTGGTCATCTCCTTGGCCTCCTCGCGGGTCTTGCCCTTGGCCCACATATGGAGGGTGTTCCCCTCATGCACCTGACGCACCTCAGCACTGCTGTGGACCACTGTCACCATGGAGGCCGCCAGTAGCTCACGCAGATCCATTAGGCTGTTGCCCGGAGCACCAGCCCAAAGGAGGCAAAGCAGCCAACTAGAAAAACCGAGTAGAGGTGGTCAAGCATGCTCAGGCCCAGCAGGCAAAGGCGGCCACTACAAGCAGGGAAAACCAGATCCCCATCAGCACCAAGGCTGCCTAGGCCCAGCCGGGATCATTTGCCTCCCACACATATCTGCTGGGCCTGGGCAGCAATGGCGCCAATAGGGATCTGTCTTTCCCTATTGGGAGGGATCCCGCTCACAGTAGCTGTCTGCTACTGAGAATGCCCTGTTGGCCTGGGCATTCTCTACCACCCCTATTCGGCCTTTCTAGCTGGCCACTTCACTTCCTTCAGGCTGGGCGGGTTGGCTGAGTGGTGGCAGGTCTGCCGAATGGCAGTGGCAGCCCGCAGTGGGTGGTCAAGGTGTATCAAGTACGTGAGGGGAACAAGTTCTACACGCAGGCCAAGGGCAAAACCCACGAGGGGGCCAAGGAAAAGATGACCAGCTACAATCTGCTCTCCAGCGACAAGCAAAAACAAACACATAAAGGACAGCAAGAAGGCGATGGCTGATGGTTTCTGGCACCAGCTGCTCTACCCTGTGTTGGATTGCAGCGACAGCACCCCCTCCCCCTGCATCACCTCACCTCCTCATCCTTTGCGACGAGCCTCCCCCACCTGCTGGAGACCCCTGGATTCCCTCCCCAACACTACCTGGCCCAAGTTAGAATTGTCGAGCTGGCCATGCCACCTATGCCATGCCCAGTCAGCCATGACCACTCCAGCCATGCCCCCCACCCCCACTGAGGACAACCACAATGCTGATGTAGCCTGCAATGAAATCGAGTTTGACACCTCTGTGCTATAACATCTTTTAAACATAGGAACTATAGAGGTAAAAACTCTTAAAATTAACTTTTGAATCCATAGTTCAAAAATATCCTTCAGTATGTCCAAAGTTAAAATATTTTGCTTCATTCTATATTAGTAAATCAAATTTGTATTCTTCTCCTTTAATTAATTTAATTTCTTCTTGTGTACAACCTTCAAAGTCTCATCCTATCATGTTTTTTAAGAATAGTCAAAACCAAACCATTATCTCATTGTCAGTCTTCAAATTAATTCCAAGATCTTATTTCAAATCCATACAGAGTCCACTTTGTAAAATCAAAGTTCTAATAACCTTTTGATGTTTAACCCTCTGATTTTTAAAAAAAGTTCTTAAACTGGTATTTAAAAATTTTTCACTAAGGATTGAAGAAAATCTGGTGTTTCCAGACTTGTTGATTCAAAGATTCCTAATAGTTGAAAAGCAGTTAATAAGTAATTTCTAAAAGTGATTAGAAAAGGAAATATGACAACCCAGTCATATGGTGTCCTTAAAGGCACCATCTGTGGTTGACCAAGATTGCTATTCTCTCATCTCCCCATCCCTAAACCCACCAGAAACTGTTGTGTTGAAATTTCCTCATGAGGAGCAACTCTATGGAACACTTATGGGCAATCTCAAGTCTTCTCTTTATCTGAAGAGGAATTACAGAGTCAATCAATTTGCTGGTTCTTCATTCCATTTTCATTGAAGCTATCTTTAATTAATCACTTCTTCCCTGAAAATCTTGAAGCATATCATTCCTCAATGTTCACAAAATTTTCTCTCTCACTTTCTTTCTCTGCCTCCCGCCCTCCCTTTTTCAACTGACATAAAATTTTTAAATTCTTAAAATAGTACAAGTGTTTATGAATTTCTTTCATTTCAAAAAGCTAATAAAAATAAGTAGTTCTTCTACCTAGGGAAAGCTAGAAATTCTTCAGAATAAGTAGTCAATATTTTATAGTCCATCTCAATAGCCCAGAAAAATGTAAGAGGGATGCTAATAGTTAGATGTATAAAAGGTCAATTTGGTTTCAAAGAGATGTAGAAGTTTATAAATCTTAGACCTGACTAGTAAGAGGAAAAAGCTATTGTTGCAATATATTTGTCAGTGCTCAACTAGGGAGGATAATGCATTTCTTTCTTTTCTTTTCTTCTTCTTCTTTTTTTTTTTTTTTTTGCCTTTTTAATCCACTTATTTCTTTCTTTTTAAAAGTCTTTGTTAAGTTTGGTTCTTGTAAAATTTCCAATTTTTTTCCTTTGAAGTTTGTATTTTAATTTTCTCTACTAAAAAAATAAACAAAAATGTAAGACTGATGTAATTCACATAAATTTCTAGGGCATTTTGATGGCTTTTATCGGTTATATAAATAATATAAATTTAATTTTCTTATTACATTTATGTGAAAATTTTGCCCATAAATGTTTACTAATAGTTCCTTTTAGGGGATAATTTTGTGTTGTTCAATTTATTGATTATATTTTTATTGATCAGTGATCAAAATAAAGTTCTGTTTATTTGTCAATTCACTAGTATTTGAAGCTGTGGATACACTTTGGATTAGTGTATCTTAGAATAGAATCCTCAAATTAAATGAAATGGCTGTCAGCCTGCTCCGTCAAGACATAGTTTGTTTGAACCACATACAGAACACATTCTAACCAATGTTACCATTTTCTCCCAAAAGCATATAGTTAGTGGTTCTGTAATAAGCATACTATGTACAAAATATTCTCTAAAATTCATTGTGTATTAGAATTACTGTGCATTTGTATGTTAAATGTAGCTTCATTAAATATTGCTCTTTCACTGTGATTTAGGATTTGCCCCCACCTATATTCAGAAAATCCTCACTAATTAGAATATTTTCATGTTAGATTTATTTTTAGAGAGATTTGCCTTTTAGGGAAAATAAAATTAAAGGCAAAAGGAAAGTGAAAGAAGCATATGATACTTAAAACAAAGTTTCTCTGGCTAATTAGTTCAAAATAGGTTTAACACAATTTAAAAAAAAAAAAGAACAAGAAATTGTCTAGAAATTGGGCCTGAGAGAGTATGATGACAGTTTATCAGATTTTTTAAAAATATTTTACTTTTTCCATAAGGATAATGAAGAAGAAAGTCTACAATTTATCAATAAGCAGAACATAATATTATCTGCATATGAAATTATAAATTACAGTTTACAAATTGCCTGTTTTAGGCATTTTTGACTCAAGATAAGCTAGATAAACTTGCCTAGATGAAATGAAACTAGAGTTCTCACATTTTTCAAATGCCACTTAGTTGTGAAATTCTTCCAATCTACTATTTTCATAATAGACACAAATTATGAAATAGATAAAATATCTTTATTATGTATGACATATTTCTATTGTTTCCATTATTATCTATTTAAAATTATTTTCTTCAGAAACATGCTTTTGTTCATATTCTACTACAACAGGGGGTCAAATTCATGGCATCACATTGTTGTCATTTGACGCTTTCCACAGAGCTGGGGTGGGCGCATGACCCATCCGGCCCATGGGCTGCCAGTTTGACACCCCTCTACTACAATATTACAACATGTAGTCCTTGACTTAGCAACCATTCAAAGTTACAACACACACACCCCAAACAGATGATCTGGTTTTGAAGTTATGGATGCTGTAGCACCCCCTGGTCATATGTACCAAATTCAGGGAGATTCGCCCTTATGACTGGCCACAGGGCCACTTGAGCACCCCCCCTCCCATCTTCCCCATCAGAGAAGTGAAAGCAGACCCAAAGTCTGCAAGCTGCAAACTCTGCAATTGGCCTAGACTACCTTGCATGGCTGAGTGATTGGGTTGGAAATGATCCCAAGATTGCAGGGACTTGATGATGAGAAGCAGGCCCAAGGCCTGCAAGAATCACAAGGAGTGGGAAGTGCAGCATGGGGTGCTTTGGGAGTGGGAAAGAGGCCATGTGATGTCCAGAGAAGATGGACCCGGGTCTGCGCAAGGCCTCCCATGGGTATCACACTTGAAATGGGGGCAGTTTGAGGGGTCCTAAAAAATATGAAATTGACATAATGCCTTACATTTACTAAGTATTAAGTCTGGTGTCCGATACCAGGAAGAGTCCAGTCAGGAACTGCTTTTACAACTTTATTAACCAACGTGATAACAACAAGAGAACTCTGACTAAACTAGAAAACCCTTGACAGCTCTTATATACCGGCTGCCAGAAGGGCTGCACCAATGACAGGGCTCCAAATCTCCCGCCTTTCTTGTGGCGTGTCTCAACCAATCAGCGGACGCCTGGCTGTTGCCAGGCTAGAGACGCGTCGTAACTCTGAGGACTTTACACCCTTCCCCTCCTGGACTGCGCATGCGTAATCGGCCAAATATGTAGGCCGACGTCGGCTCCGCCCAGATCTTCTTAGTTCAGGGGCGGTAGCTGCCGGAGGAGGAGGAGGAGTGGCTGAGTCTTCTGATGCTTCTGCTGGGAACGACAACTCCACCCCTAAAGGAGGCCTGGCCCGTGCGGGAACTTCGGAAACTTCAGGTACGTTTCTCGACGAGGTCGATCCGCATCTTGAGGGTTGGAGTCCCTCCCCGGCCTGCAAGTCCAGAAGGCCGGGTTCCCGAAACGGGCCGCCGTGGTCGTGGTTTCCTTCCAGGGCTGGTGGCCTGGGAGGTGGAGCTGGAGCGGCTAGCTCCGATGTTCCTGGGTAGTCCTGGTCATAGATGGGCCCCTCCGTGCTGGCTGTCCGCCTGAGTTGATTTATATGACTCTCGTCCGTCGGCCAGCCGGACCCTGTAGGAATAGGGCCCGGTTATTTGTATAATGGTGCCTGGCACCCACTTGGGTGATGACCCAAAGTTCCGGATAAACACGGTGTCCCCTCCCTTGAACCCCCTAGTTGTGATTGAATTGTCTGGCCCCCGCTCTGTGTCATATTGGGGGTGTAGCCTATCCAGAGTCGTCCGCAAACGCCTCCCCATCAGTAACTCGGCCGGGCTGAGGTTGGTGACCGGGCACGGTGTCGAGTGTTGTGCCAGCAGGTACCGGCAGATCTTGTTATGCCAATTCGTGGGTCCCATGCGACCCAACGCCTCCTTGGCCGATCTAATGGCCCGTTCTGCCCGGCCATTCGCCGCGGGGGGGAGCGGCGCC